>NW_015635523.1:2853184-2873949 GCF_001515625.1 Sinocyclocheilus rhinocerous
AGCTGGAAGTGACCCAGTGTTAATTCGCTCAGAGTCCAGGAAATGTCTGATTCATGGATTCACAATGAACCTCTGAAGGACATATTTCTTTCCTATTCGTTTTGCCTATCTCCTTTAAGACTCATCAGCTGGTTTCTTTGGAGCAGTGATCCCTCTCTGAGCCGCATCTCTTGTGTGATACATTAGGAGCAATTAGCCACTAGATGAAAGCACTTTAATTACTAGCCGCAGGCAAACATGCACAAATATTTGATGGGAAATTACTGGTGATTTAAAAGCTCTCTCTCGCTCACTTTCTGTCTCTCTCTATCTGTTGGCAGCTGAGCTGAACTCACTGTGATAGAAGAGCTCACAGCTGTGAAAGTCTGAGTTCAGAGATCAGGGTTTCTCTCACTCGTCTGCTTTAACTCTACATGATGAGAGGTGCTAGCAACTGAAACAACTCGTTGCCATTTAATTCATGGCTCAAAGCCCAAATGTGAAATCATCTCTGACTATGAACCCCTGGGTACTGTTACCTAAACTGGATTTTTAAAAGACTGATGTAATTAATTCAGTAGTCTTTCTAATGAAGTCCAGCTCTCTTTATGTTTCATCATCTCTACTAAACTGAGCTTTCAAGAATTTCAGGGACTAGTCAGCATCACTTAGCAACTGTTTTGATTTTTTTTCCCTCAGTGGATCAAAACAACTTTTTTTCATTCAGTGGGTGGAAATTGAGAAGTTTGTCTCGGATGTCTGAAGTCCAGAACTCCATATGGCGACACATATGTGGAATATGCCACTCATTAAGCAACTAAATAAATATATTAGGAACAAAATCATGATTTGTCGTCTACAGTTTTTGAGACAGGTGTGATTTTGCAAGAGATGGCTCATGTATTTTGATGCTGTGAGTAAAACAATGACATGCACTCTTTGTCAAGATTAGAGTGCAGATCATTGTTTTACTCAAGAAAAAAAGAAGTCTTAAAAAGTATATTAATATAAAAATTAATGTTTATATTTTATATCAATATTATTAAATAAAAATATTATATTTTTACATTTATAATATTGTATTCCTTTGTATAAAAAAAACATATATATATTTCATGGCCATCTGTGTGTGTGTGTGTGTGTGTGTGTGTGTCTTCTCCCTTCGCTCCACTGCATTATCATAAAGAGTGATTTGGAAATGATAGATGCAAATGGCTCTCTTCTCTTCTATCATTAACAGCCTTCTCTTCTCTCTCTTTTTCTCTCTCGACGGCCACAGGCAGTGATTAAAGCTGTCATCTACAGCTACTCATTAAAAGAGAACAGCTATAGAGGATGGAGAGAGAGGAGGCCAAAGGGAGAGAAGATGATGCTGGTCATTACTTTAAAATGAAAAAAAAAAGGAAATATATAATAGTTTTTATAGTTTATGTAATTATGTAAATTTTATATGTATATATTTATATAAATATTAATAAAAAATTAAAATAAAAACAAGTATGAAATATGTGAGGAAATGCCAAATGTGGCAAAAAAGCAAATGTTTACATTCATACGTATGCAGACCTAAGACATAACAAGCCACTAAATGCCACACTCACTGTGTTCATTGCTCTTTTGAGGTTCATTCCAATGTAAATCTCAATCCTGTGTTTATTGCCGATTAAAGAAACCTTTATTTTATAGCAAGCGTTGCAGTAATTGGCTTTTTCTCCAAAGTATTTTGTATCACACATGCACATTTTGAAGAGGAGGCTGCTCTGGTATTTTCTGTTGGGGCCTAATGGTGCAATTAATTTCCCTCCATCTGTTCCAGAGACTTTTAAAGAAAATAGATTTTTTTTTCTTTTGCTTGTGCAGCTCTCTAAACGGGCTCTAATGAAGGAGATAGTCCATATCCTTGCTCATCTCAGGGGCTCGATGTGGGATGTTAGTTTGGAGGTGCAGAAGACTGCCGATCTGGGCCTGTCTGCGATCCCTGCTGTGAATGTATGTGTGTGTGTTTGAAGGTCAGTCCACACACACATCTGTCCACAGACACCACATTTCGAGGGATTAGCCCTGTTTATTAATGGCAGTGTAATTGATGCCCGGCACGGGGTGTGTGTCGGTGCCCAGAGAGCAGTAGCATCATTACTCTCTCCCTGCTCCCATCTCTCTGTCTTGCTGTTCCTGCCTACCTCATTACTCCAAAAGAACGATGGATAGCTTGGGGGCACACTCATCTCCCTAGGAGGGAAGGAAAGGTTGATCAGGTCATTACAGCTCCGGCTCCCATCATGCCTTGCAGTCCGCCTCAGAGATAAATGAGCAGATTAGCATTAGCTTTTAGCTCCAAACAACAGAGTATTAGCATAGCCACAGAGCTCATGTTGATGTGATTGGACGGGGGGCATGTAAATTAGCATGTTCAGAGCGACCGTGAAAACATGATTGGCTAGGAGGATGAGTTGAGCCTCCTAATTAACACTTCTTTGGTGTTATCAGGCCCTGGCATTAGTGCAGGGGTTTAGCCTCGAGTTAGTAACGCTCTCTCTTTTTGTTCTCGTCGGCTTATATTCCCAAAACAATCCTAGTCTTATGAAATCAGCTTCTGCAATCTCTCTACTTTGGTCAATGCTGTGTATTTGATCCCTGCTTCAGTCCGAATAAAAGATGGCTGATCTCGGATCAGGCTATGGCACGCTTTTCGCTGATCAAAATCCCTGCGCCTTATTTAAACAAACTGAATCCGAAGCAGTTAGTAAGTTAAAGAACATGATTAGTGAATACTGCCCTCAGGCCTTAGCTTGCTTGTGTGTGTTTAATGCCTTTAGTGCAGAATCTGAGACTGGCTTAGTGCAAAAACAGTGTAAATCCTTGTTTAAAATCTCACAGCCGGAGGAGGCGAATCCTAACCTCACTCTGCTCGGTACGATAAGAGCTTTTCTTTCAGTTTGACTCTCAAAAGGGTTTATTGCTCAAAAGAGCACAATATAAAACCTCGGAAGCTTACAAATATTTAGTTCCAGGTTAATATACGCAAGTCTTGAGCATACATTTTCTTAGTAGCTTATGTTTTTATGCTCTGAATTCAAAATATGTCATTGCAACTGGCCACAAATAAAGCTTTTTATCTTATAAAAAACACTCAGGGCACCTCATCATCAATGGCATAGTAACACCTTGGAAACTAATCACAATCACCACTCAAGTTTTGTTTAGAAAATGTAATATATATTATGTTTTGAGAGTGTGCCACAAATAGTCAGGAAAAGTGTTTACCTGTAACCTCAAACCACCAAGCATTTGGTCTTTTTTTCCTCTCCTGTCATTTTCAGTAAAGTATATTCGGTACTGAGAATCCAGCTGTTAGTGATTAGAGCTCCACATCATGTTTGGAGGTTCTGTCGACGGTTTGCATCTGATTAGCAATTACCCCCGTTCCCCACAGCAGAAAAAAAACGAGCCGTGATGGGGTTGGACAGAGAAAGAGCATGTTCCTTGTGTGTTTCCATTAGGGCCGGGCTCTGCCAGGGCGTCCAAGGTTTCTCCGGTTCACCACCAGCCGGTCATGAGTTTGCATGTAATTGGACCCAGTCAGGCCAGCTGGTTCTGTTTTGGTCCGTGGGGAAAATAAATGTTTTGTTTCTCTGTTTTGGGGCTTTCTCATTAGGTACTTATAAAACAGGACTTTGAAGATTAAAAAGCAGCGCTCACCAAGCCAGCCAGACAAAAAAGAGCCCTGCCGTGTTAGCGAGGCATCCTGAGTTCACCAAGCACATCTTTTTCAAATACATTTTGTCTCTCAATTACATCGCACAGCTTTACTGTGGCATAGTGGAGGATTAGTTCAAGAGTTCAGCATCTTTCATTGATTAAGCCAGCCCCTCGGGGGGATATCATCTCACGTCACACTCCTGTTTGTGGTTAGGGCGGGAACCGCAGCTTGCACAAACTAGTTCCACTGTGTGCTGGTGCAATCTTTGTTGCTGTCATGGTTGTTTTAGGTCGGCTAGCCTTGTACAGCCAACTTGAAGTTTGTACTTCGTGTTGTGGTTTCACGTCCCAATGCCAGCCCGCTGAAGGCATTCAGTTCAGCAATCACAATGAGAAGCACTCATAACCCTGATGAAAACACAGCTAAAACCACCCTATGATGGTTCATGGTCAACCAGTCTGGCCGAGCCGTTTAGGTTGGTCTGTTTTGGTGGTTTTAGGGGGGTTTTGGACACTTTTCTGCTGGCCAGGCTCCCAATTCAATGTCAGTGTCAATGTCACTTTATTTATAAAGCACTATTTAAAACAACAGCTGTTGACCAATGTGCTGTACATAAACATTAAGCAATAGTTTCCAAAAAATAAAATAAAGAATAAAAGTAAATACATGCAAATTATAACATGACACTATGTCATTGGTAAAAAAATTCAAGCAGTAGTATATCTTTAAAAGTATATTTTAAGTCCCCTGTAATATATTCTAATGTGTTATGCTTGTTTCAGCATTTTTCAATTCTTTTTCAGTTATATTTTAGATATAGTATTGTAAATTACTATGTTTTTGCTCCACCAAAAAAAGCTGAATTAATTGTGCAACACGGAGTAGTGGTGCTTCATTCCTGCATTAACTGATCCAGTTATTCATTCATCAAGACTGAATGTTTCTGAATGAATCAATGTTTCTGAACAACTGGGTTCAACTGGATGAATGGTTCAATTACTTATTTATAAAGACAGTCATTTGTTTTGTTCCTGAATGAACCTAGGTTTTTGAACAAATCAGTTATGTTGAGTGAATGAATCATTGATTCATACAGACACATCCAGATATGCACTCCTTTCTTCTATATAATAGTCGAAAGTAGACGAAAAGAGTGATGTGTCTGAATTCATGGTATTCAGCAGTAGCAAATAAAAGTAACTGGATGACACACATTCATGCTGTATAACATGCATTTTTTTCTAATGGTCGCAGGTTGAGTGAATAATCCATTGAATCGTAGTTTGTAAAGAAATTCACTTCTTTGTTCCCAAATGAATCAATGTTTTTGTATGAATCGATTAGTGTGAATGATTCCCTAATTCATTTATAAAAACAGTCACTTGCTTTGTTCTTGAATAAATCATTTGTGATTTGGTTGATTCAAATCGTTCTGTTGTTTGGAATCAACGTTTTTGAATGAATTGTTTCTAGTGAGTGATTAATTTGTTGACTCATTTATAATAACTGTTATATAAATTAATATATTAAATCTTTGATTATGTGGTTTATTATTTTTTCTTTCTTAACTAAAATGTTCTTTTCAGACTCAAATTTAATGCAGTTGAGTAAAACTGACAAATTAATGAATATGACAATGAAATATTGGCTACAATTAAAGTAAATATTAATCAAAATACAAATAAACTATAGTAAACAGCTGTTAAAATTCACACTGTTTATATAGAATACAACATTTTAGGAAAAATTTTAACTGAACAGCCTGAATATTTTTGCCGTATTTCTTTAAAGGCCAAACCATGCAATATATATCTTAAGATGTGTGTACAATAACTCACTCGCACCCTAGCAGATGAAAGTATGCGGTAGGTATCGTGCTTGAGAGAGACAAAGTATGCAGCCAGGGAAGAAAGCAGATCTGTGGCACATCCCTCTTTGTCTTCTGTGTGTGTGTTTGAGAGAAAGAAAAGAGGCAGAAGCCACACACCAGAAGTAATAGTGTGTGTGACCACAGGCCAGAATCTAATAGCGAGGCTGCTATCACGCTGAGCAGCAGGTGTTATTGGCCTCTCTTCCCGACTGCCGTGCCCTCTTGCACCCCGGATGACTCTCTTGACCGTAGGGGGTTCAGAGGAGCCAAACACTGGGTCAGCCAGCATAGCAGGCACGGGTGAGAGGCCAAACATATGCCTGAAGAGAAAATGCGGGGGGAGGAAGAGAGATCTGTTTGAACAGAAACAGCTTGAGAAGCCCCCATCTTCTTTTTGCTTTGGATTGGCGTTCTTGTTCCGTTCCAAATAATAGATCTCTCTCTAAGCCGGCAGCTTGACGACAGACACCGTTGCTTTGATTTAGGGCTTGTTTTTCTGCAGCAAAACTTTGCGCCTCTCAGGGAAGATGTTTGATGAATGTGGTGCGATTTATTTGTTCTTTTTCTTTGATTTGAAAGAGTAAAAGAGAAAACGCCTGCCTTTTCTCTCGGATCGTGCTTTAAACCTTACAGATTCGAGCCTTGTTGCCATGGATATATGATGGAATATAATGAATAGGCCATACAGTGCCGTGTATATGATCGTGTATGCATGAGATGTTTGTCAAAGAATGTACTGCTTATTTCAATCAAGGATAGTTGAAAATCAGCATCTCACCTCGTTCTTTTGTTTTCCCTCAAGGGCAATGAGTTGGATGAACGTATAATTATTATTAATAATATATATATATATATACAGTGTTGGAAAGGTTTGAAAATGTAATCGGTTACAGATTACAAGTTACCCTATTAAAAATGTAATAAGTTGTGTAACTATTTCAGTTACTTTATTAAAGTAATGTAACTGGTTACATTTGATTACTTTTCGATTACTTTTCTAAATTTCTAATGAATGTTTTCAACTGTTGTTCTTTTTCAGATATTTAAAGCAGGCAGGGTTAATCTTACAGTAGTACTCAACACTGATTACAGTCAGACTTTCAAAATCCTTTATCTCTTGAATTAAGATTATAATGCTTTAACTTTAAAGCACAGCCACCACAAAATCAGGCTTTAGCACCTCTTTTTATTTTATCGTTCTGAGGTAAAATTCTGATTTTAAATCATAACAAAATATAGTTTAATAGCTATGATACTGTTTTGAAATCAAATCTTGCACAGCTATGACAGGAAACACTGGCATCTTTGTAGTCATTAACATTTTCATAAGTAAGTGCAATTTAATTAAATGTTTTTTCTCAGTAACTGTAACAGATTACAGATACTTTTATTTTGTAATTAAATTATGTAATTCCATTACATGGAACTAGTTACTCCCCAACACTGTATATCTACTATATACCATATACTAGAGTAGATATTTATCTGCTGGTCTTGGAGTAAAAAGCACTTTTACCATGATTTTGACACTGTAGATGTCAGTTTTGTACACCTTAGGAAGCTCATGACTCATGATTTGCACTTTCCACTTCGTCTGCCATGTCTTACATCATCAAGACTGTTGTTGTTCTAAACCGTGGCTTTGATGCTCTTTAATTTGTCTTTCTCAGAGCGAAAAGGTCTTCGGCGAGATACGGAGACAGGCGGGGAGACGCTGCGTCTTCATTAACTGTCCTATAATTGGTTTTGTAACAAATAACTTCCCATTTTAATCAAGCCGCATGGCAGATCTTTGCGTCTGTCAAAACGTCAACGGCGTCTCGGAATAGAAAGCGGCGCGCAGGACGGCCTGTGTACGCTGTGTACAAACACGGGGAGAAACGGCTCTGTCAGGCAGATGATGCCTACAAACAGAGGAGACGCCTGCCTCGGTGCCTGCTGGCGTGTTGATGCTGAAGTGTTAGAAGTAAATAGACTTTAACATTAAGATCACTGAGCACGATGTTTGCTTACAAATACAACAGATGCACTCTGGCATGACTCTTTCAAAAAGACTGCATTTTTCTTCAGAATAAATATTCAGTTTCAAATGGAAGACACAGAGGCCGTTAGTAATCTTGCAAATATAGGGATTTTTATGGTTTCACTTTATATATATATATATATATATATAAAATGCATTTAACATTTATTTTATGATGTTGTTGCGTTGTTATAGTTTAATCAAACATAATTCATTATTATTATTATTATTAACTAGAGTTAAAGTTAGGGTTTGGGCTTTGTTTAGGTTAGACTTGTATTTTTTTTTTTAGTTACGCTTGTTAATTATTCATAATGTAATGTTGTTAACATATTAAGTACATGTAATGTTTAAATACAGTGTGACCATATAGCTTTTGTCTATATAGATGGATGGATGGATATAATATACTGTATATAATGTGTAATTTTTTTTTTATACAAAAAGTTATAATATAAAGGAAAATAATCAAACGTTAGGAATATTAATTAGGGTATAAATAATTTATTAGGTTATAAAATATAATAAAATAAATGCAATCTAAAATAATAATATAAAAATATTTAGTATCATTGAAAAATATGCATTACTGTATGGTTATAAACATTTTTATTTTAGTTTCATGTAGAAATAACTATTGCTACAGCAGTATTGTTACTGTGATATAAAAAATGGTAACACTTTATTTTAAGGACCAATTCTCACTAACTAGCTGCATATTATTAGCATATTGGCTGTTTATTAGTACTTATCAGTGTTGGGCAAGTTACTTCCAAAATGTAATACATTATATATTACTAGTTACTGTCTTTTGAAAGTAATTAGTTACATTACAATATTACTGTCTCTGAATTATAATGCGTTACACTACTTTTGAGTTACTTTCACCAAAATATCCACATTAGTATTATAAAATGCCAAAATGTAGTTTATTGCTGCTCATTCTACATCCAGTGGAGGATAATGTGGTAGGTCTATATTGCATAAAATTCTAAAATCATATTTAGATACCGGTATGTAGGTCTACATTAATGTTAGATAAGCACAAACCGCATTATTACATTCATTACTTGCGTTACTGAGATTGTAATGAGTAATAATATTACCCAAATTGTATTAGTGAAGCGTTATATTACTGCGTTACAGCAAAAAGTAATATACTACTGTAATATTATTACTTTTGTAATGCGTTACTCCCAACACTGGTACTTATATAGCCCATATTAATGCCTTATTCTGTATGACCATATTTTTGATCCCTTAAAACAACCCAATGCCTAAACTGAACAACTACGTTATAAGCAGCAAATGAGGAGTTTATTGAGGGAAAACTTTAAATTTTATAGGGAATATGTGTCCCTGTTCTAAAGTGTTACCAAAAAAAATTACTCATTCTAAGATTTTCGTTGTACACTCCCCGACAATACTCAGTCAGGAAGTGAAGCAGTCAAACTAAGTCTTGTATGTGTGTGTTCTCCAGTCTAATACACTCAACTCAGTTGAAAAGCTCAGAGGTGTCAGAATGGCTGACCTCCCTCAACATTTTTAACTGAGTGACATTTCCCATGATGGTTCTGCAGTCAGAGGCGCGCCAGCAGCAAAACAAAGGCTACTGCAGGGTATGTGCGTGAGGGCTGGGGGGAATGTGTGCGTGTGTGGCCTGCGTCCTGCTGTGTTACTCTGACTATGGGTGACAGGTTGACAGCCTGTGGCATTTGATGGCTCTGTCTCCTGATATTTTCTGAGGCTCAGGTTGTATGTTGTGTCCCTCACTGGAGGGCCTCAGACAAGCTGATCACCTGAGGGGAACCCCTTTTAATTTACCCATTTAGCATTGAAGCATCATGCTGCCCTCTGTATGCATATATAATATGGTGAATCGTGCTGAACGAGCCTAGTTAACATTTCAAATAAATGTTCCATTTTGCAAAAATATATTTTTTGACATGATTGACATGATTTCACTTTAGTAGGCTGTCTTTTTTGCTTTGAAAATTAAAATGTCAAGATATTTTGGAATGGAGTAAAGATTTGATTTCAGCAGAATATGTCAGAGTACAGCAGCCTCCAGTCTTGACAGAGGTCGGCAGAAAGCGTTCTGGTCTCAACAAGCTCCCAAAGTGTTCATGAAGCAGGCCGATACCTCGCCTCATAACGCAGTCAGAGTATTCTCCAGAGAACAATTCTCTCTGATCCAGGGAGTGCACCAATGCCGAGCAATCTCTCCCCAACATCCCTGCAACACTTAATTAACTGTTAGCAGAGTTTGCACATGGCGGAGAGGAAGATGTCACAGATCATCAAGTCTCTAGGTGCAGTTACAGCAATTAAGGGTCTTATCGCACCTTCTCTCGCTTTCTCTCACTTTATCTCTCTGCACTCATTTGGTTCACTTCCAGCTCGTTTTAAGAACCCAGCATGCTAATCAAATCATTTCTGCTAAGCAGTTCCACATCGTTATTTAAAGTCTTAATAATGTACAACTCTACACCTTGACACGCGCATAAACTCATATTCACACCTTTACAAACCACTTCCTCAAATCACAGGATACACAGCTGTTTTGTTCTTTCACATGTTGTCACCAAACAATCATTTATTAGACAAAAAGAATTGTGCTTGCTCTTTTTCTCTCTCTGTTCCTGTACAGGTTTCTCTCCCTTGCTTAGAAATATAATCCCATATAGGACTGATATAACTAAAAATTATGTATATACACTACCAGTCAAAAGTTTTTGAACAGTAAGATTTTTAATGTTTTTTAAAGAATTCTCTTCTGCTCACCAAGCCTGCATTTATTTGATCCAAAATACAGCAAAAGCAGTAATCTTGTGAAATTTAAAATAACTGCTTTCTATTTAAATATATATTTTAAAATTAGTGCTGTCAAACGATTAATCGCGATTAATCGCATCCAAAATAAAAGTTTTTGTTTACATAATATATGTGTGTGTGTGTGTGTACTGTGTATATTTATTATGTATATATAAAGACACACAGCATATATTTTGAAAATATTTACATGTATTTACATGTATATATTTATATTCATATAAATTATGTCATACATAAATATAATTAATATATAAATGTAACATATTTTTCTTAAATATATACATGCATGCGTGTGTATTTATATATATATACATAATAAATATACACAGTACACACACATATATTATGTAAAGAAATACTTTTATTTTGGATGCGATTAATCGATTAACAGCACTATTTAAAATGTAATACATTCTTGTGATCAAAGCTACATTTTCAGCATCATTACTCCAGTCCATTACACATGATCCTTCAGAAATCATTCTAAAATGCTGATTTCCTGTTCAAAAAACATTTTTTATTATTATTATCAATATTTAAAACAGTTGAGTAACTTTTTCAGGATTCTTTGATGAAAAGAAAGATCCAACGATCAGCATTTATCTGAAATAAAGAGCTTTTGTAACATTATTCACTATAATTCTGTAATACTATAATTCACTGAAAAGAGCAGTTTGAATTACAGAAAGAATCAAACTTTTCAGCTCTACCACCATTTTTGCTACTTAAATTTAAATCCTTTACATCTTTGCTTTAATGTTTACACAGTCACAAATCAAGAAAATTATTAGCATTTAAAATCATTGTGATACTCAGTATTTAGATATCACAAGTGAATATTTGCCCAGCCGTAGTACCAACACATGCAGAAATAATAAATAAAGCATCATTTTGATTTTGATTCTGGCATAGGCTTCAGTCGCCTTGCTTCCTCTATGATCTAAATGAAAATGCAATTTCTCAGAAGTCATGGCATTGTTTCATTTAGTTCCTCTTTCTCCAGCCCCCCAGTTCTTTTTTCCTCTGTTGGTGGAGCTCACCAGTGGGGTGCTTAATGCACTTGGCCCTGAAGTGAGCTGAAGTGAAGTGTGCATGATGGTCCTCGAGTGTTGCCTGTTGAATACACACCCTCTTGACTGCAGGAACACACAGCTCTCACTCGCTGTCCCTCTCTCTCTCATAGACAGGATGCTGTATTTTAACTTACCTTGTCCAAGTTCTTTAACATCTAGAACAGATGCCGTTTTGAAATACCACACTGTGCATAAATTTAGTAGGAAAATTACCAGTTTGCTGAGGTTTTGGAAGCGCTTTATTTGAAGCCTGTGTTTGCAATATACTCCAGTTCTTTAATGGTCTAACCATGAATTAGTGTTATTTTAGTGTCATTGAGATGCAATTATAGTTTTTGTATATATTTAGAATTTTGAGTTTTTATTTTTATGTTTTAGTAATTAACGTTTTTATTCATTTTGCTTTTGTCTTTTTTTAAATGTGTGTGTATAGTTTATATATATATATTTTTTTTTTCAGTTTTAGTTATTTTAGTACTCCAATCTAAACGAAAATAAAAATTAAACATGTTGCCTTGTTTTATATTTTTTATATTTTCTATTCCAGTTAACATTTATTTTGTTACAAGTAACAGACTTTTTATGGTTTTAATTTTAGTTTACTATATAAATCACCACGAATATGTGTTATATTATAAAATGTTATTTTATAATGTTATGTTGTGTTATTAAAATATTAATATAACATAATATAATATTCACAATTATTTCTATAAATATATAATACATCAGAACATAATGTTCCAGTGTAATTAAATGCCTTATGAATACATTTGTACAATGCATGTATTTGTATACATGAAAATAAGATAACACTTTAAGGTGTCCTTGTTACACGTTACATGTCTAATAACAATAAATTATGCATAATTACATGCAAGTAACCTTAAACCAAACCCTAATCCTAACCCTAACCATATAGTAACAACATGTAGTTAATTAATATTACTCAGTACTTGTTGTAATGTATAATTACACTGTAACAAGGACACCTTAAAATAAAGTGTAACCAAAACTAATTATATATTGCAGTAATTGTTTCGTAACCACCCAAACTAGGATGGGCTGAGTCAGGTTATAATCTCCCTGTGTGTTTTACTGTCTTTCTGCTTCACTCGTACTGGCCTGAAGCCTGATGCTTAGCACTGACAAGGCTGCAGGTTGACCCCTGACCCCTGCCCTGTGCTCGTCTCTCTGGTGTGTTCTTCTTTGTCAGGTGTTAAATGAGAACTCTACATCAGTTGGCCCTGACAGTGCAACCTGGCATCGATCCTCCCGACAGCCAGAGGAGCAGTAAAGGGGGGAAAGAGGTGGGGGTGGAAAGACGGATAGGAGCAGGAGTAGATATTGCAGAACAAAACGGATGAGTAAAGAAACTAGAATTTTACATTTTCTGAAGATAGTATGACTTCTGTTCGCCTATGCAGAACTCTTCGTCAAAATTCTAAGGTGTCTTTTGTTGTTGCTAGGTCATAACTAAGGTATTCAAAGGATGTCTCTATGATAGGCCAAGTCCCACCATTTACAAAAGTTTAATAGATTGGATTTTGTTCAAATAATAGTGATGCTTGCTTTAGCAAATGTATACACTTCTGTGCACCTGCTGTTTGTGTGCAATTATACATGCCTACGTGTCTTGCTCATGGTGACCCATCACAATGCCTCTCACTTCCTCTGAACGCCCTACAAGAGTGCCGTTAATTCACTCTTGAGGCCGGCAAGTGCTCTGTCATTTGCATAAACCCGGTGGCTGAGAAATCAGTAAGCGTTGCACGTTCACATTCTGCCCACGGACCACCAGCCAGACAAATATTAATGAGCAATCTGAAGAGAATGATATCAAACGTTTGATTGGCTGCTTTTTTGTAGCATGCAGAATCAAAACTTAGATGATTGTAAATCAACCTGAAATCAACCATCATTATATTAAGTAATAAAAGCATACTGTGGAACACTTTTGGACTAAATTAGGGTTATTATAGTTAACTAAAACAAAAACAAAAAAAAACACACAAAAAAGTTTTACAAAAAACAGTACTTAAAATAAATGTGACCCTAGACCACAAAACCAATCATAAGGGTAAATTTTTCGAAATTGAGATTTACACATCATCTGAAAGCTAAATAAATAAGCTTTCCATTGATGTATGGTTTCTTAGGATAGGACATTGACTGAGATACAACTATTTGAAAATCTGGAATCTAAGGGTGCCAAAAAATCGAAATACTGAGAAAATCGTCTTTAGCGTCACAAATGTTAACTGAAACAAAACAAAACAAAACTTATTTCAACTAGCTACCAAGGCAACTTTTCTCTTTTTTAATTTACTTTAACTTCATGTACAAAAATGCTAAAACCAAAACTGAAATAAAAATGAATAAAAACCTGTATACACAACAAAAAATAATAATATTTAAAATCTAAATCAACAGAAACAGTATAATAAAAAAAACGAAATATATAACAATGTAACTAATTCAGATGTTAATAAAAACTATCATAGCATATTAATGATATTAAATTATTATTGTTATTATTATTATTAAATTGTCTAAAAAATCAGTCTCGCCAAGGTGGACAAATCCCTGATGAGAAAAAAAATCCCTGGTGGATAATTACTCAAAGTGTTGAAACAGTGAGTGAATAGACTGATGGATAGATGGATTGATTGTTTCAGCTCTATCAATCATTGGTCTGGTACCACAGTCACCTTCACATTTCCCTGAGCACCTCAACCAGACACTCTACAGAAATAATAAGACCACAGAGAGAGGAGAGGAACGGAAGGAGGGAACACATTTCTTTCTCTTTCTCTCCCCATGGGTGAGGTGATTGATGTGCTGTGTTAGTAGGGTATTTCCCCCATGTCTCTCTCCCTCCATCTCTCTTTGCCTCTCTTGCTCTCGTTTTCCCAGATGAAGGTCTCATCAGACGGCTCTTCTAAGGCAAGTGGACAGGTTTCATTTTGCCTCCATTACAGAAGCCACAGGAGAATCATTCTGCTTCAAAGGCCTCTGATTGTGTAATCAGCCATTTGCTGGAATGCTTTGAGTAATCAGGGAACAATTGTATGCTGGGAAGGATCAAGCATCTGTGTGTGTGACTGCGTCCCTCTGTCTGTCTGTTTGCCCGTGACTTGGCCTGCTTCACGAGGGGTCACACGCATGTCAGTCAACCCTGAAGTATTTACAGCTGACCATCTCAAGCCTAAAATGTAACGTTTGACCTCTCTCTAACACATGACCCCAGGACAAACTACAAAACAGCTGACAGACTGGAAGACAGGCCTGCAGGCATGATACTTTTTGTTAAAGAGAACAGATTTAAGGTGCATTCACACTGACTACTGTATCAGGTGGTTGACTTGAGGTTTCTTCATCGTTACAAATCATGTCATTTATTAATGAAATGATTCAAAATATTACTCTATTAAATGTTCTGTTTATTAAATATGTAATAATGTTTTGAGTGGCAAAAACACTATTATAGTACAGCTTAATTGAACTATTTTTACCATTGAAGTCTGAATATTTTTCCCCACAATTGGTAATATATATATATATATATATATATATATATATAATTATTAGAACACTAGTCTGATCTCATTATCATGCAGTCTGTCTGTCTCCCTCCATCTCTCTTTGCCTCTCTTGCTCTCGTTTTCCCAGATGAAGGTCTCATCAGACGGCTCTTCTAAGGCAAGTGGACAGGTTTCATTTTGCCTCCATTACAGAAGCCACAGGAGAATCATTCTGCTTCAAAGGCCTCTGATTGTGTAATCAGCCATTTGCTGGAATGCTTTGAGTAATCAGGGAACAATTGTATGCTGGGAAGGATCAAGCATCTGTGTGTGTGACTGCGTCCCTCTGTCTGTCTGTTTGCCCGTGACTTGGCCTGCTTCACGAGGGGTCACACGCATGTCAGTCAACCCTGAAGTATTTACAGCTGACCATCTCAAGCCTAAAATGTAACGTTTGACCTCTCTCTAACACATGACCCCAGGACAAACTACAAAACAGCTGACAGACTGGAAGACAGGCCTGCAGGCATGATACTTTTTGTTAAAGAGAACAGATTTAAGGTGCATTCACACTGACTACTGTATCAGGTGGTTGACTTGAGGTTTCTTCATCGTTACAAATCATGTCATTTATTAATGAAATGATTCAAAATATTACTCTATTAAATGTTCTGTTTATTAAATATGTAATAATGTTTTGAGTGGCAAAAACACTATTATAGTACAGCTTAATTGAACTATTTTTACCATTGAAGTCTGAATATTTTTCCCCACAATTGGTAATATATATATATATATATATATATATATAATTATTAGAACACTAGTCTGATCTCATTATCATCCAGTCTGTCTGGACTAATTCCAGAAGAACTGTGGCAACGTCTCCAAGATGCTTCAAGAGACCCTACCTGCAATGAAGAGATCAGATCTCTGTGTGGAGCACTGGCTGTTGTCAGAATCCTTGTGCAAACAAAAATCTCACTGGATTATTACAATTAATGGCAAAATTAATGTTTGGAAATGTAAACAGATATCTCCAGGAAAATTCAGTCATCATTTATTTAGCCTCGTGTCATTTCAAACCTGTATGACTTACTGCAGGGTAACACAAGATATTTTCAAGACTGTTGGTATCCAAACTGTTTTTGGTGCCATTAACTTCTATTATATGGACCGAAAAAAGAAGAAGAAAAAAAATTCTGCAAAGCTGCTTTGAAACAACATAGATTGTGAAAAACATGCTAGAAATAAAAAGATTTGTTCACCAGTGAAGTCCCATAAAATTCGTTAGCCAATGAGATCAGCCACAATAAGACTGCAGGAATTCTCATTAGTAACTTATATGTGTCAGTAATAGTTTGTAGGAGATGCACTGGAGTCACTCTAGTGCTGTAAGCAATGTTATTTCCTAAAGCACTCAGATATTTAGTTTGTGTGCAAATGTAATCCAGCAAAGGTGTATCCCAGCATCCTGAGACACTTGTTCAGCATTTGTTCTATCAGTTTCAGAGGCAGTGATTGAGTAATTACTCTCCGTGGTGGGAGAGTTTGTTTTGAGTGTTTTGTGAGTGAAGACATATCGACACTATGGGGAGAAATCGATGTTTCGGGGCTGGGGGTGAGACAGACATGGAGAGAGCATGTTCAATTCATGTCTCCACTCGTGTGAGCTTCTGTATCCCAGTGTTTTTGTGTTTCACCAGCAGGCCTTGTGGATGAATTAGTAATGCTAAAAGAAACCCTGTTATCTTTTAAATGCAGTTCACGCCGCTCAGCCTGGTTAATATAGTTAGCTGCTCAATTTTTTATGGCTGTGCCGAGTGTAACCTTCGATTTAACAAGAGCTGTTAATCCTGGGGGCTCTAAATAGTCTTTTTGATGCGTTGGAACACAATGTTTGCCGCGTAACTTCTGAAAAATGCATTGGGATGGGAGCAGGGGGAATCAGACACGGCCAACTGAACAAAGCAACACCACGGAAAAGTGAGGGAAAAAATGACAATGTTGTTTTGACACCACAGTTCCCACCGCAGGGCCCGTGAGGATACACAGCACTGCTGCTGGGGAAGAACAGACAGTGGCTCTCTGTGTGTGTGTGTAAGAGAGAGAAAAGAGTGTGTGTGTGTGTGCTGGAGAGTGATTGTCACGCTGCACTACTGTGAGGAGACGAAAGAGTGCGGAGACGTAGGAGCATTCATAATTAACAGTCTTTTATTATAGCCAAACAGGAGGAAACACAGGGGAGCCAGAAGACACACACGTAGCACAGGGGATTGACATTTAAAACCAGACGCTAGACACTGGAAAACACAGGGCTTAAGTAACAAGGAACTAATTGGGATACACCTGAAATCAATGAACACACTAGGAGCAGGAACAGGACGATAACCAAATATGGGCATGACACAGGAGGTCGGCCGGCGGGCTTGACGGAGGAGCGGCCAGCGGGCTTGACGGAGGAGCGGCCGGCGGGCTTGACGGAGGAGCAGCCGGCAGGCTTGACTGAGGAACGGCCGGTGTGCTTGACTGAGGAACGGCCGGCGGGCTTGACGGAGGAGCGACCGTGGTAACTGGCCCCGATCCAGAACAAGGAATTCAAAATGGCATCGTCTAATGCCGTCCTAACGACGAGCCTGCAGAATTCCCGGGCGTACTCCATGAAGGGAAGATCTCTGCGGGCTAGGGTGGCGAATCTCGCAGCAGTTTCCATGATCGCACGGGCGGGGGGGGGAAACACTTTCAAAACATGGAAACAAAAACGGGGAGAAAGGGCGCCGCTTACTTTTGGTAAGGTCCGGTTTTCTGTCATGCTGCATTACTGTGAGGAGACGAAGGAGCGCGGAGACATAGGAGCATTCATAATTAACGGTCTTTTATTATAGCCAAACAGGAGGAAACACAGGGGAGACAGGAGACACACACGTAGCACAGGGGATTGATGTTTAAAACCGGACGCTAGACACTGGAAAACACAGGGCTTAAAGGGATAGTTCACCCAAAAATGAAAAGTTTATCTGCTTACCCCCAGGGCATCCAAGATGTTAGGTGACTTTGTTTCTTCAGTAGAACACAAACGAAGATTTTTAACTCAAACCGTTGCAGTCTGTCAGTCATATAATGGAGGTGAATGGGAATCACGGCTTTGAGAGTCAAAAAAACATACACAAACAAAACCAAATTAAACCCTGCGGCTCGTGACGATACATTGATGTGTAAAGACACGAAACGATCGGTCTGTGCAAGAAACTGAACAGTATTTATATCGTTTTTTACCACTGATTTACTGCGATGTCCGAACTGTCCTGAGCGCATCCTGAGCACTGAGACCTGAGACCTCACAAAGCGTGAATGTCACTCCTGTTTTTTTTATATCCTCAGGGTCCGTGTTTTGAGGTGCCATTTGGTTGTAACTCTCAATAGAGATCGCTCTCAGCACCTGGAAAAGTAGAGCTTTATTCTGGCACAGATTATGTTTGCTTTATGAGCCACCATCTGGCTTCTGATGGCTGTATGTGTTGTTATAATGGTTTGTAGTAGCAGTCAGACATTAAGGTTCTAATTGTCGGTGCATGTGTCAGCAAGTTTTTCTGACGCAATGGCTTCTTGAAGCTTCAGGATGCATATCTTCCGGAATATCCAGCATACTCTCTTGTATGTGTATTAGTCTGGGTTTACAGTGTTCTTCTAGAGATGATCCTTCCCTCACTCCAGTTAGATCAGTGTGTGCTGTGAGACTTTAGGAAGTCAGTGTGTGTAGATAATGTGTTTATAGGTAAATCCTCTTACAGACTCTCTCACACTGTTTTTGTGTTTTTCAGTCTTGTGTTGTTAAACAGAGGTCAGGCTAAGCCAGGCTCACACAAGTCACACATTATCCCATTTGCCTACTTCTGCCAGACTTAAAAGCTGAATTAGATTGCCCCACATGAACATATATAATCTATATGAATAAATATATACTGTATATTTGTTTTTATTTATTTACTTGTATAATTTTTTATTTATTTTTTTACCCAAGAAAAAAAAGTATATGTTTATGAATATGTATCTGTTCATAAATATAGCCTTTCTTTGCTGGTAAATATTTCATAAATAAATGAGAATACATACACATTTACATCCATCCATCCATATTTATTTATTTCATTGATTGATTGCTTATTAAATGTAAAAAAAATAAGTAATATATAAATTATATTAATTTATCTGTCATGGAATTGCATCATAGTTTTGGAATTTCTGGGTATTGTTGCAAATTAAAAAACAATTTTTGAGTTTGTTTTCTTGTTGTAAAGAAAACTTGAATGAAAATGTAACCAACATTTTCTGGCATATTTGCAGTACATAACTGTAGCTAAAAATATGAATAATTAAATTTTTTTGTGGCATGCCAGTGAAGTATTGGCAGGGTATGTAATCATTTGAACTAATGGTCCGACCAAACCAGCAGAAAAAAAATCTGTACTGTTGAGCAGTGTTACCTACACAAAGCCAGCTTTCACACACAGATCAACCTGACATGAAACTCACCTACTCACACGTTTCTACATGCATACACACACAAATTACACACACTCATCATGCACATATATTAACACTCTTCTCACATCATCATGCACACGCATACATTTCTCACCCATTAAAAAGCTGTGCAAATCTATATAAAAACAAATCAACACCCCTAGACTCACTTTGTGCAGTGTGCACGTTCTGCACGTGTGTGTGTTGTGCAGTGGAATAAACCGTACTGTGAATGTGTGCTTCTCTCCTCTCGGGGCACAGGCCTCACAAAGTGCACATTTAGTTCGTCAGAGGGATATAAGTGTGTCGAGAATGAGAGGAATTCCTCGATGCGGGTTCTGTGCAGGCCTTCTCAAAGGCATCTCTATTACAGCCAGACAGGCGGCCCTTATAACACAACACACAGATATGCATTGCAACCACCTGGAAATCTACTCTACAAATCAGTATAGCCAAGCCGCACAGGAGATTGAGCGTAAACATGCAAACACACTCTGAATGGGCTCCTTCAGAAGAGATTTAACATGATATAGTGGCTCTAATGCTTTTAAACACAACTTTATGAAACATTTCCGGCTCTAAAATCTGATTGGATGAGGCACATTCAACACTGTTGTTAATAGTGGTTTACCAGTTTGTTTTTTTAATGGCAGATGATGATTTATGGAGGGCAAGATGAACGGTGTAGTGCTCGTTTGTGTGTGTAAACACGACCATTCAAAAGTTTCAGTAAGTATTCACTATACTGTATATTTGTTTTCAAAGAAGTTAATAATCTTAAGACTTAATACTTTTTGCAATTAATACTTATTCAGCAAATTGAAACTAAGAGAATGTAAGGAAACTTATGTTACAAAAGCACATAAATCCTGTTCTTCTGACCTTTCCATTAATTAAAGAAGCCTACAAAATGTAATGGTTTCCACAAAAAAAATATTAAGCAGCGTGTGTGTGTGTGTGTGTTTGTGTGTGTGTGTGTGTGTGTATAGTGTACATATATATTTAGTGCTGTCAAACGATTAATCGCATCTAAAATAAACGTTTTTGTTTAGATAATATATGTGTATATTTATTATGTCTATATAAAAACATATGCATGTATATATTTAAGAAAAATATGTTGTTTATATATTAAATATATTAATATATAATATAAAATATAAGAATATGAATATGTAACTGTATAAACATGTAAATATTTTAAAAATATATACTGTATGTGTGTGTATTTATATAT
>NW_015635523.1:2877280-2881881 GCF_001515625.1 Sinocyclocheilus rhinocerous
ATAATATAAACAAAAACTTTTATTTTGGATGCGATTAAAATCATGATTAATCGTTTGACAGCACTATTATATATATATATATATATATACATACAGTACATATACATTTTTGTTGATGGAATTAATGAACATTTTGACTATCATTCGAGGTATGATTTGCTATTTTTCTGATTTTTCAGATGCATTTTGTCTTTGGAAATTCATTGTTGATTATTTTCATTATCTTTTTGATCATTTTATAGATCAGTTGCAGCCATAGATAAATGTAATCATTTTTTTTATGGTCTTTAATCATATTTATATTGCACTGTTGCCCCTTCACCATGGTAAAATCACTGTAATGCCTCTTATCTTCTGCCTTATTGCTTCCGTAAACTTCTGTTACATTATACAGTATTTTGTACAACCTAGAGCAGAAAATCTAACGTTTAAGATGCTGAGATAACCAGCCTTAACTAATTCGCTGGAAGGAATCTCAAGCAGAATGAGTAAATCCACCTTTCCTAATAGATGGTGATATGTTGTGTCACATTGTCAGTCTCCGCTTGTGTAGGCAAGTCGTCACACTCGAGATAAGACAGCGATTAGCGTGCTTCCTGATAACGACACATGTTAATCAGCGCAGACATCTCATATCTGTTGTGTGTTTGTGGGCTCTGATACACCTCTCTTATCAGTAATTGTTTTAATTGCCGTGTGCGGTTAATGAGATTCTGTTACAGATATGTCTAGAGCAGATTGCAGGCGAGGACTGTGATTTGCCACCGCCGGCCCACTTTGAAGGGGAGATAATGAAAGGCCACAGTCGCCACAAACATGGCGGGCACTCTCGGGGGGAGGGGCCAGAGACGAGCATGAAATATTTAAATCCAGACAGCTTCAAAGTAGATCCTCATGTGCCATAGCCTTCACTTTCATCTTCATCGCCTCGTTGCATTACACACACACACGCATGCAAGCGCTCGTGTCAGCCAAAGGGTTAAGAGCGTTTTAGAGACTATTCCATTCTTCCCATCACACCCTCTTTGTTCAGTCTCCCCCGTCATTTCTCTCGTTCGTTCTGCCGCGTTCTTCTGTTACCTGCAGGGAAATCGAAGCTCTCTGTCTTTCTCTCCCACAAGATTTCTGACATGTTAAAGCTTTCTGTCACACAGGGGAGGCACACCTCCTCCCATCCTCCTCTCCATCTCTCCATCTCTCTGCCCCCCAGCAGGGTGGCAGCCAGAGAGAGAACAAGGACCTTATTTAGCTCAGCTCTCCCTGTGAAACGCAATTAGAAACCCCTCCAGGGTCGGTGGGTTGAGATGCAGTTAGAGAGACGGAGAGGAGGAAGGGGGGTTGAGAGAGACCCCCCTTGCTGCCTGTCAGCCTGCTGGCGTTTGAAGTCTCGAGGCCATCTCTGATCCCCAGAGAGCCGGTCATCAGACGCCCACTTTGTAGCATTTCAGCCCAATGAAGCCCGGAGTGAGTCTGCCAAGACGGGCCGAGGGAGGGGCCGAGTCGTCTTCCTGCGTGCTGGGACTGACAGAGAGGTCTTGACAGAGCGTTTGAGAGGCCTAGTGTTTCTGCTGCCATCCAGAGCGCTCTGGGTCCCAGCAATCTGTGGCAGGTCAGACAGATTTTGATGCCGCGTTTCTCGGTTATTTCCTGCCATGATTCACCTTAAAGCCACAGCGGGACGTTGGGACGTCTCGCTCGCCCTCCCTCTGTGTTTGTCTGTCTGTCTCTCATAATCCCTTTATTCTGCTTTCTCTCTCTCTGTCCCATGCTTGTTTCGATACTTCAAAAATAGGTATAATATAGGCAAACCTCAACCTACTAATGAACAAAAGCAATCAAAAAATCTAAATTAATATTGTGAAATATTATTACAATTCTATTTGAATGTATTTTAAAATGTAATTATTACCTGTGATTGCAAAGCTGAATTTCAGCCATCTTTCCAGTCTTCAGTGTCACATGATCCTTCAGAAATAATTCTAATACTGATTTGGTGCTTAAGAAACATTTCTTATTATTACCAATTTTGAAAACAGTTTTCCTGGTTAATATTGTCTTTGATAAATAGCATTTATTTGAAATAGATTTTAGTTTGTAGCATTGTCTATACTCTCATTTTTGATCATTTTAATATGTCCTTGTTGAATTTAAGTATTTCTTAAAAAATATATCTTACTGACCCCAAACCTTTCAATGGTACAGTAGGTTATTATTGTTAATAAAAATTATTATGAAGATCTGATGAAATGTGGGGGGTGGGGGTGTAATATCATACGTATAATATTACAATAAAACTAAATGCACAGAGAATTATTATTTATGTATTATCATTATTTAGTTGTAGTATTTTCAATCTGTGTTCAATGGTCAGGTATAATTATTTTTCGAAACCTGGCATTTGACTATCAAGGAATGATTGAATCAATCAATCAATAACACATAAATGACTTTACTTTTTGACACTTAAATTTGATCATTAACAATACGACAACAATTAACTGGCATGCAGCAAAGTGGTCACTGATTCAAGTGTAGCAATCTCAAACAGCCTGGAGCATCATTTCCTGAAGTTTTTTTCTAGCCAATTTGAGCCGCCATTAGGCAGGGGTATTAATAGGGGATATTCATAAAGCCTGAACCAAAATGCCCACAAACCAGATCAGTGTGCTGTTTCGCTCTTTTTAGCTCTGAGCAGTTACATCTTTATGATACTGAGGAAGAATTAGATTTTTAACATGGTGCACATTATGACATAATGTTCTCATAAAGACGCATTTGTGTGTTTCCATGTGTGTTATTACTTTCAAGCTATAGCTAGCTAAATAATATCCATATGGCACGGGTTTATTTGAATGAATAGTTTCTGAATGTGTTTAACCACTATTATTTTTTTGCATTCATGCATGCATTGGTGTTTCTGCTGATTTTTATGGCTCTTTTGTGTGACTACAGCACGCAGAGTGACTGACTGCTCTGAAATTACTCTTGGCACGGTGACCCGTGCTCTCAGTCATGCCTGTAATTTGGACCAAAAGGGCCCTCTGCTTTTCTCTCCTTTCGTTCCCAGCTGAAAACATGTCGAGTGAACGACAGATGAAAACTTATTAAGGGCGTAACCAGAGCATTTGAGACAGGAGGGATAAACCAATTTCCCCGTACAGTTTGTTTTAAGAGAGTGAGAGAGCAGCTAGACCTGCACTGGGGCTTATCAGCCAACTGGCTCGACTCTGGCCCGTGTCATTACGGGCTTCTAGATGGAGATAATGTTGAACATTGTAGTGCGCATACCATTTGTCTGCTCTAAACCGGCTTTTGACTGAGGGAGATAGTATAGATAAACTGATAATACTTCAGTTACACACTCGCCCTCTCTTTTTTTCGCTGGGTAAGCTGAGTGCCTGTGTTTCCTGGACCTGTGTGAAACCATACATGATGTGAGGTTCATATCGCAAAGCGCGGAAGCGGAAGATAATTTAGTCTGAATAGGCTGCTTTTAAAATTCCTAATGTCTCGCACTCCCATCTCCCCCTCACATTCGTGTTACTTAACATTCTCCATTCTTATCACACGTCCAATTGTCAGTATATTTTTAAAACATCACTGAACGAGTGTGTTGAAAGTTTACACATAATATCAGTGTGTGAATTAGTGTTGCACATCACATATTTGTGTGTGTTACTGCAGGCCGTGTACAGCTTCCCCCTACTGTTATGTGCTGTGTGAATGACAGATTAATATATGTATGGTAGGGAATCTGAGGAAGGAAGAGAGAGCGGCTGTCAGCGTGCTGTGTTTGGGGAGGAGGGAGATTAGAGGAGCTGTCATAGGCTGCGTTGAGCGGTCTCACACAGATAAGTCTCAGCAGCAAAAAGTGTTGTACCGCTGCCTGAAAACAGGGAGCGAGAGATGGAAGATTATCTGGAGTTTTGTGTGTGCGCCGCTCAAGGTTCACCTGTTTTGTTGACTGTTCCATTTCAAAGTCTTCACGTCTTTGGCTATTTCATAATGCACGCAAATACCTCTACAAGTAAATCAATTTTATTTTTGCCTCTTTTTCCACTTTTATTTATACAGTAGACAGGGTATGATGAGGGGAAGCAGGGGAAACAAGGTCAGGAAACATTGCAGGCTAGACTTGTTGTATTGTCCATATACAGTCTGAGCAAGGATGAAACCAAATGCAATAATTTAGGATAGGATATTTAAAATTAGGTAGGATAGTTGAAATTCTGCCATTGTTTACTTTCCCTCATGTCATTCCAAGCCTGTATGACTTTCTTTCTTTCTTATGCAGAATACAAAAGAGGGGTCCAATGTTCTTTTAAATTTGACAGATTTAAAGGGATAGTTCACCCAAAAATGAAAATTTGATGTTTTATCTGCTTACCCCAAGGGGAATTAAAGATGTAGGTGACTTTGTTTCGTCAGTAGAACACAAACGAAGATTTTTAACTCAAACCGTTGCAGTCTGTCAGTCTTATAATGTAAGTGAATGGGAATCACGGCTTTGAGAGTCAACAAAACACACAAACAAAACCAAATTAAACCCTGCGGCTCGTGACGATACATTGATGTGTAAAGACACGAAACGATCGGTCTGT
>NW_015635523.1:2882186-2891790 GCF_001515625.1 Sinocyclocheilus rhinocerous
GGCGGATCGCAGACTTATAAGTGCATTACCGCCACCTATCTCTCAAATGGACCATTGACACTCCTAATTGAGATTGTAGATAGAGTGTCAATGGTCCATTTGAGAGATAGGTGGCAGTAATGCACTTATAAGTCTGCGATAAGTCTGAAAGAAAACAGGTTGACAAACATATTGAATCCAACATTTGGTAATAATACAACATCATAAAATATTTACAAGAAATATTTTAAAAGGCCGGTCATGTCTATAGTGGCTACAGCCACGTGACTTAAATGTGTGCTAACCACAAAGCCATGGGTCCAACGTGCTAACTAAACAATTTTTTGGTTTAAATTCAACTGAGTGGTTTATGGTCTCTCCAGAGGCAACAAAAGGTGTAGCTGTTCCACCTTCCCATTCATTCCTCTTGTGAACAGTGCCGTGTAAAGACCTGTGCTTAGCAGATTGCAGACAGGAGCTGCGGATGGAACCGGAGGAGACTTATCGCTCTGAATTTCTGTTTGTGGAAAAGAAGCGAGGAAAGAAGATCACTCCATCTTTGCAACTGTGTCCACAGCTCTTTTGTCTCATGAAAACTCTTTCCCCTCCTCTGCGCTGGCATTGTTGATGTGGTGTTCTACACACCACTAATACCATCCCGTAGGCCTCCCAGATGAGCTGGTCAATGTTCCCTCCTGACTGGCGAAGTTTTAAGTGTCACTAGAAATGGACCTTTCTTTTGAGTGCCTCTCAAAGGCCCCAGCTGAAAAGAGCACAGAGAGAATACAAGAGAGGAGATTACAGACAAGGGCCAGTCAGAGCTACCCTATTTAACACATTATATCCAGTCCCCTCAGGTTACACTTATGCACAGCAATATTTTAAAAGAGAGCGAGGGAGAATGAGAACGAGAGATTGCTTCCGTAATAGCCGTAGAGACCATAACAGAGCGCCGATCTCCTGTGATTGCAATCTAGCACAGAGTTCCTGTGAAATTAAAACATGCGTTTTGAGTGGGAAAGAAAGCAGAGAAGCGAATGGGAGGGAGGGATAAAGGAGAAAGGCAAAATGCGGCTCTGGTTACTTTGAAGCAGAGGATCAAGGCCAGAAAAAGGAATAAAATATGACAAAACGACAGCAGAGAGGGCTTATGGTCTATAGGTGGAATTTTACAGGCACAGACAGCAATTACTGGCATACATAGCATAACTCCAAATATTAATGTTTGATCTCCTATTCCACTTTTCTGGCAAGCTTCACCAAGTGCTTTTCCATACCCCACTGCCACTTCAAATTAGTTTCTTGGCAGCTTTACGACATGTTCTCTCACTGCATTTCCTTCCATTTCTTTCTTTCTCTCTCTCTTTTTCTGCCTGCTTTCTGTAGTCTGTCGGCGTTTCATTTGAATTAAAAATAATCTGCGCCGAGAGATCTGGACGTTAATTGTGGAGCGGAGAGCGGTAATCACAGGCTTGAGGTTTCGCTCAAATCTGATGATAGGCATTTAGGAAAGCGAGCTCTGATTTCGGGGAAGAAGGCTGCTTTGGTGCACCTCATCCAAACCCCGACATGCTCCATATATGTAATCATAATATAATCATATCTATTTAATCAAATATAGATGAAAAAGGGACATTTTTTTTATAGCCAAACCAATTTTGCCACGGTTACTCTACGTCCAAATAAAAATATACTATGCGGTTTGGGGAAAAAATGACAAGCATAATATATTATGTAGTAAATGTGAACCTCAAATAAAAAAATTTAAAAAAGTAATATCATACATGGATCTGTTTTAATTTTAAATGAAACTGAGAATTTTTTCTTTTACAATTTTGTCCTGCTATTTTGGTTGCACACTGTTGCACTTCATTAGAACTCATTGCTCATATAAATATCCATAACCGCACGTTGTATGGTTAATTACCAGTGATGTTTCCTTGACTCTCAAAGGGTGTTTGATAGTGGCCCTGCTGACCACCTGATCCTGGGACCTGGAGCAGGGGGCCCCTAAGCAGTGCTGAACTTGTCCTCCATAGCCTGCACTTAGAGTCTCATAGGCCTAATAAGCTTCAGCTGCCTCTGGATCCTTAAAGCCTGTTGGGCTGAACCTAGATTACCTCAGGCTTGTTGTGACAGAAATTAGCGGAGGGCAAAAATGTGCGAGTGGGAGTATTTTAAAAGTCCACCCCCTCCTCTCCCTTGAGTGGCATTGACTTCTCTGTGTTGTGTTAAGAGCCAGTCTGGTCCCTTAAGATGGTTTACTGCATTTCATTTCTTTTTTACTGTCAGTTTATCTATATGAAGTTAAGACAAATAAATGCGTGAAGACAAAAACACAATTTTATGCAAACTCTAAATATATTTTCGTACACAATTTGGTGTGAGTGTGTTTTGTAGCTAATAATTTAGAATAATATGTTATAGTAGTAGTATAATATTTTACTAAATATTTTACTACAAATAGAAGCAGAATAATAGTTTTAAGACAGGTAGTATTATAAAGTAGCAGTATAAAGTATTTTTAAAATGTAGCTTTATTTTCATTGTATTTTATTTTGCAATTTTGAGACATTTTTCTATTTTAATTCTATTTTAATAATTTAAAATTAACATTTCATTTTTTGTTTTATTTTGCAATTCTGAGTTTCAAAGTTCAGTTTTAATATATGAAAATACTAAAATACTGTACTCTATAGATTACATGTGCTGAATTTGTGGAATAAGTATATTTTAATTCACACAGAGAAAAATAAACTCATGTCTGTTTGGTTGAGGCAGATGTTGGAGGTTGAGCGTGGTCTTACTGTATATTGATGGAGCGTGCAGCTCCTTTTTTCCCCCAGGCTCAAAGGAGAAGGGGTGAGAGATATAGAGAAGGAAAGATAAACATCCAGCAATAAGCTAACACATTCTCTTACTCTGTTGGGGGCAGTCAAGGTCAGAGGTCACTGCAATGCGAGTCCCTTGTTAATTCATTGGCCCGCAGTGCAGAGGGTTAATACTGGTTTGCTAAGCCAAGGGATCCCAAATCAGTCAGATTAAGGAGATTTTCCAGGAATGTCCGGCATTATCTGAAGATTGCTGGATTGTTTGGGTTTGAGTGTCCATGGACTGAGGTTAGTGGAATTAGATCTTCAAGCTTTTCCTCAAACCCGGAGGGAAGGAGGTTAATATTACACCACGGTTTGGAAACACAATTAAGTCCGGTCTTAGTGTAATCGGCGCAGACGTGGTTGATCAGTTTAGTGTTTAATTCTTTTTCCTGGTGTTAAATAACCTGCCATGTTAGTCCCAACAATACACAGTGCAGCTCTCTCCCTCTTCTTATTTTTTAAGGATGCGGTCACATTTAGAAAAGAATCCTTGCAATATAAGCAAAACATTTCGCCATGCAGATTTCACATCGGGTTCAGGTTTTTCAAGTGTTGACCAGAAAAGTATTCTACTTTGAAAGTGACTTCGGTTTTCATACATTGACACTAATTATTCAGCAGGGCAAAGGGTGCTGTTCTGGGTCAGCCTGGGTGATTCTAAACCCAGTGAAGGAAGGCTGTGGCAGAGGGAACCAGGGAGGTGTGTGCTGCTCATGAAGAGAGGCTGTCTCCCTCCCCCTCATAGTAGCTGCACCCTACTGGGAAATTCATTAGCAGCTGACATCATCTCAGTCCGGCCAGAGAGTGAAAGAATATCATTCTATCCCAGTTCCCTCCTCTTCTCTCTCTCGCTCCGTCTCCCGCTTGCACTCTGTCAGGACTCCTCTGCCAGTAGCTCTCATTGAGCGTCGTACACACACACACCGTCTGTCCGGTGAAGCTGAGCGGAGGAAGCACGCTCCCTGTGTGTGAGGCAGAAACAAGCGGGGGGTAGGAGCTGAATTAAGTCAGGTTAGAATCAGGAAGTGGGAGGACCTGGTCTCGCTGTGGGTGAATGAGAGAGAGTTTGTGTGGATAGAGGCAGCACTTGCGCGAGGAACGGGAGCCAGCGACAGGACACGAGCTTGAAACCAGCGACGATTTCGAGGAAAGGTAGCGGCTTTACTCCACCCATTCTGCCGATAGGAGAAAAATACTGTACGCTTTGTTGGATTTTCTTGCTCTGCACGAGCGCGCGGGAGATGGTTTGTCACTGAGCGCGCGCCCCTGAATAAAAAAGCACATAAGTCCGTGTCCGTTAAGCGACGGTTGGCGAGGATTTCAAACGGCCAAGTCGCACGAAGAGGAGGACGAACTGAAGGATTTCTCCACTTCTCTGCGCTCTTGGGGACCAGACACATGGCTGCCTTTGTCCGAGAGCCTCTCTCGCTTTGAGCTCTGGATGTTTTCTGCTTTCTCTTCTTCCCTGGCAAAGGCTCCTTATTTTGCATGGCTGTCAATCGCTCAAAAGGAGCGAGAGGAATTCGCCGCCTGTTTGTGGATTACATTGTTTGACAAGCAGAATGTGAAACGGCGTATTTACTAAACCTCCTGAAAGTGATTTCTTGACTTGTTCTTTTCGTCCGTGCCAACCTCGCCACATCTAAAGGTACACCTCACCTTAATATACCTCAAAAATTGATTTTTTTTTAAAGTTCATATTTCGATTACCACAATGTTATTCGACGTTTTAGGGGAAATAAAAGCAGTTTCGGTGGATTACTCGATGGCTGGAGGATTAGGAACGCTGTTTTCTTGTCGCTGGTTGTGGATAATTGTAACGCTAGTTGAAATCTCTGCAGTGAATGTTGCCAGATGTTTTTTTAATAAAGCGGTCGCGCAAACGCATCTTTGTGTGGAAGCGATGTCTCTTGACGTCATGTGTTAATGAATGCATATCACATTATTATTATCATTATTATTCACGTCTTCAGCTGTGAAAATGGCGTGAACGTTTTTTTTATGGAGTTAATTTAAGCTAAGAAATGTATTTTAAATGGGCAAATATTTGAGAGGATTGTCGCACCTTGTCAGTGTCGTTTTTGCCTCGAGCTGGATATGGATATAGTGTTGCTAAACCTGTCAGAATAATTGCTTTACAATGAGCTGTTTTTCTGATAATATATTCATAGTTATGTATTCAACGAAAGACATAAAAAAGTCCCATTGTAAGTCTACATCCACGCAAAAGCTCATCTGTTTGTTAGTGTGTTGGTTAATTATTGTAAAATTGTTATTTTAAAAAAGTGCACATAGCTCGTGTATTATTTTTCTCTCGAATGACAGTGGAGAGTCAGGTTAGATGCTAATGGGTGGACTGTAATGGTTCAATCTTTGTTGCTGTTTAGCCAATTTAATTAGCCGATGCCCCTTTGACACCACATTGTCACTTAAATAGGCTTTCATTACCTAAATGCTGTGTAAATTGCAACGCTGGATGTTTGCACAATAACATAGCAATGTTAATGCGTTCAACCCGGTCTCAAGTGCAACGCGTCGTTTGGCGCATGGAGCCACAGTGCCATCCAGTGGCCGCTCTGGGAAGTGACTGAATTTTTGCGCTCATTAGTGCTGCGCTACCTTTGATGATGAAGCCCACCTGCTTGGTTCTGAAACAGATGTACTGACTCTCTCTTTCTCGCTCCCTTCTCAGGGCTCAGATGCCAGCTCAGAGAAACTCTTCAGCACAGCTGCAGTTAAAGGTACGTGGTGGACTTTCTTTATTCCATTCTGCATGTATGTTTATTGCTTGTGCAAATCACAGTTGTGTAATGGATTTTATTGTTTCTGTAGAGGCACATACTCTAAATGGCTATGGTTGACAGTTAAAATTAAATTATATTTTAAAGGCGTTATTTTAATGTTACTAATTGATCTAAAAATGAATATTATCATCACTGTATGTGAGGATAACCCTGGTCTATATAATATTATGCGAGTAACTGTGAACTGAAGCATGCAATCTTTGATGCTTCACAAGTCATAAACTAGAATCCGTCACATTATTCCAGACAACCTTATTTACCAATACTGCATTCAGATTACGCTTAATGTGTTTTGCTTTCCGGGGTGGCATGGGAAATAACGCATTTCCTCAAGGCTGACTACGATTCCATTGACAGGCAGTGTGTTGTATCCGTGCTTTCTCACAGCTTATGGGCTGGGAGAAATCCATCTGAGCCACTCTGTTAAACAGATCCCAATGTGCTGCTGAGTGATGAATGAGAAAATCCATTTCAGGCACGCAGCATGTGTAAACGCCACACACTGGGTCCCATGTGCAGCGGCGTCTGGCTTCTGTTATGGAAATTGATTAGTTGTGAAATGCTAAATAAAGGTGCTGGATCTGTGGCACAGACGGTAGTGGAAGAAGCAATTCTACCCTGCTGGTTTGATACGCCTCGTGTGTGATATTGTTTGCCGTGTCTATTTTAAAAGCATGCTTTGTTTTTATACAGTGAGGAGCTGCGATGCGCACACCGTCTGTTCTTTGTGTGCATGTAAACGTCCCGCTATGTGCGTAGGAAGTTGGTTCGTGTGGAGTCTGCAGTAAGAACGCGCGAGACAAAGGATCCGGGGAGTCAGTTGAGTTGCTTTTAAAACCTCAGTGTCTTTAGACAGCAGGAGCCCATCAGCACACCGCTAATTTGCTTTTAAAACCTTTGGAATTTGAGCTCCCCCATTTTACAAACCCCGGGCAGGCCAACATAATGGAGCCCAGCCTTGTGAATCCACATTCCTCTGTAATGGTGCGTTACCAGGATGGAGAGCGTGATGGGTGGGGTGGAGTGGGTAGAGGGCGACGGAGGCTGGAAAGAGATCTGACCCCGGGGAGGAGGTGAGAGAGAGCGACTGATTGATGGCGACAAGCCCCTTGTTCCTCCTTTTCCCCCTTGCTTCTCTCCCTCGGGACCCCAAACACATTTCCCACATTCTGCTCTTTGAAGGCCTTTCGAGGTTTGAGATCCGGGCAGTCAGTTGAGTTGCTTTTAAAACCTCAGTGTCTTTAGACAGCAGGAGCCCATCAGCACACCGCTAATTTGCTTTTAAAGCCTTTGGAATTTGAGCTCCCCCATTTTACAAACCCCGGGCAGGCCAACATAATGGAGCCCAGCCTTGTGAATCCACATTCCTCTGTAATGGTGCGTTACCAGGATGGAGAGCGTGATGGGTGGGGTGGAGTGGGTAGAGGGCGACGGAGGCTGGAAAGAGATCTGACCCCGGGGAGGAGGTGAGAGAGAGCGACTGATTGATGGCGACAAGCCCCTTGTTCCTCCTTTTCCCCCTTGCTTCTCTCCCTCGGGACCCCAAACACATTTCCCACATTCTGCTCTTTGAAGGCCTTTCGAGGTTTGATTTGTGAGGTTCAGAGGGGCGCTGAATGGCGACCCTTTTTCGGAAAGGCTTTCCCTCCTGGAGACGCCTCGCCGTGGCCATTACGACCCCTCTGAAAGGATTAAAACTCCCTTTGTGCGCCTTAAACTAACACATGCCCGCCTCCTCTGCTTCTGAAAAGCTGGTGCTTGGGAAACAGTACACAAATATGCTTTCTCTTCTCACTGACTGCCAGGCCACTTCGTCTCCCTTCAGACTCTATTTCCATTTAAATATGTGTCTTTTCTCTCTCGTTTCCCTCTCTCCTTCACGTTCCCCTTGTCCCCTTCTCGCCTTGCCATATGCAAATCTTTCCATTGGCTGAAGGGATGGAGAAAAGAGGATCGTCCTCCAAAGCACAGGTGCAAATGAACTTAGGCGCTGTGGTATTTTTATTGGAGGGTTTTAGGAAGATGAAAGATGGCGAGTGTACACAGGACGCTGCTCTCTGTTACAGAGGATTACCAGTCGCTCAGACTCTTAACCCTTACGAACAAAAGAAGAAAGAGAACGTAGAACTGAAGAGCTGAGAGACAGGCAACAGAAAAGCTGTCAATATTTGCCTGGAGCCTAGAACCAGAGGCTCGCTACTGTGTTTTTCACACTTAGGTGGTTGACGCTCACAAAATGCCTCACATTCAACAGCGAGATGAGAGGGAAGAGTCGCCTCTGAGGGGAAAATATAGATCAAACTCCAAAAGAGCAGAGCAAAACTGATCTTAGATCATTTATTGGGCTGTAGGCCATTTTGAGCACTGGAGAGGGAAGAGAAGGAGGGATAAACAGATGTCATTGTCAGTTTTGTCACATAATTTGTGGCAAATTTTAAGATTAAAAAGACAAAGTTAAAAATTAAACAATTTCCAAAGGGTCAGGAAATTAATCATAATCCAACTATGCACTAAAAATGCACTAACCTCTAGGTATCTTAGAGTTGATCTTGCTTTATGGATGGTAATCCATATTACGCTTCTATAGAGGCACATAGCTACATAGGTTGTCCTGTAAGTGACAACCTGTTCAGTAAGGTTTACATAGATGCCCACTTCACATGTTCTTTGCCGAATTAGACCTTCTCTTCGCCTCTCCTATTTCCTCCTCTCCTTCTCTCCCTCCTGATGTTTTGTGTAATTGTTGCTTGTTTTCTTTTTTCCCTCCTCATTGCTCTGTCTCTCACTCCTATTAAGCAGAATCATTAAATGTTCGACTTAATTACTGTCTCTCTCACATAGCCTGCAGGTGGCTGCCAACCAGCCTGCCTCAATTAGTGTATTCATTTCCTTTTGCTCGATTTCGAAGCAAGTAAGAGGGAGAACAACAAGGAACTGTGACCAGTTAACTACTGTGATATGTAACTAACTATGTTTCATCAGGGATTCTGAGACTCTGTAGCACTATCTTTGTTTATCTGTTTGTTGATAAGAGGTGTTTTTCAATTATGTTGTTCCCTCCATGCTGTTCAATGTGAGACCAAACTGTTTGCAAACACAGAGCAGACCATAATTTTTGCATTTCATTATATTTGGTTACAGTTTATTTTAAGGTGTCCTTGTTCCAGTGTAAATATACATTTAAGTACTGAGTAATATCAATTAACATGTAGCCTACTTACTATATGGTTAGGGTTAGGATTAGGGTTTGGCTTAGTGTTACTTGCATGTAATTATGCATCATGCAGGGCTCGAAATTAACTTTTTTACTTGGTAGCACTGGTGCTCCCAACTTCAAAAAGTTAGGAGCACCAGCAAAAATTTAGGAGCACTCACCAAAAATTTAGGAGCACCACAACTACAAATTATATATTAACAGATTTTATCCTTACATTCTTAACTTTAATGCAGATTTTGTATTGGTTAATATTAGCTGTCAATCTCTCAGTCACTGCTTTCCGCTAACTACCGCGAGAAAAAGAAAGGGCTGAAGAAGAGAGAAAATGAAAAGAACACTGACAGATTTCTTTTGTAAATAACCTAAAGTTAAGTTCTTCTTTGGCAAGTGTTAGGAGCATATGCGACCAAAATGGTCGCAATTTCGAGCCTTGATCATGCATATAGCATGTGTAACATGGACACCTTAAAATAAAGTGTAACTATTATTTTTCTGTTATTATCTCAGGATCTTGAGAAAATGACAAAAAAAAATTAAAATGCATGGCTTCTGTGGGCTTCCAGTTTGGTGTTGTTATGAACTTCAGATATCTATACTAATTAGGGATGCACCGAAATGAAAATTCTTGGCCGAAGCCGAACAAAATGAAACACTGGGCCGAAAGCCGAATACCTAACACGGTTTTTCACATTTTTCCCCCATGTAGGCCTATTTTGCCATTTTTTTTC
>NW_015635523.1:2891905-2892351 GCF_001515625.1 Sinocyclocheilus rhinocerous
GATCGCGTTAGTCATTGTTCGGTAGATAATATTCGGACTTTTCGCTTATTCCGAATTTTGTTGCCGAACAACAAAAGAGATTTTTTTGCTATTTTTGGCCGAATAATTTCGGTTGCCGAATATTCGGTGCATCCCTAATACTAATAAGTTATATTGACAAAAAAAATCTTCAAGATGTCTCTGAAGGGTCTGTCCAATGCAAATTGGTTTTATTCTGCAAATACAATTAGAGGGAACATTAATTATTTTCATGAATTAAATGCTTTTTCACTGTAAATGTCTGATATCTTGTTTATTGCAGAGTATAAATTGAGTCTGACATTGTATTGGCCACATTTGGACTTGAATGATAAGACAGAGCTGTCACTACAGACTCCACTCCAGATACCTCATTCTCTCTCTCTCTCTCTCTCTCTCTCTCTCTCTCTCTCAGTGTCGTGGAGGTT
>NW_015635523.1:2892375-2902171 GCF_001515625.1 Sinocyclocheilus rhinocerous
TATCTATCTATCTATTTATCTATTTCTCTCTCTCTCTCAGTATGCTGTCAGTGTCCCACTTAGGAGTGCCTCAACATAGGCCCAGACCACTAAACCGATTGTTTTTGATTTGTTTGGCAATAATTCCCAGTAATGGAATTTGTTTTAATTTCTAGCATCATTCATAAGACAGAAGGTAGCCATTTTGTGAGTGCTGTGTTTTATTTATGCCTGGTCACGCATTGAATGAAATCTAGCTACTGCCACCAGTCACACAATGTCTGCTGTGGTGCACATCTAATGCACAATGTAATATTTATTTGTTTAGTACATAGCTTGGTTGCTTATATATAAAAATCACAGAAGCTGATCAGATGTCTTGTACAATATTGAATGAATGAGCACTGTATATACAGCTCAGACACAAGCATGAAGGCAGGCAGTGGAGCACACATCTGAAGAGCAGGACTCGGGTGAGGCCCTGTGTAGAAGGTGTAATTTCACTGACGATGACATTGTCGAGAGATTGAAAAAGAGGGGGAGAGAGGATGAAGAGAAGGAAAGAAGAGGCAGTGAGATGAAGTTTGAGGCAGATGAGAGTTGTTAAGAGCTGGATGGATGGATGTGGAGAGCTCTTGAGATAGCGGAGCGCTCGCTGAGTGCTGTAGTCTCACAAATGTCTGATGCTTCAGGAGTGTATGTGTGTGTTTGTATGAATGTTTGGATACCAGATTTTGTGTGCTTGACACTGGCTTGAAATGCTTTTTTTTTTTTTTGTCCTTACGTATGAGTAAGCATTGTTGTATAACCATACGATTATTGTTTTTCCAGTAGGCTTGCTATAAGTGGTTTTCCTGCCACGGGGAACGAGAGTGTGTTTTAAAACACAGCTTTAACTAGAGCCGCACACAAACGGTGCTGGGAGAAGAGGTGGAGATGCCATGTAACTGGTGATGAATTAGAAGTCATACACTCGTTTAACGCTATCCATCATCTCGGTCCTTCCCGTCTGTAGTCATAACACAGCCACGACTGCACTCCTACACTCTCTCTCAATCTGTCCCTCTCTCTCAAAGAGGTCATTCCGAGGTTGTACGCAAACCCCAGAGGTTGAAGGACTAAAGTAAATTCATCCATCTTGGTGACTAGAGGAGGGTGCAGAGAGAGAGGAAGAAAGAGAGGCCAGGGAGACAAGAGATATTGTGTAAACACTATACTATATCCGACATGCTACGTTAAACGCAGGGAGTCTGGAAGCCATCAAGCTAAATGAAAGTCAAGTGCAAACATTTGAATGGGCCGCACTCCAGAGATAAAAGTAGCGCCTACTTAGGGGCACAGGGCAACTGCTAGCAACACTTTTGGACTTCTTTTTACATGTCATTGTCTCAGTTTCTTAAATTTGGAATTTGGAATCTGTGTCTATGGGCGAATTCCAAACGGAGGTGAGCATCCCTATGCCCTACTCCCTTCAAAGGGCAGAACCCTTTGTGTGTTCTTTTAAGGGTGTAGGCCTGGCATTACTGTCTCATATTTGCATTTGGAACTCCCTTGGCGAAGGGAATGACTGACTAAACGTTACCTTGACAACGCTGTGCATGCGTGCAGCATTCACCACTCCATCAGTTGTTGCAAATAAATATTTCTTCTCATTATTATTATTTTATTTAAATATCGTCTCACTAGGGATGTAACGGTACACGTATTCGTACTGTACGGTTCACGGGGCAAATTCCAAATGGAAGTGATCATCCCTATGCCCTTGAAGGGCAGAGCCCTTGGAGTGGGGACTTTGGAGTGAGCAGGGCACGTGCGTGCCATTATGTAGTCGTTTGGAATGCACTTGGCAAAGGGAGCGACGTAATTTCCTCATTATCTTAAGCTGGGATGTGCTGACGTACACCGGCATAAAAAATATACATTTTATATTTTAAAAAGTTTTCATATATATTATATAGCATATTTTAAAAACTTAAAATATAAAATATAAAATGTATGTTTATTTGCAACAGTTAAGCTAACAACAATAAAAAGACATATATGCCAGTAAAACAGCGACATCAGCTGACGGACACCGTGCTGCGTTGTCACGGGAACATCCCAGCTGAAGATAATGAGGAAATTACGTCGCTTTTGCCCCGTGAACCGTACGATACGAATACGTGTACCGTTACACCCCAACGTCTCACTGTCTTATATACTGTTAAACTTTTTCAAACTAAACGTGCTTAAACTTGCTTACACTATATTTCTATCACTGACAAAAAATATTTTGTATCACATTAAAATAAAGACAAATTTAATCAGCCTATTCTACTTACGTTTGTATGTGAAGTCGAAATCAACCCCAACTTTGCTTTAAAATGCATCGCAAGAGCACCTAACTGAAGATCACATGATCACAAACAGAAATCACTTCCGTGAAGTGACCATCGCATGTTCCCTTCGCTAACGGACTTCTAGAAGGGCCCTTCGTGAAGGGATTCAGTTGTTCACTTTTTGTTTGGAAGAAGGGCGCAAAAAATCAGTTTGGAATTCGCCCTAAGTAGGGATGGGTACCGAAACCCGGTATTTAATCGGTCCCGGGGCTAAATTATGAAAGACCGGAATATCGATAAGCTCTGACGTTAACGGTTCTGCTATCGGTACTGGAAAAATTAATAAAACACACATACATTTATTATTGCTATATATACATTATCTTGCAAATTCTATCTCACCAGAGTCGCCAGCTGTTTTTCAAACATTTGTCTATTAAAAACTAGCTGCGTTTTGTATTGCGCAACTTCTTTCCCTTCACAGCGGTGCGCATTCGTTCCTCCCTAAAACCCAAACTTAACGTCAGAATCAGATCAATCGGTGATTGTTGTAAGATGCCGTCTTTACTGTTGCTAAATTGCGGGACATGTTTGCGGGACAACGATACCCATCCCTAGCCCTAAGTCTATAAACGGAAAAGGCAATGTAATAAAATTAAGTCTAGATGCTAATTTGTCTAGCTCAGATGCCATGGTGAGCTCAGCCATGTTGAAATGCATACAGTGCAAGAGACAGTCTCAAAAAGACCTCAAAGTGTTTTTATTCTATTTAATGATAGAGTACTGTATCTTTGTACAAAAGCCACTCTATCTATCTATCTATCTATCTATATATATATATATATGATATCATTTAATTAAATCCTACCATTCAAAAGTTTGGGGTCAGTATTTTTTAAATTAAAATTAACACAAAAAATTAAGCAACACAAGTGTTTTCAACATTAACAATAATAAGAAATATTCTTGAGCACCAAATATTCTGAAAATGATTCTGAAAATTCAGTTTTGACATCACAGGAATAAATTGAGTTTTAAAATATATTATGATGGAAAACTTTACTGTTGTTGCTACATTTTATATCAAATAAATGCAGTCCTGGTGATCTGACCCCAAACTTTTGAACGTTAGTGTATTTGTGTGTGTTTATAAGCTGCTCGGAACAAATTTCAGAATGCATTAGCAATTTGAAGTGGACTTGTATGTTTTCTTTGTCTGTGCTTAATCTGAAAAGTATGTGTATGTAAAATATCTGGTGGTCTTACCATGGTTGACTGACATGAATGAGTGACAGAAACTGAAAGCCGAAGTGAAAAGGCTCCCTGTGGTTGAAACCCTGCCTTACAGCTGTGATGACATCACCTTGTAGCTCCCGTTTCCTCTGTTTGGATAAGATGAACATTTATTTTATTTCTTCTCCCCTCTCTTTCTTTCCCTCCAGCTCCCAGTTTTTTGTCTATTCCCAGGTCTGTCAATTTGTTTTGTCCAATTATGCATATGGCAGTTCAAGGTCTCGGTGGTAACAGGACGATTAGCGTGTGATTAGATTAGCGTTTGTGTGTGTGCTTAGATATATTTTAACCCAAAACCTCAGAGAAGCATTATTTAGGCCTCTGGATGGCCAGTGCTCAGCTGGAGAGAGACAGAGAGGTGCATAATCATGAGATAAAGAGAGCACAAATACAGCAACACACTCTCCTGGCCATGTTAAACTTAAATAAGTTCATGCTCCTGCCCTCAGGGTCAGAGGTCACTTAGGTTGAAGGTCAAGCTTCAGTGTTTATCACCATTTTCTACTGATCTGGGTCAAATTGGCCAGTCTAAATTGTTGGAGGAACTGACCCTGTAATAAAGGGGTCATATGATGTTGCTAAAAAGAACATTATTTAGTGTATTTGGTGTAATGAAATGTGTTTATGTGGTTTAAGGTTAAAAAAACACATTATTTTCCACATACTGTACATTATTGTTTCTCCTCTATGCCCCGCCTTTCTGAAACGCGTCGATTTTAAACGAGGCCCTATAAACTAGGCATTTGTTGCATCCAGTGGGGACATAATTACGGATTATAATGACTTATACTGTCTTTTTACGCGTTGCATCGCGCGGCGTAAACATAAAACCATGTCTGCATTTGTGATCGGAGAAATGACAACAAGCGCTACTCTACAGTGCTCAAAACTCGCGTTTGAATCGTCAGTGCCAAATTCTTATATATAAAAAAACTTACTTACAGTCTGTGAGTCAGAACAGCCAGCATTGTAGTCTACTCTACCAGGGTCAGGAAACAGTCTATGTTGCGTTCACCTCAGCACCTCAAGCTAATTTTAGACGAGTCTTTGCACATCTGCAGATGTGTGTTTGTGGGTCTTCTTGCCTGGCTGTGCATGTGTAGACAACTGTAATCCCCTCAATCTCTTTCTCAGTACTCCATTGAAATATTGATTCAAATTCCAGCCCATGTGTTTAGCCAGTGCATGATTAGATCTTTGGCTTAAGTTGTCAAACCCAGACTTTCTTGGAATAACCTTATAACATTAAGAAAACATCAGTGTCTTCTAAGGTCCAGGTGCTTGAAGAGATAGTTTAATTTCATCATAGTTTGTATCGTCTTCTTAGATTCTCTTTTGCAGATTACAGATTTTCTTATCATGAGCACAAGGCCTACTGTATCTTTATTCAAGTCTCCAGACACCAGTTAGTGGCCTGTTTTGTGCTGAAGTCTCTAATTCGAAGGCAGATAGACACAACTGTGAGCCATTAAGACTGAAAGAGGAGCTGTATGAACTCCAGGAGGTAAAGCAGTTTTCCATCATGTAACTGGCTAGAGGGTTTTTATTTTTTTATTTTTTATTTTTTTACAGATCAGCACTAGCCTGAAGTAGGGTCAAGCTGGTCAGGAACTGTGACCCATAAAAAGAGTGAGTGAGAGAGAAATGCCTTGTGGACACCCATGGTGGTAGCCACGGATAGACGCTTTGACGGACAACCTTCTGGGTGGGATAACTACCTCTCTCTGCCACCCCTGTGGTCCCTCAGGGAGAGAACTCCTCACACAAATAGTAAACACTGAAATGCTCAGTTGGAAAGGAGGGATAAAAAAACAAGTGTAGAGGCACAGCTGGTGAACAGAGTGCAGAATGTGTTCATATCTAGGAAAAGCAGAGTATTAATTGCTCCCTAAAGAATTGATGCTTCCTAACTCACTCTCTCTCAAGCCCTCCCTCCATCTCACAGCATTTCTTCTGCTGACACTCACTCATTCCTATCCGGGGTAAAAATAAACACCTTTGGCCCTGCAGGCCAGGATTAGGAACACCTCTCCTCACCTCTGGCTCTCTCTGTTTCCATCACTTCTGCTGAATTCCCTATTGAAATGTTAGTCAGAAGTCTCTTAGCTCCCCATTTGAGCAATCACATGATCCATGACTATCCCTTAGAGCAGTGTTTCCCAATCCCCCCACCCCCCATCTCTGCATATTTCGCATATATCTCTTACCATGTACGACGTTTGTTCTATTCGACCATAAGTGCCCTGCGAAGTGGACATCACCGGATATTCCACCATGATTCCAGTTCGAAACGAGTGTATATGTTCCATTCAGAGGGCATTAAAGTGTGCAAGACGTGAATTTAAATTGTATTTATTTACAGAGGTATATGATGTCACACTTGTCTGTGTGTGAAGACGCTGCAGGCGGTGGTGTGAATGAATGTTCCGAAGTGAAGTAAACTTCAACGGATTTCCCCTGCTCAGGGGAAATCTGTTGTGTAGGGATCATATCAATGGGAACACGGTTCATGCACGTAGCTCTCTTCTAGTGGTGCAACGGATCACAAAACTCGCGGTTCGGATCATATTACGGATTTTGAGTCACGGATCGGATCATTTTTCGGATCAGCAAAAAAATAAAATAAATACATTTGTGAAAGCTTACTTTAAGTACTTCTATACCACCGTCTTCTTGGAAGCAGGTTCTGTCACTTCTGACTCCGCTCCGCCCTCAGCTCCTAGAGCCCCCTCGCCCCATGTGTGGATCAGTGAGCTGATGCTCCTTCTTTACTCTCCATACACTTCTCATCTGTGGACTTTAAACAGCAGAAACACTGGCTTTAACATTAGTAAGCAGCAAAGCAGTCCCCCTCTCCCTTTTAACACAAATACACTCACTCTGATGCTGTCATGTTTCTAAAACACACACAGCATGAATCCATTAAAATGTGGTACTGGGAACATAAATCTTCCAGAAAGAAAGCATTTTTCACATACTCTCTCACACACACAAAAGGAGTAAAGCAATTCAAATTAATTATACTTAATTTTGCTGCAACTGTTCCACCCTTTTCTGTATCCTCTGGAAGACAGCCTCGCGCTGGTTATGGTCTAGCTGCGGTAGAGTTTGGAATCTTGGGTCCAGCGCAGTGCTCTCTAACAGGTAGTTGTATACATCCCTGCTGTATCTCTCTGAAATATTACTGAGAATTGCTCTCTTTGTGTCGGCCACAGTGGGGGAATCACCGTCATTTGGTGCCATGCTTTGTTCATTCATGTTCTTCAGTGGCACAATGAGAGACACAGTGAGCCTCTTCTCTTCACACAAGACAGTGGTAGCTGTCTTTAAAGGATTCAGCAGCTTCACAAGGTCTTAGGCATTGACAATGTCGCAGGTATCCAGTGTGTCAATGTTTCGGGCATTTTGTCTTATTTCTGGGCTGGTGAGTGCTGCTGCTATGGCAGCTTGCTGCTCCAGGTAACGAACCAGCATATCCAATGATGAATTCCATCGCGTGGTGATGTCCATTATTAATTTGTGTGGTGGCAGTTGTAGCAGCTTCTGCTTAGACGTCAATACCGCGGCAGCTGTCAAACTCCGGTGAAAAAAAAGCAGTTACGCATCTCACCCGCCCGAGCAAACGTGCAACACCGAGGCCAGCCTGTGTAGCGAGGTATATTGTGTGTGCGAAGCATTTGATGTGCGGCTCAAATCCTGCCTCGCGCACAGCCACATCCATATTACGCGCATTGTCTGTTAAAATAGCGATGCCATGGTTTGGCTTTTTAAGACCCCAGTCAGTGACTGCTGCTTGTAAAACTTCAGCGACGTTTGCCCCTGTGTGGGATTCAAAAAGTGGGCGAGTCTGCAGTACAAAATGTACCATTTCCCAGTTACTGTTGATTATGTGGGCTGTAATTGTGATATAGCTCTGCGTACACCTAGAAGTCCAACCGTCAGTAGTTATGGCGATGGTTTCTGCCTCTCTTAGAGTCTGTACAATGTTTACCTTGCACTCTTTGTAGAGGGTCGGGACCACCGTGCGAGTAAAATGTGCGCGTGACGGGATGGCGTACTTTGGTTCCAGTGTGTGGATGAGTCGCCGAAATCCCAGATTTTCCACTACAAAAAATGGTCTCATATCGGCTGCAATGAAAACACCGATGTCTCTTGTTATTGCCGTGGCTCTTGCACTTGATGTTGGAAATTTAGCTGCAAAGGCATTTGTTATCGTTGTTTGCCCTTTCGTGAGAACTGAATTGCTTTCCATTCTCTTAACAGGCGCGGGTTTTAGTAAAGAGCTGTGGTTGTTTTCTAAATGCTTTTGCATAGTGCTCGTGTTAGCAGAGGTGTACGGTATTAATTTCTTACAATGTTTGCAAATTGTCTTTGTCTTGTCTGTCATTTTTTCGCCGTTTCTTATTTCCACCGGGAACCCAAAATGTTGCCACACCAACGATTTAAATGTCGCCGGCGCATCTTCTATCCTTACTTCTCCCTCACACTCCATCATGCCACTATCGCGAGGATATCGCCAAGTTCTCGCGAGACCAGTCGCATCTCGCCAGAGATCTCGTCACACTCCTATTGATTATTTTACAGGCACAATATTTTTTCTAGCCTACCTTGGTTCTGATAAGTGTGGCACTATAGGCCTACAGAATAGAGCAAAATCAGGCTGCCTGGAGGACTTGTTCAATTCAAGCCAGCTTTTGGTTGCTCCAGAGAATTCTTCGCTGAAGGGAAAATCCAGTGTGTGCTTTCATATAAATAAGCACTAATGAAGTGTGAAATGTTCCATTTTATCACCATTGGTTCCATTTATTGGAGATTCCACACCCGGGCCGTGGTTTCATAAGCTCTATGAAGAGCTGTCCCGTTCGCAGGATTGTCACCATCTGTTCCAGATTATATTGCTCTGAGAAGACGCTGTTTGATTTCGGTTTTAAATGGTCTTTATCCCATGCATTAAGTTTTATTCAAACAGTGACATCCTAAACCAGACATTTCAGTCTGGGCCTCAGTGCTTGGGCTTAAGAGACACTGGAAAAGCAAACAACTCGCCCTGCTGAGGGCTGCTGTTTAGATTAGATACAACAAAAACACATGCAAATGCATTGAATTCTGACCGCTAGTGCCTACCGACATGCACTTGAGAGACTCACACACACGAGAGACTCTGCTTCCCCTCTGCCTCAGACATGGTATATGATTCTTATGTCCCGTTACAAGTATGTGTGTGTCAATGTGTCCGTCTGAGCCACGGCCTCCTCTGAAAGTGCTGCCCTGCACAGAGCCGGCTTTGTTCTGATAGTAACCCAACCCAAGGACTCGCAGGGTCTGAGGGGGTCCTGGGTTGCCCAACGACTCTCCCAACCTCTGTCGTACTGAAGTGTGTGTTGAGAGACTCCCGAGGCAGCTGGCTGTTTTGGCTTCCCTTAGCACTTCAAATAAATGAAGACGTGAAGAACACACACGCAGCCTTGCGTCACATACTTCAGCCCTGGTTTCCTTCGATCAACACAAGAACAACCAATTGAGTTTGATTTTAAAGGATGAACTTGTTCAAGTGTAGTAGGAAGGGAAGGAGAAAGAGATCACAACATGGGAATAAGTGGAAAGAAAGAGACTCTGCTTTGGATTCTGGATTTCTTTGGCAACAGGTTGAGCCAAAGGATTGGTTTACAGCCATGCCCTAGGAAGGCTGAGTTTCCAGGTGGCTCAGTCCTAACACCCCTTAGGCATACACACACAAACAGCATGTGTGTCTCTAATCCCCAACTTACTGAAACATGAGCCTTGGGTAATGAGAGAGCTTTACACACACACAGGCTGTGTGAGCTGGTAAGTGCCAGTTCTGGTGGGCTGTTGGAGGGCTTATGTTTCCAGGGATCTCAGTGAAGGGCAGAACTCTGTCCCCTGTGTCACACATTCAGAGAGACAGAAAGGCATTGAGTGCAATTTCTGCCCTGTTTGAATGGATTAAAAACATTCAGTTGTGAAACCTGAATGAGAGAGGAAAAAAACTACAGGACTGATTAGGGCTGGGTATCGTTCAAAAATTTTCGATACCGATACCTTGACTTCGATACCGGTTCCTGAACGATACTTTTTTCGATACCAATTTTATGAAATCAATTTTAACAAGATTACATTATCTATAAAAAAAAAAAAACTTTTATTTTTTTTTTTCAGTTTGTTATTTTTTTTTTTTCAAAACTCAA
>NW_015635523.1:2902181-2902360 GCF_001515625.1 Sinocyclocheilus rhinocerous
ACGATACTTTTTTCGATACCAATTTTATGAAATCAATTTTAACAAGATTACATTATCTATAAAAAAAAAAAAACTTTAGTTTTATTTTTCAGCTTGTTCATTTTTTTTTTTACAAACTCAAAGACTCATCTCTTGAGCCACTGCACAAAGGAACAAAATGTAACCAACACAATAAATCA
>NW_015635523.1:2902615-2903436 GCF_001515625.1 Sinocyclocheilus rhinocerous
TTATTTATTGTCTTATGTAGCATGATGCTACAGTTTGCATGAATGGTCACATAACACGCGCTTTCGGTCGTGTAACATTGGTATGAACGGACATCTGCATATGATCGGAACTCCACGCAGCTCCCGCGCTACTCTCCATTGGAAATGAATGACATACTCGATGGTATCGAGACAATTCGGTCGGTGCCTAAAAAGTATCGAACTCGATACCCAGCCCTAGGACTGATTGAAGTTCCCTGAGGGACACACCTCTAATGGTAAAATTTTTAAACTATAACATATAATTTATTTATATGAGTAATAAATATATATTTTTAAATATAAATAATAGGGCTGGGTTTTGACACAAATTTCACGATTCGATTCGATTCTCATTCACAAGCTTGCAATTCAATTTGATTACCGATTCGATTCAATATCAATTATTTTGGATATATATCAGGTACAGTACATGCCAAATTTTCTCAAGGAAAAAAAAATCTCAACTAATGCTGTAAAATATACACGAGACGAGAGTCAGTTGGTACTACATTACTATAATATTGAAGGTTAAAATTAATGATGTTTTTACAATAATAAAGTTACAGTTACATAATAATATTTCTACTTCAATTAGTTTTTTGAAATATAAACATTTAAATGGTGGCTGTCATAACTTGATGGATTTATTCAAACATAAATTAAACATTGAAGAACAGTAAAAAATATAATGAATATGTTATATGTTGCATATATTAAAGGGGCCATATGATGTTGCTAAAAAGAACATTATTTTGTGTATTTGGTGTAATGAAATGTGTTTATGCGGTTTAAGGTTAAAA
>NW_015635523.1:2903464-2925146 GCF_001515625.1 Sinocyclocheilus rhinocerous
GGATCAATTAATGTGGCCTTTGCCAACAGTTGCTGTGTTGCAGGTGCACTATATTTGTCTTCCATGACGCTAACCATTTTTCTTTTTAGGTTGCGCGTCAACTCCGTGTCTTCCTCGGTTGGGAGCAAAATATCCTCAGATAATAACCGTAGGACTGGTTTAACAGAGGACGCTGTAACGGTCTTCTCGGAAGACAGCGCATCTGTAAAATCCGTGACCTTCTTCAGCGCTGCATTAACGGATTCTAGGACTTCGATGTCCTGCCACGTCGGAATCAAATGTTGGCTGCTTTGGTCATCCAACACCCTCCTAATGGCTGGGGCTTGCTCGAGAACGCGCGCAACCATTTTCTGCTTAGTACCCCACCTGGTAGGACAGTCCTGTGAATACATTAAAAACACAATTGTATTAGTACTCAATGTAGGCTATTTATAAGTATAAGTTTGTAGCCTATATTATGCTCTTATTCTTATTTTTCATTATTTTTTAATGTGTATTTTTGAAGATGACGATCCTGACTCGCCATCTCCTCACACGCGCCTTTAGAGAGAAGTGCATCTTTACGGATTAAGATTTTAATGAAATGATTTTTGTTTTCGGTTTGTTTTATTTCGTTAAGTAGTAATTCAAAGCTTTCTATATATATATTTATCACGTCTGTGAGGCATGTATTCGCATTTTTGTGAAGCGCTCCTGTTTAAGACCGTGACGGCACAACGCATCATGTTTGTATTCTTTATTTTATAAAAGCACAACGTTTTGTTGATATTGTGACTGCACACAAATAAAGGTAGACCCTTTACAGTTCCGAATGATAGCCTATTACTCTTACCTTTATGAGGAAAAATGACGGCGTAGGCATAGCCTATTTTAAGTGGTTTCCACTGAAAAAAAATGCAAGTGATCACGCTGGTGCCTCCATGTCCTGCAAAGCGCGCTTTATCTTCCACTCTCTGCACAAACTATTGGATATGGGTCTAACAGCGCACATTTATAGCTAGGTTTAACGTTTGAACATATTCTTGAACTGTTTTATATCTATAGATTTTATTTTAGGCAAGTCGTGATGATTTGAGAAGGCTAAGTTGATCAAACATAGGCTATGATCAGCTCACTGTCTGCCGCTGGCTGCTTGGTCGTTACTTTAAAAAACAAAAACGTATATTTAACGAACAAAAAAAAATAATGCTCCAAACGTTATTCTAAATTAACTTAATTAAAAAAAACGAAATGGAATATAGTCACTTTGCCATAATAAATGTTAATTATTAACATAATAAACATATTAACAATAATAACATGGAATATTTATATTTATAACTTTGTTGCTTTTTTCGATATCTTTTGAGTTTAACAGGAATTATGGAACAGTTTTTGTCATCGTTTGTAACCCATTTTTTGTACGATAAATTATTGACAAGCGACAAGTTGCGTTCGGACGAGTGCGTTTATATAGGCTACAGACTGTTACCCAAAAAACAATGTCTAAAGAAATAGAAATAGAAGTTTAGCACAACTCACCAGAACTAAGCAATGTTGGGGCATGTTGAGCTCGGCTTGTTCTTTCTGCAGCTTTCTCTTCTTTTGCCAGCTCTGTGAGAAAGTTGTCACTAATGTTCTGCATACACCCATGGCTCGGGCAGTGCGGTCCTTTTCTGTCTTCATTGCATTGGTGACGGCTAAATGCAGATTATGGCCAAAGCAACTTAGCCATTTCCAACCAAGTTTTCGCACCGCAACCACAATATTTGCCCCGTTGTCTGTGGTAATACAGACCAGTTTCCTCTCGTCCAGGGACCACTCTTGGAAGGAGGACCTGAGGGCTTCCGCCAGGTTGTCACTCGTGTGGCTTTCTGGCATGAACACGGTCTCCAGGCACTTCGATTTTAGTCCCCAGTTTGCGCTGAGATAGTGTATGGTCAGGCTCATGTATGGCATCATGTTTACGCTTGACCACATATCAGTTGTCACTGAAAAATGATCAACGTCTTTCAACTCCCGTATTATGCCATCCTTCACTGACAGATACTTCTCAGGGATCGCTGTTTGAGAAAAGTACTTTCGGTCGGGAAGTACATATTGTTTATCAAAAGCCTGTAGCATCGCTTTGAACGCTGGCTTCTCAATGGTACGGAATGGCACCATTTCTTCAACCAAATAGCGAGTCACGCTGTCAGTAAGTGCTTGCCACTGATTGCTGTCACTTTGGTACTTCGCTCCTCTCGCAAAGGCCTTGGAGACTCCCAGCTGTCGCTGCTGGCCTGAGGTTGTAGGCTTAATGTTACCTAAGGTAGGTGTGCTGCTCCCAAGTCCGGCAAACGCCAGAGGATGGTTGATTCTAAGATGGGATTTTAGATTAGTTGTATTTCCTTGCGAGACGGATATTTTTCTGCTACAAATACGCCATATTGCCTCGTCCAAATTCACCGGCTGCCCCATGTCATCTGGCTCAAAGCCAAAATGTGCCCAAATAGGCGACACAATATTTGACTTAGGCACTAGATTCGTGGCCTTTTTTTTTTTTTAAATAATGTCAACTGTAAATAGCCTATACCACATAAGAGAAGTATTGCAAGCACCTGCAGTTCAAATCTAACTCCAACTGTTTACGTTATGCTTTTGTCTTTTATGCCTGTGTTTGTGTGTATTTTGTGTATTTTATTGAACATTATCTGTAGATATCACAAGTACTGAAACCTAGCCTGGTAATTAATAATAATCTCTTGGAAGGAGGACCTGAGGGCTTCCGCCAGGTTGTCACTCGTGTGGCTTTCTGGCATGAACACGGTCTCCAGGCACTTCGATTTTAGTCCCCAGTTTGCGCTGAGATAGTGTATGGTCAGGCTCATGTATGGCATCATGTTTACGCTTGACCACATATCAGTTGTCACTGAAAAATGATCAACGTCTTTCAACTCCCGTATTATGCCATCCTTCACTGACAGATACTTCTCAGGGATCGCTGTTTGAGAAAAGTACTTTCGGTCGGGAAGTACATATTGTTTATCAAAAACCTGTAGCATCGCTTTGAACGCTGGCTTCTCAACGGTACGGAATGGCACCATTTCTTCAACCAAATAGCGAGTCACGCCGTCAGTAAGTGCTTGCCACTGATTGCTGTCACTTTGGTACTTCGCTCCTCTCGCAAAGGCCTTGGAGACTCCCAGCTGTCGCTGCTGGCCTGAGGTTGTAGGCTTAATGTTACCTAAGGTAGGTGTGCTGCTCCCAAGTCCGGCAAACGCCAGAGGATGGTTGATTCTAAGATGGGATCTTAGATTAGTGGTATTTCCTCGCGAGACGGGATACTTTTCTTCTACAAATACGGCATTTTGCCTCGTCCAAATTCACCGGCTGCCCCTTGTCATCTGGCTCAAAGCCAAAATGTGCCCAAATAGGCGACACAATATTTGACTTAGGCACTAGATTCGTGGCCTTTTTTTTTTTTTAAATAATGTCAACTGTAAATAGCCTATACCACATAAGAGAAGTATTGCAAGCACCTGCAGTTCAAATCTAACTCCAACTGTTTACGTTATGCTTTTGTCTTTTATGCCTGTGTTTGTGTGTATTTTGTGTATTTTATTGAACATTATCTGTAGATATCACAAGTACTGAAACCTAGCCTGGTAATTAATAATAATCAGACACACACACACAAAATAAATCCCCCATATATTTAATGGACTGTCCCTCTCCCTTGCGCGGGAAGCCGGGGTTTTTTTTCTTTTCTTTTTTTCTTCTCCAGCAGCCCCTTGAACATAAGGACGGAACAGTGGCGCCTGCAGGTGTATGGCTGTATGCACTGTGCGTACCATGAGCGGTCAGACTGACCTCAGATTTGCCCCGCAAACAGTTCAGCAGTTATTATAGGCCTGTGTGTCCCGTATTTCTGTCGACTGAACCAGCCATGCCATTAATTATGAATTTATCAGTCTTTTGCATGCCAAAGTCAATTTCTGCAAATAAATATTACGCAAAATTGAAGCAGAAAATCGTGCTATACGCACTTTCATGAGATCGGGTTAGCCTACAACAATTAATTTGTTGACTATTTCACAAATGGGAATACAACGAATTCATGACAATGTTTTACATTCAAGCTACCCGTAAAATGTTTTATATCTATAGATTTTATTTTAGGGATTGCATGAGACAGGATACGGATTGTAAAGTTGTACTCTTTCTTTTAACTTACCTTCGGATGTTTAGTCATATTTATTTTGTGCTGAAACTGGTATTAATGTGGAGGAGATGATCAGTTCACGTGCGCCTCACGCTACCGCGTCTGTTGAACTGAGGCGCTATAGCGATCTGTCACTCCACATTAAACAGAGCCAAAACGACATTTATTGTTTAAATACTGCAATACAATGGACAGAATTTGAAATTAAATTTATATCGGAAGCAGAAAATTATAAATATTTATATAAATATAAAAAAGATGCAAACTGATATGTAATATGCCATTTCATAAATAAATAAAAAGATTCATATTTTTTACATTATAATACAATTTATTAATATATAATTTATATTATTATTGTCTGCTTTCTATACATTCCTATATACAACTATACAATAATATTTATATTTAAATATGTATTAATATAAAAATGGGTAAAACTGTGTGTGTGTGTGTGTGTGTGTATATATATGGGACATTCTACAGAATTGGTCCAAAGTCAGAGTTGGAAGCGTCTTGAAAAGACAGCCACCTCCCAATTGAAAGTACCCAATAAATCATGATTTTATATATATTAAGCTTACTAATATTTTAACTCTTTCCCCGCCAGCATTTTTTTTAAAAGTTGCCAGCCACCGCCAGCGATTTTGATGATTTTCACTAAAATTTGATGGCCTCCCATTATTTTGAGCAAAAAGGTGAGAAAATCACATTTTTATCAAAAACTACATCTGGATAATATTCAGTACGATTATCAAAGCATAAATCCAGTAAATCGCTTCCATCAACACCTCCAAAGCTTGCACAGACATATTCCACTTCCTGGATCAACATTTTTCTCTGTAACATTATGCAGTTTTCATTTTTATGCTGTCTATTGCTGATGATCTCATTATTTTTCATATGCATCTGTTTACATAAGAGATCACTAGTTTCGGGGAAAGAGTTAAATATTATTGTGGGTTTCAATAGATAATAGAAGGATCTTAATAAACATCTTAATAAAAAGCTTAATAAAAGATTTGAATACTTAAATGCTTTTTAAATGTGTTTTTTGATTGTGGGACAGGCCCACAACCTTACCTGTTGTTTGAAGCACCACTAATTGTCATCTGTTGTATTGGCCAACATTTATTTTCGTGTGTGTTTATGCGCCCAGTGGGGTTGTTATTAGTCTCTGTAGGTGATGTCATTCTAACTGTTCTTCACTGTGTGTCAGGTCCTTCCCTCTCTCCAGCAATAGCTGTTACCCCGCTGTCTTCAAAGCACACACACACACTCTGATCCCCACCTCCTTAAACACTATGGTACAACCCTCTGGGTTAAACCACTTGCCGCTGGGGCCAAATGAAGCTGTGTGTGTCATTCAACCACTGCACAGGACGCTAGTTATATGGCAGGGTAAAACAGCCATCACAAGCAGCAGGTGGACCTGCTAAATGGGTAGGTGTGTGTATGAATATATCTCTGCTGGTGTGTTTATGATACTGAGTTTAGAGCTACTTCATTAGTTCATGAATCACTGAAATAGCAACAAGGAGATAAGGTGATGGAAAGACTCTGACTTCCATTCCATTCAGTTACTGACAGTAAACGGGTGTCTTGTAATCCTTTTTGTAGAATAAGCAGGGTGTGCATATCAGTTATGGTGTGCTCGCCATCTGCTAGTGTGAAAGTGTGTGTGTGTATACTTTGAACACTGCAACTGCAACAGGATCTTGCTGCAACTGTCTCACTTTTTACAGTGGGCATCTGTTCGACATAATGCTCTTGTGTCCTCTGTTAAAATCTTTGATGACTACAAGGTCACATGGAGACTCACAGTTCAGGTTTGGTTTCTCAGTGGATGCCGACTTGTATGGCTGCTTTAAAAGCAGCAGATATTTACAGTCCTGCCTGCATTTACCGCAGCATTAGTTACCTGCTTTTTCAGAAAGAGATAAGAGGGTTTGTTTAACAGAGAATGCCTGTAAGAGGTCTAGACAGATGAATATGTTTTTTTTTGCATGTGACCTCTGATGTGTCAGATTAATTCTAAGGGTGGAACTAAAATGTGCTTTCAAGGTCATAGATAGTGTGAACTTCTTATCCTTGGTCTAGACATTAAAATATAACCTAAATGTGCTCGCTGACAGAAGGCGTGCAGCTAAAATAGGAAGGTGTATTGCTGATAGACAGGACTTTGACTCCCTCATCACCTCTTTCTCTTTTTGGTTTCCATGAGTGTGTAAGTCTTCTCGGAGGCTGACTGTGCTGCTGGTGTTTTGTCTATGTTCCGGCATGTTTACATCAGTATTCACTATCACTGCAGCTGCTCTTTGAACAGCTGAATCATCTGCATTTCACAGTCAGATGTAACAATTTCCCTTAATTCAAAACAAATTACAGAGCTATAATTTTGTGAACACTCAAGTATAGTCTTTGCTTGTTGTGCTAGGCTTAATGGCTGATTTAAATTCAAGAGTGCATGATGGACAGAAGTACAGTCCACTTAGTAAATCATTCTCTTATGTACCTGTGTATCATTTGTTCAACTGTTAAACACTGAAAATGAGTCTTTCTACAATCTGGAAAACATTAACATTAAGCATAACTTTGAAGTGAATATAAATTGCCATTTGCATCTTATTTTACTTAATGTGATGTATATCTAAGTGAAACAGGTTGTTCAACAACAGGGCAGGAATTGATTTTATCCATCAGGAATTGATTTGATCATAAAAAAATTCTAGCAATTCCCAGGTGAAGTCAGACCAAGTTGTCAAAACAAAGCTATTTAGGTGTTGGTTAACATAATTAATTAGCTTGTGTGGCCTCAATGATGTCAGTGGCCTGTACTTCTGTCCCTCAGCTTTATTTTTATCCAGGGTCAAATTAAATATGGGTTTTAAACAGACTATAGTTACTGTTGAAAAAAGACTGAGTTATGCCTTTTCCTTGAGTGACTCTATACACATGCAGCAAGTGTGTTAACACCCTTCTGGGTTGTGTGTGTGTGTGTGTGTGTGTGTGTGTGACACATATACAGTTGCTGTCAGAGTATTCTCTGGTTTCAATGTGTGCACATGATCTCAGTCCTCAGGGATATATAAAGATTTGTTCTCAGAGGGATCAACACTGTCCTCGCCATGGATGAAATCTATCCTTCTGCCAGAGCCTAACCAGCCTCTATCTTACACACACACGGACTCCTTAACATACTCTGAAATGTAGATCTGCCATGGACCCCATGATCAGAGAGAAAGTTTGAGAAAGACACAGAGGATGTGTTTTCAAGACCTGGTGACATGGTTGCCTAGACTTTTGGGCATCATAGGCATGTTCAGACTAACTAGACTCAAATCTGATACATTGAGACGTGATATCTCACAAACATTCACAGGGGTGCTGAAAAGCAAGTGTTCAACAGAGACCGAAAGCAAATGTAGTAAGAACAGCAGGAGCGCTTGCCAGCTTGGAGCAGAGGCAGTGAAAAGCAACGTGTGACAGAGTGAATGAGGTGTGTTTGAGAATGAGCTGACGGTAATGTGTTTGTGAGGGTGGGATGGGTAGTAGTAGTTATGTGTGTGTTCTCAGGACCCCAGGGAGCAGTGTGTCTGTCACAAGTGCTTAGAAAAACATCTCTGTGTTAATCACAGTAATTACAGCAGATTGACCAGCTTTAAACAGCGGCAGCGGCAGTTACCACCTTAGCCATCTGTGGGAGACGAACCCTCACACATCCACTGAACTGAACAATCACACAGATTCACACACATCCATAAAAGCAACAAACACAGCACAAGGTGCTGAGTGCAGAGTGAATTGTGACACTAAATGGGCGGCCAATATAAACACCCAGACATCTGCTGTCGTGTTTGCTCAGTCTCCTCAAAAATGTCCCATGTATGCTCAGAATGGCATGTCGGGTTTAGTTTGTTTGTCTCTTGTGAATCTGTATGCCAGTTGATTTCCTCTTTTAGATTATCGCTGACATGATGAAGTATTCATGATCTCACATGATAACCATGAGGGTCTTCTATTTACAAACATGCTCTGATTGGTCCGTTACACGGGACCCTACCTGTCACTATATGACCATTCTCCAGCTGTGTCGGTCACTGATTTAAAAAGGATTTTCAGAAAAAATAACTACAGCCCTGTTTAATGCTGTTAGGATGGAGTCCCTGAGTATTTGCAGCATTAGCTCACTCTGATATTGAATGCGTAATGAAGACTCCTGGGTCAGCAGCCTGCCTGAGTGTGTTATTTCAGCCTTAAGGTTAAGAGGCGGATTGGCCTGTCTGTCATTACAGTGATTGATTATGGCTGTGAGCTTGGCTCGATTAGGGACCAGGAGTGATCTCCTTCCACTAAAATGTAAGTAAATATCGCCTCTGCAATATTTGGCTGATGTAGTTTCTGGTATACTGTTAACCGCAACCAACATCTCACAACATCATAAAAATGTGAGACAGACACAAGGGCCAGAATCTAACCTGGACAGGTCAACACTTTTTTCTGTATTTTTATTTTTGTTCTGTATTTGCCAATATTTTCTATCTTTTTCTCACCCAGGCCTAGTTGTGCAAATAACAGCGGTTTTCTGCATTTTTGTGTGCGTGTATGTAATTGGCATGGGGATAATGTGGCGGCTTGCCTTTGTTTGTGTATGATCTTGCATGTGTACATGACAGATGTGGCCACTGTCAGCTGGGATTAGTCTGTCAGCACCTCAATCACAAGTTGTGTTAGCATTCCCAGTTCATATTTAAAGCCATAGTATATCAGCTTTCCATCTGCTGAAAATGTTAAAGCGTGTTTCTGTGTGCATGAGCTGGCAGTTTCTTTTTATTGCATCACCTGCAGCTGTGCTCTCAAATCAGTGTTTTACTGTTGATTACATCAAGCGATGTTCTTTTAAATGGCCCTGTTAACAGGTTAGTTTTTTTTCCAAACACCTGTTCTGAACACCTAGCACAGGTGCACCGTTACTGTAGTATAAGCATGACAGCTGTTGAGTTCAGCAGCTTCTTATTGCATAATGACATCCTCTTCAGTTAGGAATTTCTGCCTTACGCTAATCTATTTGTGATGCAAGATGTTTACTCTGGTATTAGGAGAGATAAAGTCATTGATGAGAGATGAGAGGCTTCAAAGACAATAAGAATAGCCCACTGCTGCTGTCATCATCAAGTTTGAGCTGGTTAAAATTGTTAATCTCTGAAACATAAAGATGTGAGGTTGCATGCTTGTTGCTACTGCATTGTTTCAGCCATGGCTTTGAAGCTGCCCTCTGTGGTCCTTACATCATCTTTCTGTAAAGCCCCCTGTCCTCTGTTCTGCTCCGAGTGATCACAAATAGCCATGTCTAAGCTGTTACCAACGGGCTGAAGTCTCAGCTCAGCTGATTTGACAGTAAAACGGTTGTCAGGCGGAGAAGACGTGCAGATCTGTCAGTTACAATGAAGGAAAGAGTTTAACACAGGCCTGGGGGCACTGAAGGAAGGCCCCATAACCCCAGACCTCATCTCTGGCTTGACAGGAGTATGTGGGCTATTTCAGGGCGGAAGGGATGTAGAAGTGTCAGGATGCCTGAAGCCCAGTGTAACAGCATGACTGGCATTTGCCAGAAGGATAGGTTATCGGCACATACCACCCTGGGAGGCCCAGTATCCGGGTATAAGTATACTTACAAATGGCAGCGCGCAAGCTTATTTAGAGAGGCAGAATTCAAAGCACACTTTGTTCACTTCAATGTTTGTGCTGTTGTTTGTGCAGAACTGCATCAAGTAGTCAAACTATGATCAAATAGTGACTGGGTAGTCAACTAGTCTGTTTTAAGGAAGAACAGGCCTAGATTTAAGTTTTTTTTTCTGATGGCAGTGAGCATTTAAATGGGGCAGCAGGGGCAGTCGTGGCCTAATGGATAGAGAGTCGGACTTGTAACCCGAAGGTCACGGGTTCGCGTCTCAAGTCTGGCCGTTTTCCGTCGCTACGACAGATTTCTGTCAATTGGAAAAAATGAGGGGAAAAGTAACATGTAGCACATTGTTGTTGTTCTGCCGGTGTTCTGACGATTTGTTGGTAGCATAATCTGATAGGTAGCATTATTTGTCAGAACACTTCTTTTTGTGCCACCTCTGTAGTACAAATAAATTTTTCATTAATACTAATTTCATGATTGGTAACTTATTTGTCTTATTCTACTTCTTATTATATTGTTTTAAATAGAAATTTTAAAAAGCTTATAAACATACATTTTTTAATTTTACAGATGAAAATGATGCCATTGCAAAGGTAAAAAGAAAATGCCTCATACAAAACCTCATATTAGGAAGGCTAAGTTTTGATCAGAATTTTTGATTATTGATCAGAAGGTGCTCCTTCATTTTTTTAAATTAGGAGGACAAGCGCTCTTGATTACAAGAAGAAAAACACTGCTCTTAAACTGGGTGTGTGACAGGTATGGCTGAGGAATGGGGTTTGGCCGAGGAAATCAACCAACACCAGGGAAGGCAGTTTTTGTCAGAGCCCTTGTTATTCTTAATTTATTTTGACATTAATTTTCATTTTTACACCAGACATATATATCGGTTAAAAATATCGGTTATCGGTCTACTTGATCTGTAATAATCAGCATCGGCCTTGAAAAACACATATCGGTCGACCCCTAGCTCTCTCCACCTTCAATACCACGACTGAGGTGAGACCCTTGAGCAAGGCACCAACCCCCCACTGCTCCCCGGGCACCGCAGCATTGGCTGCCCACTGCTCCAGGTGTGTGTTCACGGTGTGTGTGTGTGTGTGTGTGTGCGCGTGTTTGTTCACTACTCACTGCTGTGTGTGTGCACTTGAATGGGTTAAATGCAGAGCACAAATTCTAAGTATGGGACGCCACACGTCACGTCCTTTCCTTTCCTTAAATGCTTTGATGATTATATACCCAGAGACTCCTAAAATCAAAATGAAATGAAAATGAAATCTAAATGAAATCCATTTCTCTCTCACACATACTGGCGCTTATCGATATTCTTGCCTTTGCCTTAATTATTTCTCAGTGTAATAAAAGCACTTTTTTAAAAATTGGTAAATAATGCATTTTTCAATTATACTTCACAGACAAAACATTTGTTATCATTCTGCTTTGAATTACAGCATCAAAATCGCATCAATTCCGATTCCAGAATCAGATACTTGTTGTCAAATTCCTATGCACTTTTTTTTTTTTTTTCATTTCATCTGTGAGGACCGGACCTAGCGATCTGCCAGGACCTTGCTCGCTAATCTAAGCACTCCAAAGTTTGGCTACATTTGTGATCAGAAGCCAAAAAAGCTAAATATAATATGTGAGATAGCTAAACATGTTGCAAGAGAGGTGTCACCACCAACATGACAAAGCACTTTAATTTAATAGATCGTTAAAGATCGCGAACGTGATTCAAACACCAACGTGATTCTATTCCTAAATTACAATGATTCGTCTTATATTCCTCAACCTTTGACATGTGCGATCAACGTTGTGATCACTTGGTTCGTCCGTGAAACATTTAAATTTGAACATTCAAATCACAGAAGTACTGGGATAAAAGTTTATAGTTCAGATATAAACTGTGTACACGATGTGTATGGTAGCGATTAAAATAGAGTAACTCACCTTTTGAAAGTAATTTGAAGAAATTTGACACTTCAAATGAAGATTTATCGATTACATTGTTACACCAGTAGGTGGCGAAAAGGGGCTGTTAAAATGTATTTGTCTTTGAATCATACAAGAGATTTATATTCAGCTCGAATAAATAGTTGGCAAAAAAGAGACACAGGATACATGTTTGATATCATTATTTGATCACATTGGAATCGAAACTGGGAATCGAAAAGAATCGGAATCGGAATTGATAAAATTCAAACGATACCCCTACTAGTAAGGCTTTTGAATTCGAACTGTTCCTGGGTAAATTTGTTTGAGAGAAACCTTATGCACAGGCAATGTTAATGGCTTCATCTTGGTGAGCTTCCATATAAGTATTTTGGTGCAGACGTAGGTTCAATTTACATTGTTTGGATAGTATGAAAGATGGCTTCAGAACTCAGCACCAATCCATATGAACGGGGAACCATGGTACAGTTTGTAGATGCTGTGAACACAATCTGGAAGTAGCTGCTATTGATCAAATGTATTTTACATCCTTAGTGATGAAATGTGAAAGCAGAGGGAAGATAAAAAATCTTTAATTGGTTTGGCCACCTTTTGTGCACTGTTTCTTTAATTGATATATAATATAAAAAACTGATTGAGTTTGTGTTTTTACATGATTGCCATGTTATTAAACAGGATTAATATGTTTGATTTGAGTCAACATTGAGTACGTTTACATGGACAACAATACTCCGAATTTAATACGATTAAGACAATACTCTGATTAAGAATCTACCATGTAAACAGATTTTTGATTACCTTAATCCGGCTAAAGTCATAATCAAAGTAAACAGAAATCGAATTAAGACATGTGGAGTATTCCTATTTTAGTCGCATTACTTAAGTGCAGAAGGCCTCACCCAAGTTGTCTCATGTTTAGCTCCTTTCTAGACAGAATTTGGCTTAATACATCCTAATTTGTCCAGAATATATTTGTTCCGTCTATTTTATTTATCATTCTCACTTTTAGCTAGCTATAGAATAATAAAATCCTTAGAATTCATAGCAGTGATAATATGCAGACTTGTTATGTAAATTAGATTTTATCTGGAAAAATGTGGATAATATCTGTTCTATTCTGTTTTCCACTTTTGTTTATGAACGGTCCAGACTCTGGTTTTTAGCAGCTGAATATGTTCTTTCAGAGTGGACTCACCTCAGGATAATGAGCTGTGTTTTGCTGTCCGTCGAGACCTCACTCTAGCACACTGCTCCAGGAGCCTTGTAGACCTTAATCCTGTTCAAAAACACACACACATAAACATTGTGTGATCAGATGAGAACTTTGCAAAGTCCGCCTCTCCGCCTCCCCGGCTGCCATTTGGAATAAAAATCACCTCTCTTCTTTTTTGGTGAGGTGTGAGAAAGCTGCATTTATTTGTTTCCAGGGATCAAGGAGACTTGACAAATTAACTCCCCAGGGAGGAGAAACACACTTCTCCTCCGCTCCCTGCCTGGCCCTGGAGTCTTCATTACGGGAAGAATAAGCAGTTTTCACTCTCCGTCTTGTTTTTTTTAGGCATGTTAGTACATTGAGAGAGTTGCTCAAGGGAGGAGCAGCGGAGCTCTCTGTGGTTCAGCCTTTTAGAAGAGCTTTGGATATTTTCCATCAAAAAGAAGGACACACTGCAGGAAAGAGAGCGAGGGAGATGGGCAACCACGCTTTTGTGTGTCTAGTCAAGAGACCACGTCTGTCCTTACATGTCATGTCAGTCGATGACGGCCTACTGGAGCTATATAATCTGAAGGGAACTCATTTATAAAAGCCCTCATTCTGACACAAACAAGTGTGAAAGGCTTTTCTTTGAGTGCTGTTAGCCCTCTCGGTCTTAAATCCAGTTATTCAGGCAGGATAAAGGGTGACTTATTGCACCCTCTGGATGGCTTGTTTCTGACCTGGGAGGCTGAACTGCCGTTTGTTTGTTAAAGTGTGCTTAGAGTGCCAGAACCAGGGGGTATTGAGCCATGGGTCAAATGAGGTAGCCTACATCTCTTCAATGGGTATATTTTTCGGTCTGCGGCGTACGCATTGAAATGATCAGTCTTTGTGTGTGTGCATTTAGTTTGTTCTTTTGCGTGCATGTATATGCATACATATGAGTGTTTGTGCATACGTGTGTCTTGCCTCCCCCATGTCTCATGGCAGATGTTTGACACAAACACATTCCCCAGGGGTGCCTTGTACTCCCAGTTTATTGATCTTTATCTGGTAGAGTGCTGCAGGCCAGACTGACCCTTAATGACTGCATCACACACACTACCTCTCAGCTGCACACCGGGACCTTATGCTCTGAGCTGGGCCCCGTGGGCCACTGCGTTGGGAGGCCCCTAGGCCCATGAGAGAAGGATCAGCAATCCATGGGGGTTCTGTTATAGCAAGGTCCCCAAAACCTATGGGATTCAGGCTCATTCAGCATCTCTTGCTGCGGGCGATGGAGAGGCCTGGCTGGGTGTGAAGAGATAGAAAAGACAGATGGGTGTGGTTCCCTCCGAGGCAAACAGATAAAGGAGTTATGCATGCACTGTGATCCCCCATGAGTCTTTGGTCCCAGAGAATACACTGAACCTTGGTTTACAGTCTCTTTCTCTTTCTTTCTCAATCATGGAGTGCATTTATTTGTACAATAAAACACTAATATCCACTTTTAGGTGTGCCGGTCAGGTTTTCCTTAGACAATTTATTACCTTTCCCTAATAAAAAACATTAAGGCATTCACATGAACTTACATGTTGGCTTGTTAGGCTCTAATTCTTCATGATGATTGTATATTAGGTCTCAGAATCAGGTTATGAGGAAGATGCATGTTTGGCCTGGCAGAGTAGAATTATGAATTGATTTTGCTATTTTAAAAACACTGAAGCAGCAATAAAGACCTGCCTTTGAGAGTAAATCAGTTTTCTGTGTAAAAATTGTTTCCTTAGTTTACATTTTTTTTGTGTTAAGTCAGCTGATAGACCTGATCTCCATAATATGTTTGCATATGTGGTTTCTGAAACACTCATTGTTTTTTTTTGTTTTTTTGTCTCTTCAGTTCCAGATTTTAGCATTGACACGCTCTCCAATGCCAGCCAGGAGCTGCGAGGCCTGGGCATTCCCAAGGTGTCAGGCCTAGAGCGCAGTCAAGAGAAGAGCCAGGATCAGCACCCATCTGAGCCTCCACTTCACCCAAGGCCACCTCGAACTCCAAGCATCTACCACCACCCCCCATCACCAGTGCTACCGACCCAGCAGAACCCCACCCAACCTGTGCAGCACATACCGCCCTCACGGTGCCATCCGCGTCCAATCTCGGCCTACAGCAGCAGCCTTACCCTCAACGGCCTGAGGTGAGTGGGAAGCAAATGGGTGTAATGGAGTTAAATATAAAAGCACAGCTTAGCAGGAAGTGATTGTTACACTCCAGGTGTGTTACACACACTGATTAAACAGCTGTTCTGAGCCCCAGCTCTTAAATACTGTAGCGGAACAGCGTGATTTCTGTATTAAAATGTAAAATGTATCAATCCTCCAGTAAACATGAGCCATAAATCCCTGTTTGTACGTGTTTGTGTGTGAGTGTGTGTGTGCCTGACAGCACTGCAGAGAAAACCCCAGCTGAGAGATTAGATGGTTTGATTCATTCCCCTCCCACGTCAATGCTGCTGCTGCCTTGTAGCTGGCGGCGGCTTGTAGATAACATTTCTTTAATGCCTAATCAGATATTATTGCCAGCTGTTGAATCATGTAATTATCACCAATACCAATACGGTTCTCTCTGCAGTTAGATAAACACTTCTAAAAAAAATGGGCTCTTGTAAAGTAACTATTCAAATGTGTGTTTTTAAAACTTCTCGTATTTTTTCTTCTCCCAGAACAAGACCTTCTCCGGCAGGAATTAAACACTCGTTTCCTGGCATCTCAGAGTGCTGATCGCGGGGCATCATTGGGCCCCCCTCCATACCTGCGGACTGAGTTCCACCAGCACCAGCACCAGCATCAGCACCAGCACACACACCAACACACACACCAGCACACCTTCACTCCTTTCCCCCACGCCATCATGCCCACGCCTGCACCGCCCATGGTGCGTACCCCAGCCAGAAATGTGAGGATAAGTGGAACACAACTCTATAAAAAAATAATAATAATTGTGGTGATGGATGGATGACTATACACCTTATTTTTAACGTAAGAGCGGGAGCGGCCTTTGATAAATTGTGCAAGGTTTCCGGTATCATTTGCTTTGAGATATTTTACCTGTCTATTATGCTGCTTGATATTGCAAACTGATTTTTGTGATCATATCATTTTAATTCATTATTATAATAAATACACTGGTTTATAGCACAAATCATTTTATAGTTTACTGCTTTTTATTATTCTACAAGTTATTTACCTTTAGAGGCTAATGAATCGGAAGTCTTGCACATTCAAAGAAGATAGCTTATTTCCGCACTGCAAAATAAGGTGGAGATGCTTGAGTGATTAAATGGATGACTGAATGTATAAAATAGATGTATACACATTAAAATCAAATGCGTGTATACAAGATACAGGGTTCCCACGGTCATGGAAGTTTGTATGATGTGTCTTTTTAATTAATTATTCAGGCCGGTTCACAAATGATGATTTATAAAAATCAAATCCATCAAAATGATTTGTAAAAATCCCCATTGCGTCATCAGAGATGACTGGAAGAAATCAATGGTCAAAAACTGTGGGAATGCTGTAGGTAACTACTAAATTTGTGCATGTGTGTATTGTACCAACTGCTGAATTCTAAACTTCTGCAGTACAGTATGCTGATTCAGTAAACACTAGAAGCCATGGCAGTGGCTCGCTCTCTCAATTGTAACCATGTGTTTCTCTCTCGCCACAATGTGGCTTTTTTTTGTTGGAAAACTGCTGTTTTTCTCTGGCATGCTTCACCACTCTCTGTTCTCTGCCCTGATTTTCAAATTGGCAGTCAGAGCCACTGGGGATACATTTTTGTTCCAGCCAAGCATTGAGAACTTAATACTAGTTTATTAATTCCCAGTTTAATGACATCATTTTGGTCTGATGGAGTTTTGACTGAGGGCTTTTGGTTGGCAGGCAGCAGAGCTGATTAGTGAGTTGAGGCTTCATACAGACACTCCCACACACAGCTCGACGGTAACCACACTGCCCACAGAGGCTTAAAAGCGGCTTTTGAACCATTCCAGACTCAAAGACCTCTGAGAATGGCGCTCTGTTAGCTAATGAGAGTATAAAACTAGTTTGAGAGCCACATTGTTTACTCTCGAGTGGGAAACATTCTCTCTGGATCCAGATTAGACCACTCAAACCCTGCCGGAATGGCTTCTATTTGACCATTCACAGAATTGCTGAGTAATACACATTAACAAGAGAAAGACCTTGTCATAATTCACTGTAAATTGCAAAACGACAGCGTGGACGGGGCCAGCAGAAATAATGCAGGCCTATTTTCTGTGCTAACATTCATTAATCAGGGCAGAGACCATTTTACTGCCAACCAAACACTTTTCTCGAGAGCACATTAAAGCATTTGGTATTTGTTTTGAGCCTCGTGACTCCATAAGATATTTGTCGGGAGTAAATTGTTTATAGGCCTGAAGCACTCCTGTGTGTACTGAGCTCTGTTTCTCCTTTTCTCCACAGTTCGACAAATATCCCACTAAAGTCGACCCCTTCTACAGACACAGCGTGAGTACCTGTCATGTTTTTGGCATTTGCTGTGGTAGCTTTTTTCTTCTTCCTTAGAGTAGTGGTTTTTGTCTTTTTTAATTTGTGCTCCAATAATTTAATTTCATCATACTTGGCATTATGGGTGTTGTAAGCAATAGGGGCAATAAGAAATCCATCCATAATTATATCTACAATAGGCTTAAACTGCCTTAATGTTTTTATAAAAACCATTACTATCATTAAGCACCAGTGTTGGGCAAGTAACTTCCAAAGTGTAATACATTATATATTACTAGTTACTGTCTTTTGAAAGTAATTAGTTACATTACAATATTACTGTCTCTGAATTGTAATGCGTTACACTACTTTTGAGTTGCTTTCACCAAAATATCCACAGAAGTATTATAAAATGCCAAAATGTAGTCTATTGCTGCTCATTCTACATCCAGTGGAGGGTAATGTGGTATGGTAGGTCTATATAGCATAAAATTATAAAATCATATTTAGATACCGGTATGTAGGTCTACATTAATACTGAGTTCCACCAGCACCAGCACCAGCATCAGCACCAGCACACACACCAACACACACACCAGCACACCTTCACTCCTTTCCCCCACGCCATCATGCCCACGCCTGCACCGCCCATGGTGCGTACCCCAGCCAGAAATGTGAGGATAAGTGGAACACAACTCTATAAAAAAATAATAATAATTGTGGTGATGGATGGATGACTATACACCTTATTTTTAACGTAAGAGCGGGAGCGGCCTTTGATAAATTGTGCAAGGTTTCCGGTATCATTTGCTTTGAGATATTTTACCTGTCTATTATGCTGCTTGATATTGCAAACTGATTTTTGTGATCATATCATTTTAATTCATTATTATAATAAATACACTGGTTTATAGCACAAATCATTTTATAGTTTACTGCTTTTTATTATTCTACAAGTTATTTACCTTTAGAGGCTAATGAATCGGAAGTCTTGCACATTCAAAGAAGATAGCTTATTTCCGCACTGCAAAATAAGGTGGAGATGCTTGAGTGATTAAATGGATGACTGAATGTATAAAATAGATGTATACACATTAAAATCAAATGCGTGTATACAAGATACAGGGTTCCCACGGTCATGGAAGTTTGTATGATGTGTCTTTTTAATTAATTATTCAGGCCGGTTCACAAATGATGATTTATAAAAATCAAATCCATCAAAATGATTTGTAAAAATCCCCATTGCGTCATCAGAGATGACTGGAAGAAATCAATGGTCAAAAACTGTGGGAATGCTGTAGGTAACTACTAAATTTGTGCATGTGTGTATTGTACCAACTGCTGAATTCTAAACTTCTGCAGTACAGTATGCTGATTCAGTAAACACTAGAAGCCATGGCAGTGGCTCGCTCTCTCAATTGTAACCATGTGTTTCTCTCTCGCCACAATGTGGCTTTTTTTTGTTGGAAAACTGCTGTTTTTCTCTGGCATGCTTCACCACTCTCTGTTCTCTGCCCTGATTTTCAAATTGGCAGTCAGAGCCACTGGGGATACATTTTTGTTCCAGCCAAGCATTGAGAACTTAATACTAGTTTATTAATTCCCAGTTTAATGACATCATTTTGGTCTGATGGAGTTTTGACTGAGGGCTTTTGGTTGGCAGGCAGCAGAGCTGATTAGTGAGTTGAGGCTTCATACAGACACTCCCACACACAGCTCGACGGTAACCACACTGCCCACAGAGGCTTAAAAGCGGCTTTTGAACCATTCCAGACTCAAAGACCTCTGAGAATGGCGCTCTGTTAGCTAATGAGAGTATAAAACTAGTTTGAGAGCCACATTGTTTACTCTCGAGTGGGAAACATTCTCTCTGGATCCAGATTAGACCACTCAAACCCTGCCGGAATGGCTTCTATTTGACCATTCACAGAATTGCTGAGTAATACACATTAACAAGAGAAAGACCTTGTCATAATTCACTGTAAATTGCAAAACGACAGCGTGGACGGGGCCAGCAGAAATAATGCAGGCCTATTTTCTGTGCTAACATTCATTAATCGGGGCAGAGACCATTTTACTGCCAACCAAACACTTTTCTGGAGAGCACATTAAAGCATTTGGTATTTGTTTTGAGCCTCGTGACTCCATAAGATATTTGTCAGGAGTAAATTGTTTATAGGCCTGAAGCACTCCTGTGTGTACTGAGCTCTGTTTCTCCTTTTCTCCACAGTTCGACAAATATCCCACTAAAGTCGACCCCTTCTACAGACACAGCGTGAGTACCTGTCATGTTTTTGGCATTTGCTGTGGTAGCTTTTTTCTTCTTCCTTAGAGTAGTGGTTTTTGTCTTTTTTAATTTGTGCTCCAATAATTTAATTTCATCATACTTGGCATTATGGGTGTTGTAAGCAATAGGGGCAATAAGAAATCCATCCATAATTATATCTACAATAGGCTTAAACTGCCTTAATGTTTTTATAAAAACCATTACTATCATTAAGCACCAGTGTTGGGCAAGTAACTTCCAAAATGTAATACATTATATATTACTAGTTACTGTCTTTTGAAAGTAATTAGTTACATTACAATATTACTGTCTCTGAATTGTAATGCGTTACACTACTTTTGAGTTGCTTTCACCAAAATATCCACAGAAGTATTATAAAATGCCAAAATGTAGTCTATTGCTGCTCATTCTACATCCAGTGGAGGGTAACGTGGTAGGTCTATATAGCATAAAATATATGAAATCATATTTAGATACCGGTATGTAGGTCTACATTAATGTTACGTTGTAGTTTAGGTTAAAAAAAGATAAGCAGAAACCACATTATTACATTCATAAATAATACCGGTAAATAAAGCGAAATGTTATAATGTACAAACAATAAACACAATACCTAGCCTATAGGCAAATTTGAACGGTTTCAGAAGAAAACAAGAATGAAAAATATAAGTTGCTAAACAAGCCAAAACGAATTAGGCTAATCAGTGGCGGCGCTAGGGCGGGGCTTGACGTTCCCTTATTTTTGGTGTCACTTTCATTAACATTAAAAAAATAAACATAAAAAAAAATGCCTAATATGTGGCCTATAAACGATTGATATTATGGGGGAGGGGTCAAGCAACACAAGCAAGCAACGCGCAAACTGTGCGCAAGAGTTATGCCGGTGAACGTCAGTAAATTATATATCTGTCTTAAATTATTCCCTTGATATTTCTCTTGTGGCCCGTAGCCTATAGTGAAAAACATGAGAAGAAACGTATTTCGCGTTAAACAGGTTGTTTTTGAAAATCTGTGCACGAAATAAAGCTGCTCTTAATTTTCATCGATGACTGCAGTGTTAATAATTTTAATTATAGGCCTATAATTCAATTGTATAAATTAATAGACCTGTTTAAAAAAAACTAAAAAAAAACTTTCTCAATGAGGAGTAGCCTAAACTAATAGCCTAAATTGTAATTATCCTCACAGCGCGCCATACGGCGTGGAACGGCATAGTCATATAGACTATGATTTAACAAAAACAGATTTTGTTATTTTTAGTTAAACGTAATTTTTGTTGCTTGTCTGCGCTCGTCCGCCGCCTTTTTTCTCTTCTCCGACCCCGCAGCTCTCTCCGATAGCTTAGTGTTAGTGGCACCAGTCCAGGTGTTTCCAGGTTTTACTCGTGCTATTTCTCCATGTTGAGAGTTTGGTGTCGCACATATTGCTAAGCATTCTTATCCTTTTCTCCGATGAACTGAAAATAACAGGAGTGTGTCCATCTCACAAATGTAGAATCCGTCTCTGCAGTCATCTCAACCATCTTAATTCCAGCAACAGGAAATAGACGAACTATTTTACCCGCGGAATTTTTTCTCTGGTGCTGTTTTGCGGTGTTAGTAATATGTTGTTGTAACTTGCGTTACTGAGATTGTAACGAGTAATAATATTACCCAAATTTGATTAGTAATGCGTTATATTACTGCGTTACAGCAAAACGTAATATACTACTGTAATATTATTACTTTTGTAATGCGTTACTCCCAACACTGATCCTAACAAACTCTACATCAATGGAAAGCTTATTTATTTAGCTTTCAGATAATGTATAAATTTCAATTTCGAAAAAATTGACCCTTATGACTGGTTTTGTGGTCCAGGGTCACATAT
>NW_015635523.1:2925343-2925735 GCF_001515625.1 Sinocyclocheilus rhinocerous
ATTCATTCATTTTATATATACACTATGATTTAATAAAAACAGATTTTGTTATTTTTAGTTCAACTTAATTTGTGTTGCTTGTCTGCGCTCATCCACCGCCTTTTTTTCACTTCTCCGACCCCGCAGCTCTCTCCAATAGCTTAGTGTTAGTGGCACCAGTCCAGGTGTTTCCAGGTTTTACTCGTGCTATTTCTCCATGTTGAGAGTTTGGTGTCGCACATATTGCACCTGACTATGTGTGTCCATCTCACAATGAAAACAACAGGAGTGTGTCCATCTCACAAATGTAGAATCCGTCTCCGCAGTCATCTCAACCATCTAATTCCAGCAACAGGAAACAGACAAACTATTTTACCCGCAGAATTTTTTCTCTGGTGCTGTTTTGCGGTGTT
>NW_015635523.1:2926130-2929400 GCF_001515625.1 Sinocyclocheilus rhinocerous
ACAGATTTTGTTATTTTTAGTTCAACTTAATTTTGCTTGTCTGCGCTGCGCTCGTCCGCCGTATTTTTTCTTTTCTCCGACCCCGCAGCTCTCTCTCCGATAGTTTAGTGTTAGTGGCACCAGTCCAGGTGTTTCCAGGTTTTACTCGTGCTATTTCTCCATGTTGAGAGTTTGGTGTTGCACATATTGCACCTGACTATGCATTCTTATTCTTTTCTCCGATGAACTGAAAATAACAGGAGTGTGTCCATCTCACAAATGTAGAATCCGTCTCTGCAGTCATCTCAACCATCTAATTCCAGCAACAGAAGATAGACAAACTATTTTACCCGCGGAATTTTTTCTCTGGTGCTGTTTTGCTGTGTTGGTAAATTCACCACTTAATTTTGAGTTAAAATATGTTGTTGTAACTTGCGTTACTGAGATTGTAATGAGTAATAATATTACCCAAATTTTATTACTAATGCGTTATATTACTGCGTTACAGCAAAAAGTAATATACTACTGTAATATTATTACTTTTGTAATGCATTACTCCCAACACTGTTAAGCACACATTTTATTAAGCAAATTGACGGCAAGATTTTTTTTTTCTATTGAAATGCCTCGCTGGATACTGTGGGGATCTTGTTAGAGATAAAATGTGTTTCATTCTACCTTCCTGTCCAACAGGTTAATGCAACTTTAATTGATTTGATCTCTGCCCTTTAATTACAGAGTCGCCATTTAGCAATGATTCATTTGTGACACCCACCCTTGAACACACACACTGCTATAATTACATGTATTATGCAGTGCGCTGTGATAATAACAGTCATTGCTGGTTTAGAGGGTGACCCATATTGTAAATTCATCTCACCATTAATCTTTGTTTAATGTCACAACAGCTGCAGGTCAGATGAAGGTTGTATCATTATATGCAGCAGAATAAATTATTTGTAGTTTCATTTTATTCATTCATAGAGAGAAAAACTAAGCATAAATTGTTGTGAATTATTTTCACATGGTGTGTATTTTCATATTATGCAGCATGTGTGTATTGTGTAGATGTTAGTTTGTACAGGGACCTGCAGACTCCGGCCTCACTGTATAACTGTAAACAGCTGACACGATCAAACAGGAACCTCGCGGAGTAACTGTGTCTTGTATCCTTTTTCTTTTCTCAGCTGTTCCACTCTTACCCCCCAGCGGTGTCTGGCATTCCGCCCGTCATCCCACCGACGGGGCCCTTCGGATCTTTGCAGGGAGCGTTCCAGCCCAAGGTATCACAATATCAAACGCTAAATGTTAGAATTTCGAGACTACTCCCAAAACTAACCTCCTGTGCTGTTCCAAATATTCTCCTGCACACATGGAACGGATCTAGCTAAATATAAACAGATCTCAGACAGTCGGTTTCTTCTTTAATGTTATCTATAGGTACAGTATAAATAGAGAATCAATTACAGAAGTTTTCTTAAGATATACCTTCTGGTGATGTACCACAGTTAGCTATCAGTAATCCTAGAGTACGTGAGATATTACTGGATGGTTTAGGTATCGTGTGATTGGCTGAAAATGCTTATGTTTTGTCTTTTTGTACTACAGACCTCAAACCCTCTAGACGTGGCAGCCAGGCCTGGAGCCGTCCCACACACACTCCTTCAGAAAGACCCTCGGGTACGCACCCCAAACACAACTTTTTGTAATGAACAAACTAGTGCTGAATGACACTACAGGCAAACTAAGCATTGCATTTGTCACGTTATACTGTTGTCCACATTGGTATGCAGGCAGTGATAGGAAGGGGAATACTCTGAATTCTGGCCTAATTATTCCACGAAATGCTTCATTAGAAAGGGAAATTTTAACATTTTAATTTGGTCAGTGATGAAGTGATGCTCGGATGCTGATTAAAAGTCCTGAGTGACAGCTTTGTGTCCCTAATCTCTCTCACTCGTGCTCTTCTCTTTTCCCTCTTCTCTCTAGCTGTCAGATCCGTTCCGGCCGGTTCTCAGGGTAAGACTGCTTTATCAGTTATTCGGTTTGTTTCCCCACAGGACTCCGCAGCAAATAGAGTAAAAGCTCATTACAGTTTAATCCCACCTTACACCGAGCACCTGCCTTCCGCTCTGCAGTCTCTTTAATTAGCTGTGCGCTGGGATTCGATGGTCTCACCTCAGAGTCTATAGGAGACGCTATATGACTCCCTTATCACTGAAAACACATTGTAATGACATTTTCCCTAATTAATTTGCAACTGTGCCCAAAACCTAGGAGAACGCAAACAAACTTAATATCAACGTTCCAAGTTAAATTTCACTTTAAAATGTTCAACTTTACATAAAATTGCAAATAATATTTTCAGATGTACCCAATATTCTGTCATAGAAGTGTTTAAAAGTTTTAAAGGAATAAAATGAAACTAGCATGAACGTAGTCATGTCTGAACATGAAAATCTTACTTTGTCTTTCTGTCTCCACAGAAACCAGGAAAGTGGTGTGCTATACATGTCCATATAGCCTGGCAAATTTACCACCACCAACAGAAAGTAAAGGTGAGATTTGCATACATAACCTGATTTGACTTTTACTGCACCCTCCAATCAGGATCAACATTACATATGCAAAGAAATTTTCTTTGTGCCTCTCTTTTTTTCTCCTCTCTGTTAACTCTGATCTGCAGAATTCAATATAGCCTTTTTTTATTTTTGAGGTACTTTGAGAGGGGTATCACATTTGTTCTCTTTTGTGCCTGGCCTTCTCCAGCAGCAGATGCAGGTTGACCCACACAAGCTGGACTTTGGCCTCAAACCGGAGTTCCTAAGTCGACCCCCAGGCCCCACCCTTTTTGGAGCTATCCATCACCCTCATGACTTGGCACGACCTGCATCGTTTTTCTCAGCAGCAGGTGAGCAGACGATCAAAATCTTAGCAGAGTTGATAGAGATCACTGTCACTATACAGATCAAGAGCAGTGTTTCCAACATCTTTTGGTTAGTCAGCAGCACTGACTATTAGTGATTGTCTTTTTTTTAACAGATTTGATGCATTTGTAACTATTTTAGTCCCCATTTCTTGATACTCATTACACACCACCTATACTGCAAGCAAGTGAAGTAACAAAACCTAAATGTTTCCAAATTAAAGCAACAAAGTCAAACAGACCCCGCCCCTCAACTGAGCATGTCAGACAAGAGATGTGCAGAGCTGGGAGGCACCAGGACTGCAATTAGGAACCTTGAGCTAGACCAGTGGTCGCCAACCCGTCGATCGCGATCGACTGGTAGA
>NW_015635524.1:0-324 GCF_001515625.1 Sinocyclocheilus rhinocerous
CAAAGGATGTCTTTAGTGGCAAACATCATCACTCACTGCCATGAGATTTTTGGACCTAGCCCTGTTTAAGATGGTGCAATTCCTGCTGTGGATTGGTAGGAAGTTTTAACAGTTCCTGCAAACTAATTCAGTCCAACCGAGGCACAGATGCAACAACTGCAGGATGTGGACTTTCTTGCAGGACCTGTCAGAAGTCCGGCTATTGATGCACTGCAAACCGTAATTAATATTCTGCAACAGTAGCTTCTTGTCGATTGGTTCTATTGCAATGTGAAAATAAAACTATATATATTTTTGTTAATGGATTGTTGACTGATTTTATTT
>NW_015635524.1:984-1656 GCF_001515625.1 Sinocyclocheilus rhinocerous
AGTCTGAGGTAAGTACAAATTGAAACAACTTCAGTCAGAGTAATATCTTGTCTCTTTAGTAACCACTGATTTCAATTTGGAACCCATTTAAAACAATGAACTTGTAAGATCATAACAGGACTTAAAGGGATAGTTCGCCCAAAAATGAAAATTCGGCCATTTTTTCACCCTCATGTTGTTCTGAACTTCTATGAGTTTATTTCTTTTGTGGAACATAAAAGACAATATTTTGAAGAATGTTAGTAACCAAACAGTTGTTGATCCCCATTGACTTCCAAAGTATATAAAAAAAAAATACTAAATTAGTTTGGTTACCAACATTCTTCAATTACAAAAAAAAAAGGAAATAGGAGGATCTTTAATGGTGGTAGCAGTAGAATACTTCTGTTGTTCTCCATTGACTTCCATAGTATAGAAAAAAAATACAAAATTAGTTTGGTTACCAACATTCTTCAATTACAAAAAAAAAAGGAAATAGGAGGATCTTTAATGGTGGTAGCAGTAGAATACTTCTGTTGTTCTGACCGGAGTAAAGCGTTCATTCTAATCCTGAAAGTCTTAAATACTTATGTCTTATGTTGCTTTTCCACTGCATGGTACGGCACGGTACGGCTCGGTACGGTTCACTTTAGGGGGGTTTTCCACTGGGTACAGTACCTGGTACTTTTTTTT
>NW_015635524.1:11883-13704 GCF_001515625.1 Sinocyclocheilus rhinocerous
ATATATCACATTTGTGGAAAATAAATTAGATAATAGATATAATTTATTGAACCCAGGGTGTAAATTGGGTCATGTTACCATTGCTCACATATAAAAAAAAGAAATAAAAGCATATGTGAAATCTTAAAAATTAATATTACTTGTACATATACTCTACTTATGAAACTATACAGTAGAAAATATAGATCTGTTTTTGCATTTATATTATTGTACTATTAAAGCATTGTATGTTTAAAGATATAAAGGATATGAAGCTAAATATAAGACATAAGGACATTAAGCTGCTGACTAGTCTGAGATAAGTACAAATTGAAACAACTTCAGTCAGAGTAATATCTTGTCTCTTTAGTAACCACTGATTTCAATTTGGAACCCATTTAAAACACTGAACTTGTAAGATCATAACAGGACTTAAAGGGATAGTTTGCCCAAAAATGAAAATTCTGCCATTTTTTCACCCTCATGTTGTTCCGAACTTCTATGAGTTTATTTCTTGTGTGGAACATAAAAGACAATATGTTGAAGAATGTTAGTAACCAAATAGTTGTTGGTCCCCATTGACTTCCATAGTATAGAAAAAAAATACTAAGGATCTTTAATGGTGGTAGCAGTAGAGGCAATTTTATTTTTTATCAAATTTTTCATAAAACTGCAATTTAAATATATTATTTCTACAGGCTATACAAAAAAAAAAAGAAGAAGGAAAAGAAAAAGAAAAAGAAAAAGAAGGAAAAAATGTATTAGGCTGAATAAGCTGATCTATTGCATGTTAAATGGTGGTTGCCTAGTCTATGAATGGTACACCCCCCTAAGCTCACAGAAGTGGTTTGACCCAAGTCCTCAGCAGCCAATGACACTGACCCATTCGAACTGATTTTTAATGCTTACTTCACGCATATTTCACACGTATTTAACACATTGAATACACGTATTTAACGCGCTGATTTTTCACGCGTAAACGACACGTATTTAACGCGTTAAATACGTGTTGTTTACGCGTGAAATACACGTGTTTAACGCGTTGTTGACGCGTTAAAATTCACGTGTTTTTGGCCCCTTTAGCCTTCCATACTTCTGCACCACGCGGATCAAACAGCGGCTCTTCTCACAACTGCACCACGGGCCGCACTCGAACAGCCTGACATATCACATGACAGATCACAGCCAGCTCATTCATCAAGCCCAAGCCGACTCACCCCGCGCTCACAGGCGCACTCAGCTGCTGATGTGTGTAGGCATGACGCTCTCCTCTATGGCGCGCACTCCATGCCAAAATCAAACGTCCGAACGACCGACCGACCGATTGAACGACAAACCGAACGTCTATCCGAACATCTTGTATTTTGAGCGTCTTATGGAGCGGGTGACCCACGTGACGACCTGACGCGATGTCAGCGTCTTGAAATTAGCTGGTTTTTAAACATGTAAAGAGACATGCTGCTGTGTAAAGGCTATAAATGGACTTCACAGGCAATACAGATATTGTTCACCTAAAACAACACTAAAATATATTTTTTTCTGAATCCTGTGCTTGAGTATATTTTACTATCAAAGAGCAGACATACTGTACGTTTTTATTGTTTATAGTATTATACAATGTTCACAGTGTTACATATAACAATCAAACAATTAAATTATTTATTTACTTTTCTAACAAAGGTTACAATTTTCAAAAATTGACATACTGTCATATTGAGAACATTTATGTCAGGAATATTAAACTACATACTATACAGCAATTTAAATAAAGTTGTCTGCCAAAAATTATAAATATTGGGAGTTGTCATTACAGGTACAGGTTTAAAAACACTAAGAAAATAT
>NW_015635524.1:13715-29075 GCF_001515625.1 Sinocyclocheilus rhinocerous
TTTATATATATATATATATTTATATATATATATATAGACCACAATTGCTACATTTGTAAGGAAGGCTATCTTACAATCTTAGGGTATCATGAAGTAGATATCATAGGCTATATGTCTGATATAAATGTCAATGTATCTGATATAAATGGTCAGCATATTTTATGTAATATATTTTATTTTTATATTTAGGCAGAAACAAAGCAGATAGGATAACTCTTGAATGGATTAGCAGTCTGAATGAATCGCTTGAACAAATGACTCAAATGTTCATTCATTAACACAGTCACTTGCTGCCACCTACTGGCGGTTTACTCTTTACTTTTAAATTTTAATTTATTCCTTTGATTCAAAGCTGAATTTTCAGCGTCATTACTCCAGTCTTCTGTGAAATCACTCTAATATGCTGATTTGCTGCTCAAGAAACATTTCTGATTATCAATATAGGAAACAGTTGTGCTTCTTCATTATTTTTATGGAAACCATAACCATATTAAAATTCAAAATACCATTAAAACACACACACACACACACACACACACAAATACGGTGATAAACACATACAGAAATACACACATACAGTGATAAACTCACATGCAGATCTCATGGAGCATGACTCGTGTCTTTCCATTCATCTCATGTACTTCAAGCTGATCATGTGATGGTCTGATATGCTGGTGTTTCAGAGTACGTTCAGGCCATGAATATCATTCTAGAGTCTGAACTCACTGTCCTCAGGAATGAAGCCATTCAGGAGGTGCTGATTGATGAAGGTTTGTGCTGATCAGTTGTGCTGATGATCAGTACTCCTGCTGATATTTCATCATATGTGATTGTGTGTCACTGCTGTGTTTTAGATATACTTACAGTGACCATATCAGAGTCTCAGTGTTCTCCTGAGAGCTTGAGGAATGGTGCGGAGACAGAGGACCTTCTGTGGAAGGATGGCTCACGGTCTGTCAGTGTTACCATTATTAGAGTTACCATCAGGCACTTTACACACACACACTGTAGGGTACTGGATTGTGTCCCATTACTTTATTTATTTATTTATTTTAGGAATAAAGGCTCAAATCATGTCTATACTTACTCACCTGCCTTAAGATGGTGGTTTTGAGGTCCTGATCTTCTCAACTGCATCCAGTAATTAAAATCATACTATGTCATAATATGAACTATATATTTACCAAAAACATGTATCACCGTGTCTCACACTCATCTACCACATAATTTCCTCCAACTGAGAAATGTAAGATTGTATAAATGTGTAGCATGCAGGAAGTGACCTCGTTTGAACCCTTCCTGCAGCATGGTGGAGTAAATAACCTTTTCTCAAGAATTAACAGATTGTAGTGTTGAACATGTTAGAGCTCAAACATTTAACCCCTTTTACCAAAGAGATTGTAGGAGAATGATCAAACAAATATGTTTCTTTGATATATGACACAGGTTCTCATTTATAAAGAAATGTGTAGAATGATCCTAAATGTGAACGTATGACAATTTCAATTCCTATGAACGATTTATAAAACACATTATTTATTTTAAAAATGTGTAAATTATGGTCGTAAAGTTATACATTTAAGCAGTGTTACAATAGTAGATATTGTTTTTTTAATATATTTGTATTTTTATATGTAAAATTTTCTACTGAATCAGAATTTACAATAATAATACAATACTATTTAGTTATTACATATTTACATTACATATTTTTATTTCAGTTTGTCATTTTAGTTTTAGTTTCAATAGTTAAAGGTACAATAGGAGATCTTGGAAAATGCTAACTTTAGCCTGATAGCACTGAAAGCGAACGTCCCACCCTTCCTGCAATCGCCGTCCAAAGCCACGCCCCCTGAACGCATTTACACTCACAGACCAGAGACAACATTACTACAATAGGCTACATCGGGTTCCCAATTCCAGCCCATGTTCCGAAGTGAAGTAAACTTCAACGGATTTACCCCGCTCAGGGAGTAGGGAGCAATGAACACTGTGTAGGGATCATATCGATCGGAACACAGTTCATGCACGTAGCTCACTTCTAACGAGCTGGCGCGAGGACTGGATTAACCGCTGGGCTACATCATGTGTCATTCACAGGTGAGAAATCTTTAAAAGCACTACAATACCAGGAAGGAAGATCGGGTTGTTGATGTTTGCCTGCCACCCTCGCTCTGTCTGCACAGCGTGCGTGAACGCGCTGATGTGTATCCTGTCTGCGCAAACTGGGTGCCCAGAGGTATGCTAATACATAGGTTGACAGGCAGGTAGGAAAGCATATTAAAACGCTCGGACCGAACGTTTTGATTAGACGAACATTTCTTGATCCTACACCTTCCACAGAATATATAAATACAGACAAATACATTTAGACCACTTAACTTAATGATTGCTATCAGGATGTGAAGAGACTTTCAACCAGCATAACAAAAAATGTTTCTGAAGACAATCACCTATTGCACCTTTAACCTCTAATAGCCTACTTCAGCTACTTATTAACTGAGATGGTGTAATTGTTAAAACAAATATATAGATTTAGCCTATTTTTTATTTACTAGTTTCTTATTTCATACTAGTTAAATAAATGGAACAAAGTATTACAAAATGCTCATGTATTAACCAAAATAAAGGATGTAATTAATTTTAAAAAATGTTCAACAATTACTTAATTTGTAGACAGATATCTTCTAATTATTTTAAATAAGAATGTAGTATGACCACTTTTTCTTTTATATATTACAGGTCAGAACAAGTATGTAGTTTCATTTTAACATAAATATATATTACTGAATGACGATGGAACATTTTCATCCTTATTTTGACATTTTATTTTCACAAAGTTATTTGTTTTAACATTACACTTTACATGCATTTAATATGCTTTCTGTGTATATAAAATCACTTTTTTAATTTAATTCGATACGGACACCAAAAATGGACATGTCGACTTTGACCCATATATGAGTGTAAAACAGTTTGTTTGCATGCTTTTCTGTTGGTGTACACATACGATAATTTTCACATCTGTTTTTGCTTTTATAAATCCCGATTTGTTCCTCACTTTTGATGTAGGATGAAATCTACATGAAATCTACGAAAAGAATTTAGGATCAAATCTGGTCATACATGTGTTACTAACATTTTTAACTAGAAAGTGATAATCACACCAGTCAGGGTTTTGGCTGTATGTAGACAAGGTTTGAGTTTTATTTTCTGCCCTGCTGATAAAGGAAATGTTCTCGTGTGTGGTTCAGTGATGCTGTACTGATGTATGTGATGTCTGACAGACTTTCCAAGGACGTGGAGTCGAGCTCCGACCACAGTCAGATGTCATCAGCGGGCAGAAACGAGGCTGTGAGCGGTCAGGAGCTGCTGCTGTCTCCCCTAAGCTTCTGGTCTGGAGAGCCCAAGTCTCCCCTGCAGCTCATCTACCAGCCACACGACTGCAGCGCCGCATGTGTCCCGCAGCTGCCCGCTCATGCCGACCACTTCCTGGGTCACAACCCGCTGTGCGTGCCCATGCTGTGCCAGTTCCAGCTCCACTGTGCCCGCATGCAAGCCGCCGGCGATCTGGAGAACGAGTCTAACAAACAGGACGCAAACTTGCTTTATAAAGCACCATGTGGCCGGAGCCTGTGTTCCATGGAGGAGTGTGTGTGTGTGTGTGTGTGTGTTTGCACCTCTGTCAGTAGCAGTGTTATGTCTGACTGCATCTCTTAAGTGTTGAAGCAGGTCCAGCAGATCATCAAACACTCCATCAACATCCACTTCCTCCCAGAAGCTCCTCACTTGCTCAGAAACACACAATCATCTTCTGATCAATCATCAGATATAGGCCTATGACATACTGATCAACATCTAAACAATCATCAGATATGAGACTGATCACTGATCAACATCTGATCAGTCAGCATTCATCAGATATGGAACTGATCATCTATCAACATCTTTCTGGTTTCACACTCCATCATGTCGATCAGATCCTCAGATGTGCTCATATGAGTTGCAGATCGACACACAAACACTGAACGTTCAATAACAGTCACTAAATGAACATTAAACAACAATACGAAAAACCAGCATCAAAAAAAAAAAAAAAACGTACGCAAACTTAATGAAAATGTCACGTTTTTTACTTAAGCGCCTTCATGAAAGTGAATGAAAGAAGGCGACATTACTAAAGAATCTTCTTTTTCTTGGCTTTTGCAACTTGTAATTATTGCATATCGCCACCTACTGTACAGGAGTGTGAAGAGGGACTTGGCAGATATTATAAAAAAAATTTAAAGACAAAACCCAAAGAAAAAAAACAACCAAAGGGTTACCTTTTCGTTTTTAAACTCTTCTTATTAATCCAGTATTTTAAAGAAATAAAGCTTTGAGCCTATTTCTTTCCATCCCTTGTTCTCTAAGAATATCTTCAATTTTATTTTCTTCTTCCATTTCCTGCCATTTCTGCCTGTATTCATGGTATTTATTACATCTAAACAAGACATGTTCTACATCTTCCTTGGTTTGACATCTTGTACATAATCCATTACTCTTCCCTATTATCTGCAAGGTATCATTCAATCCAGTATGACCTAATCTCAGCCTTGAAAATTTCTACTTGCTCTTTTTCCCATGCTTCTTTTGCTATCTTATCGGCTTTTCATTACCTTTGATGCCAATATGTGCTGGAACCCAACAAAACTGAATTTCTATTCCTAGATTTCTAATATTTAATAGTATATGTCTAGTTTCAATGATTAAATCTTCTCTAACTGAAATACTACTTTCTAAACTTTGTAAGGCTGCCATTGAGTCTGTACACTGATTTAATTGGTTTATTTTCTTCTATCCATCTTAAGGCTGTAATTATCCCAGACATCTCAACTGTAAAAACAGAAAGATGGTTATTTAATCTATAACCCAATTTTTTGTTAAATTCTGGAATATAAATTCCTATGCCACAATGACCATTTTTGTTTTTTGACCCATCTGTATATATTTTAAGATATCCATAATATAATGAAGACAAATATATTTGGCCATATTTTGCAAAACTTTGATCATCTTGGTATTCTCTTTTAGTAATTCTGTATTGATGTCTGAAATAGGGAGCATCCAAGGAGGAACTTTACTAAAGAATCATCCACATGTGTCGGAATCGAGTGAATTGTTCTTTAAAACCAATTCAGTCAAACTGAAGCGTCTATAAATCACTCCAAGAGAGAACCATAAACAACACAGCATTTTATGCAAACTTTGCAACCTAGCCGAAAATACAGTGACTTGCTGAACTAAACGTATTATCGCGGTCTTTTGTTTGAATGATGACCCAAAGTGAGTCTTAGTGAGTCTTTTGTTGTTGAATCAGAACACACTGTCCGAACAAACCGATTCGGCAAAATGAATATGGTTTTATGTTTTGGTTCCAGTTAAAGTCGAAACCAATCGATCATCGATATTCTCACGCTTATCGCATCTGTGGTCTTTCCATTACTGTTTTCGACACAGTCGTACTAAGTACGCCATCGTTTAATCGAAATATATTGCTGATAATGTGTGGTTTGTGTATAAATATAGCGTGTTAAATTAATTCTCCATCCATCCATCAGTGATTCGGTGTTCGTTTTTGTATGTCTGTGTGTGTCACATCACATTTGAAAGTAGCTACTAGTTTATTTGCCTACATTAACACAGTAAACAGATGCCGATTTTATGTTAACATGCATGAAGCGCACATTCATGTGGCATCACGTGACGTAGTTTTGTATGTTATGTATCATGTACTTCCGGCGAGGTTTTGTAACAATGATTGTGCGCTGATGTAATTATTCACAGTTGCACAATAAAGACTGGGTTTGTTCGTTCATTGCAGCGGATCTCATTATTTACAGTAAGAACAACGTCCATTCATTCATATTCATCATGTTTAGTGTGTGTTTCTGTACAGATAGATGATTCATAACTTAGTTCAGTGCTTTAAATCTGCAATGGTACACAAAGTTTACGTCAACATACTCTACTAGTTGGTTTTAGTCAGGGCCCGACCCACAATATATGTAAGTATTATTTATATATCTCAATATGTATCATTTATATATTGTTTTATGTATTTCACTTTATTTATAATTTTTTATCACAGTGTGCAATTATTTTTTACAATATGTTATTTTATTGATATATTATTTCATCTCAATATGCCATATTTATATGTTAGTTTCAAAATGCATTTTATTTATAAATAATTTTTATTGCAGTATTTTATTGAAAACCTTCAGATACATTGAAAACAGAGTAGTGTGTATTATCCATTGACTATGTGGGTTTTGGAGCTGACACAAGTATCAACTGATGATCTCAGAACATGTCATGTTTACCGTGGTATATGTGTGTGTTTATTTGTGTCCACTGCAGATGACTGAGGTCAGGCGGGCCATCTCTGAAGCGCTGTGGGGAATGTGTGCAGCGGATGCCATGTCGATGCCCGTCCACTGGTACTACAACACCCAAGACATCAGGAGGGACTTCAGTGGCTGGATCACTGGATTCACTGCGCCGCGGGGCAGACACCCATCCAGCATCCTAAGCCTGTCCAGCACAGGTCGTACAGCTGAAATACTGCTGGTACTGCTTTACTGATGCTTGTATGTAATCATGCTGTGTGTGATTATTGTGTAGCTGGCAGTGGACGCAGAGCCGGATCAACCGGAACCGCAGCTCCTGTGGTAGGGAACGTGATTCTGCATGATAAGCTGAAGTTCTGGACGGATCCGCTTAGATCAGTGCACTACCATCAGGGTAACAGACAAACACGTATGAGTGACCTTATACCTGGCCAATCCGTCTACTGATGATCAACACAAAACTAAAGCAAGAGCTGCTGAAAATCACAGGAGAGAAACACAGGTTTAGTTTGAGTCATGCAGTAACTAGATCTTCAGCAACTGATTATACGGCTTTATTTCTGACTGTGAAATGTGTCATTTACTGCATGCATGTCAGATAGAGTTATTAGAAATGCTGCCTTGGCAACTAACTGAAATCAATAACTTTAAGTTGAATTACTAAAGTTAATCAAATTGAAATAAAATGAATTAAAACTAAATAGAAATATAAAAAAACATGACAAACGCACATAACAAAATTACTAAACTAAAACTGACATAAAATGTAATTAAAACTAAAAAAAAATAATACAAATGATAAAAGCACGTAACAATATTATTATAACTTAAATGTATAAAATTTAATTTAAACTAATCAGATATTTTAAATTAAAGCTAATAAAAATGACCAAAGCACATAACAAAATTACAACTGAACTATTAAAACTTAAACTGAAATTAAAAAGAAAACTGAAAAATAAAAGCTAATTCAAAATATTAATATAAATGTAAAAGTATATAAATAATACTCAAATAATACTGAAATAAAGCATGTAACCCTAACCTCTTATACTGAAGTCTTATTACTATAATGCAGTTGAAAGTGGAATGATGACAGACTAAAATGTATGAGTGTATTTGTGACCTGAAACCTGCTGTTATGTGAAGCGTGTGAAATGTGTGATTTACTGTGTAAATGTAGTTCTGAATCTCTGACTCCCGCAGGTCTTCACGCAGGTGGAAACACGCTGAACACTCTCTGTGCTCTGAGAGTTGCGCGCATTCTGTCCACCGGTGCTTTCGTTAGTATGGCTGATCCTGAAGCACGAGCCACCGTACTGTCGGATTGCACTGAGTTCATGACGCGTCCCGGCTCACACAACGACACGTACGCAGAGTCCTTCCATAGAAGCTTCTTCTCTGACTGGCAGGAACTCAGACCTACGTCCTCTAGAGAGGTAAATGCATCTTACGTCAGACCATCGGTTCACTGTCAGTCCAGTCAAGTCAAGTCACTTTTATTTCTATAGCACTTTATACAATACAGATTGTTTCTAAACAGCTTCACGGTGATAAATGAGAAAACAGAAATGCAATGATTTAAACAGAATTCAACTCTAAAGACAGTAGTAAACAGTCATTAGTTCATGACGCGTCCCGGCTCACACAACGACACGTACGCCGAGTCCTTCCATAGAAGCTTCTTCTCTGACTGGCAGGAACTCAGACCTACGTCCTCTAGAGAGGTAAATGCATCTTACGTCAGACCATCGGTTCACTGTCAGTCCAGTCAAGTCAAGTCACTTTTATTTCTATAGCACTTTATACAATACAGATTGTTTCTAAACAGCTTCACGGTGATAAATGAGAAAACAGAAATGCAATGATTTAAACAGAATTCAACTCTAAAGACAGTAGTAAACAGTCATTATTTATTTGAAATCATTGTTGATTCAGTTCAGTTCATTCCTGATGATCCTGTCTTCCTTTCAGGTTCTGGAGTTTGCGGAGCAGCGCTCCAAATGCATGTTGAGCACATCCCATGCTGACAGTCAGCTAAATGCTATAGGATGTCTTCCCATGGCCATTCCCTTTGTCCTGCTGTCTGCCACAGCCAATGAGGAGGAAGCAGTGAGTCACATGACGCCAACATCTCATCCGAGTCTCATCCAGCTACTGCATGATGTTCATAAATTAACACTCTTTAGCTGAAAAATGTAACATTTTGGATTTTTACATTTTTTTAACTTCATTTTTAGTTTTTTTTTTTTTTTTTTTTCCGTATGATTAGAAAAGTTTAAGTGGTCCTGAATAAAATAGTCACACAATGACCACATTGGAAACAAATGGGAAGCTAATTTTATCTAGTGGAAACGTTTGATTCTGCACCCAAACAAAACCTCCTGAAAGCTCATTTTTTTGAGATATCAACCTCAGATTTGGAGTACAACTTGTTCAAATTTATTTTCTCACAGTTTTAGAGTAAAACATGTTTTGGAAAATATATTTCATATAAAATTTGAAAACAGTATTTTTGTGCATTTTTCATAGCAATAAACTTAAACTTTTTATTATTATTTTTATTTCAGCAATAATCAGCAAGTGTCTTCTATGTTCAAAAAGTGGTTAACAAATAATAAATGGATTGTAACTACTGCATAAATATAATTCACTACCATAATATCCCCTAAAAATACAAAATATTAAATTAAAACATTTTCAAACTAAAATATAATACATTCATTTCATTTAAATAAAAAAATATCAGTCATTTTTGACTTTGACTGTCACGCCCACAGTACCAGAGGGTTAAACATGTATTAACTGAGAATTGTAAATATTGTTCTGGTGGTGTGAATGTGTCCAGGTTTCTGCAGCGGTGGAGTTTGTGAAGCTCACTCATCCTCATCCAGCGCTGGAGCCGCTGGTGTCTCTGTACATGCGAGCGCTTCACGCCACACTGAACGGAGCATGTCTGAAACAACAGGCGGAGACGGCGCTCAAATCACCCGTGCTGGACACCTGGGACGTGTGTCAACACTTTATACAGTGCACAGAGAGGTCAGCAACTCATATTACACCACAAAAACATTAGAAAGAACAAGAACCTATTTATTAAAAACAGAAAACTTTAGGACCATTTTAGGACCATTAAGACATTATGAATTGTGATATTCTCATGACAATTAAAGGTGCAGTAGGAGATCTTGGAAAATGCTAACTTTAGCCTGATAGCACTGAAAGCGAACGTACCACCCTCCCTGCAATCGCCGTCCAAAGCCACGCCCCCTGTACGCATTTACGCTCACAGACCAGAATACCAGAGACAACATTACTACAATAGGCTACATCAGCGGTTCCCAATTCCAGCCCATGTTCCAAAGTGAAGTAAACTTCAACGGATTTCCCCCGCTCAGGGAGTAGGGAGCAATGAACACTGTGTAGGGATCATATCGATCGGAACAGTTCATGCACGTAGTTCACTTCTAACGAGCTGGCGCGAGGACTGGATTAACCGCTGGGCTACATCATGTGTCATTCACCGGTGAGAAAACTTTAAAAGTACTACAATACCAGGAAGGAAAATCGGGTTGTTGATTCTCTGGCATTCTCGCTCTGTCTGCACAGCGTGCGTGAACGCGCTGATGACGTATCCTGTCTGCGCGAACCGGGTGCGCAGAGGTATACAGATACATATGTTGACAGGCAGGTAGGAAAGCCAATTAAAACGCTCGGACCGAGCGTTTTGATTGGACGAACATTTCTTGATCCTACGCCTTCCACAGAATATATAAATATAGATAAATACATTTAGACCACTTAACTTAATGATTGCTATCGGGATGTGAAGAGACTTTCAACCAGCATAACAAAAAATGTTTCTGAAGACAATCACCTATTGCACCTTTAAACCATTGTTGTTATTGTTAACTAAAACTATTGTTGGAATCTCAGAAGCGAAGACCAGGATAATCTTGGGTATCTTCAGCTGGGCACTTTATTGAGAACTTGCTGTGTGGCGCTGCAGTCATCAAAAGTCTGACTAAGGCAGGCATAAATTGTATTTTATAGGCATTCAGTGGGCAGCCCTTAAAGTTGTTGACCTAACACCTAGCCTCAGAAGTGACTACTTAAACGAAACATCTAAAGACAATACAGGAAATCAACCCCCGACTGTGAGCTTCACCAAACCTACTCCCCAAAGATAACAGTACCTAAATAGTTTAAGCTGCACCTGGCCACGAGAACTAAAGATGTGTAAACTTTCACATGTAGTTAACTCTCAGTATGAAGATCAAAGATTTGCAGAACCCCCTCACTGGAAACTAATATTGAATTTAATCAGTAAACAGATGCCATCATGTTCACCTTGAATGCCCAATACAATGTAGATCACCTTAGTTTTTCATATGATGTTATGTCAGGATGTAGAATCAGCAGATCTTAAACAGTTTCTTAAATTTGTAATCCCACAATGTCCACTTTGAGACTTCTAATAGCTCTCACATAATACAAATTTAAACCTCCATAAGTCCATTCTATAGCCTATGTTTGTTAAGATAAGCCCCATCTTCCATTCATGTAACTTGAAATAGTTACAGGCACATATAACTTCAGTGCCGTGTCCTAGATTTACATTTACATTTAGACATTTAGCAGATGCTTTTACCCAAACGACTTACAAATGAGGACAATGGAAGCAATCAAAATCAACAAAAGAGCAATGATATTAGGGCTGGGTATCGAGTTCGATACTTTTTAGGCACCGACCGAATTGCCTCGATACCATCGAGTATCGAAAAACGTCTTGTCCTTCGGTACCAAATTTCGATACCTAAGGGGTTAATCTCATCAGCGTCAGTGAGCCAATAAGCCTGCAGCACTTGTGAAAGAATGCAAAAAGATAAAAGAAGCAAGTGTTAATTAATAAGAAAACAAGCAGTTAGTAAATAAATAGAGTGCAAGTCTAAAAGACAGGCGATTCATTGCCGAATTTGTGCGATTTTGTGTCGCTTGTCAGTGAACTACGGCTCTGTGTAGTAAATTCCACTCCATCTGAATGTTTGGCAAGGTTGAGTTGAAGGTTATGGTCCTTCATCCAGCAAGAAATGTCTGTTAGACAAACAGAGATGCGAGCAGCTATCGTCGGATCATCAGGATGGAATGAGAGGTAGAGTTGATTGTCATCAGCATAGCATTGAGGTCAGTATTATTTTTTGATTTGCGCCACACCCTTTCAGCAGCCCTGAGCTTAGAACGATGCTCGCGGAGAACATCAGACAGCCAAGGGGCAGAAGGGGTGGTACGGCCTGGCCTGGAAGACAAGGGGCAGACAGTGTCTAAACAAGATGTAAGAGTGGAGCAGAAAGTATCAGTAGCACTGTTAGCATCAGGAGATTAGATTTACATAGGTGTAATAGTTTTTTTTTTAACTATAACAACACATAAACAACAAGGGTGGTAACTTGTTTTATAAACTACATGATTACACACAAAATCATATAGCCTAAGAGTACTAAATTCCCTTGAAGCCTGAACAGTCATGAAGTCTTTGGTGTAGTCTGTTTCCTTTGGAGTCCATTTCTAGTGCTGTTTCACTCAGATGACTTCTGTTCTCATGAAGCTCTTTCATTAATTTCAGATGTGACGCTCTACACCAGGGTACTGCTTATGTAGATGTTGTAGCATATGCATATTCCTGCAACACAAGAAAACAAAGAAACAGCAGACCAGTAGCATTCATGCATAGGCTTCATTTTTTTAGACTTCTGTTGATCATATAGTGGTTTTACTTATTACATTAAACTTCTGGTGATTGAATAGTGTTTTTCTGAACCTAGTCTTAAATGATCTGACACCTATTTACCAGTGAGGTGGGGATATAACTACTGATAGGCCCCTGAGGCCTGTTGAACTTCGGTTCTTCCCTGGGCTCCTCACTGGTCTATGTGTCCTAGTCTGTCCCTGTAGGTATTGTGCACACTGTATAGTGTGAGAAATGAGTTCCTTATGCAGAACCAAAATACATATATTTCCCAAAAATCCAAAAATAATGCAATCGTGACATTTCTATCCTCCAATGAAACATCAGTCCTAGTAGACATCATAACAGAGGATGGGTGACTGAATGGAATAGTCTGTAGTATAACATTTATGGCTGTGAATGTACTTAACCAGTGTCCCCCAATGGGAGGAAGTGATAGTCAACTTCCTTTCTTCAACTTCAGAGTTGCAAGCAGACCGAGTAGGAGATGATTTACATTATTAATTTCTCTTACGTTGCTTTTGTTTTTCCTACATTCTTACATCCAATGTCCAGGTTTACCACAGTAATGACAATTGCCCTCCTTAGGACATTTACGTTTTCGGTTCTTTGTGTTTACCTTAAAGGGGTCATATGATGCTTTTTAAAAGATCATTATTTTGTGTATTTGGTGTAACAGAATATGTTGACATGCTTTAATGTTCAAAAAACACATTATTTTTCAAATACTGTACATTATTGTAGGTCCTATATGCCCCGCCTCTCTCAAACGCTTCGTTTTCTACAAAGTCCCTCCTTCCGACAAATGCAGTCTGCTCTGATTGGCCAGCTGAACCAGTGCATTGTGATTGGCCGAACACAACAAGCACGCGTCGGAAATGTAACGCCCCTTACCATAATCGCGAGCTTCATCTTTCAAAATAAATCTAAAGACAGAGCCCGAAAGGGGAACAGAGTCGCGCACACACACACACACACGATGCGCAAAACTCCGCATTTGAACAATCAATAGCAAATACTTAAACTAATAACAAAACAGTAGCTGATTCAGAAGCGCCAGATTGTCATAGCAAAGTCAGAATTACCTCCTCTCATAGGTTCACGAAACGACCCCTTTAAAGGATGCTGCTGCAATTTTAACATTTGCCTTGACAACAGAGTCTCTCTCCCAAGTAGCCAGTTTGCCTAAGTTATTTTGTAAAGTTTCATTAGACCGTGTAGGGTTTATGAAGGATGACATGTTTAATCTGATGAAAGCCCATCAAACCACACATGGACCAGTGGTCCGTTATCATCTAATACCTTCAGCTGACTGACAAAACCTTTCAGTGTACTCACTTACAGTTTCATCCTTCTTCTGTACACAACTAGTGATCTTTGACCAGTCCATTTTGGTCCAACAATGTTCTTTCAACACTCTCAGAACTCCCTCTCTCAATTCATCTTTGCTGGCATGTTGAAACTCAGAATTATTTATAGCACTTTCAAAATCATTGAATTCTAATTCTGTCAAGATCTGTGACATTAGCTGGGTGACTTCAGCTAGGGACATATTATAGAGCCGCAAGATGCAAGTCTCTCCTGAACTGAGAAAAATTTCCAATGACTGATGGCAAACTCTCAGCAAGTGTCACGGCTTCTCTGGGCACAGGAACAGACAGGAACGCAGGAGATACTGCCATGGTGAACTTTAATTGAAAACGCAGGAGCAAAGACATGGAACTAAGCCAAAATACAACAGTGACTGAACAGTGAAAGAAACTCAGGGACAGACTTAAATAGGAAACACAGACAAGACTAATGGATAAACACACATGACACAAATGAGACAATAATGATAACTATGGGAACTAATCAGGGAATACAGGAACATGACCAAATAAGGAAAAACAGGAACCCAACAGGAACATAAACGTGAAAGCAAGTCATTCTATGGCCTAGAGCTGTATTGACTGCTTGTACAGTGCCTTGCGAAATTATTCATACCCCTTCATTTTTGTTCACTGTTTTGTTATGTTGCTGCCTTCTGTTAAAGTACTTTAAATTTATTTTTTCCCCACATCAATCTACACACCATAATGACCAAGCAAAAACAGAATTGTCAAAACTTCATAAATTTATTAAAAATAAAAAAACTGAAATAAGTACATTGCATAAGTATTCATACCATTAACTCAGTACTTCGTTGAAGCACCTTTAAGGCCCCGATATACTTAAAACGAAGTTCTTTTTCGTTCTTCATTTAGGGGTAAAACGAAGTTTGAAATACGTGAGCAGCAGTATACTGTTATCGAACATCCCGACGCCACCCACTCTGATGAAAGCGATGATTAAATTAATATGTAAATATGTGCTGCCCGCTTTCCTCTCAGTAACAAAATTAACAAAACAAAAAATGGAGAGAACAGCAAGCATTTTTTATAAAAAGCATCTGTTCATAGCAACATGGTTATGCTTGCACGAGCTCTGCAAATTAGCACTCCCGTGTAGTCATGTCACGTGTATTTACATGGCACTTTATTCAATATATTGCTTAAAAGCAAGCAGCAGTATTAAACTTGACAAAACTTAACTTAATTTAAAAAACTGAACTTAAAAGCAAAACTTAATTTGCTACTATAAAGTGGCTCTCCACTGCGTGGACATCTCACCTCCAGGGATTCGACAGATGAAATTAACCCAGAGAAGAGTTCCGCGTGAAAGAAGGCGGAGCCTCAGCACACACCTCCTATGACGTCATCGTTACGGACCAATGGTAGTACAAAGGTGTTTTTCAGCCGGAACAAACTTTTCCGGAAAGTTCGCTTTGGCAAGCCATTTCGAACTCCCAAAACGAACTTCGTTTTGGCCGGTTTTTGTTAAAAATGACGTCACATAAGTTCATTCTTCGATTTCGCTTGAAGTATATCAGGGCCTTTACAGCCTCAAGTCTTTTTGGGTATGATGCAACAAGCTTTGCTCATCAGCATTTGGCAATTATCTGCCATTCTTGTCCTCACCTTTTCACCTCTTAAGCTCTGTCAGGTTGGATGAGGACAGATGCCCATTTTCAGGTTTCTCCAAAAATGTTTGATTGGGTTCAAGCCCAAGCTGTGGCTGTGCGACTCAAGGACATTCACAGAGTTGTCTATAAGCCACTCGTGCTGTGTGCTTAGGGTCATTGTCCTGTTGGAAGGTGAACCTTCTGCTCAGTCTGAGGTTCTGAATGCTCTGGACTGGGTT
>NW_015635524.1:29642-44744 GCF_001515625.1 Sinocyclocheilus rhinocerous
CGTCGGAGTTTCTGAATGCTCTGGACTAGGTTTTCGTTAAGGCTATCTCAATATTTTGGTGCATTGAGCTTTTATTCTACTCTGACGAGTCCCTCAGCCCCTGCTGCTGAAAAACAGCCCCACAGCACGAGGCTGCTACCACCACACTTTACTGTTGGGATGCTACTCTGCAGGTAATGAGCAGAGCTGGTTTCCTTCAAACATGATGTTTGGAATTGCGGTTCATCAGACCCGAGAATCTTGTTTCTCACACTCTGAGGGTTCTTTAGGTGCTTTTTTTTGCAAATTCCAAGTGTGTTTTCATGTGTCTTGACTGAGGAGAAGATTGAGTTTGGCCACACTGCCATAAAGACCAGATCGGTGGAGTGTTGCAGTGATGTTTGTGCTTCTGTAGGTTTCTCCTGTCTCCACATATGATCATGGAGCTCAACTAGAGTGACCATCAGCTTCTTGGTCACTAGTCTAACCAAAGCCCTTCTCCATTGATTGCTCAGTTTGGCCAGGAGGCCAGCTCTAGGAAGAGTCCTTGTTGTTTCAAACTTCTTCCACTAAGAGCAATGGAGACTACATGCTTCTACGAACCTTCAATGCAGCAGAATTTCCCCAGATGTGTGGCTTGATGCAATCCTGTTTTTGAGCCCTACAGGCAGTTCTTTTGACCTCAGGGCTTGGTTTTTGCTCTGATACGCATTTTCAGCTGTTAGACCTTTATTGAGAAGTGTGTGCCTTTTCAAATCATATTCATTCAATTGAAATTGCCACAGGTTAACTTCACTCGAAGTGTAGTAACATCTACAAGCAATATGAATGCTCCTGAGCTAAATTTCAGCTGTCCCAGATGAATACTTATGCAATGGAATAATTTAAGTTTTTTTTTATTTTTAACAAATTTGCAAAGATGTAAAAAATGTTTTCTTTGTCATTATGGTGTGTGGAGTGTAGATTGATGTGGAAAAAAAGGTCATTTAAAGCATTTTATCATAAGGCAACAACATAACAAAATGTGAAAAAATGAATACTTTCGCAAGGCACTATAACTTTAGTATGGGGTTTGCAGATTGAACAGTGTCAACCCCTTCTGCCCTACTCTGAGCTTTTTGTCTTGCTCCACACACTTCAACTGCATTTACATTTTTATCCATCAATCCAGTATAGCGATTGTCCTCTGGTCTACAAAAAGAGTATAAATCAGGATAGCTTTCATCTGACTGTTGGTCTTTTGAGTCACTTTTAGTTGAGGCCTTGTTGTGGCCCACCTTTTAAGTGAGACAGGACACTCTAGTTTGTAGTTGTTTGTTGTGTTCTTTTAATTTAGCAATACACTGAGCTTGTTCTTGTGCTAAGGATAAAGTAAATTCTCTGTGGCAGCAGATAATGCCTTTTATGTTTTTCTTTCTGATACATGCCCCAAGTACCTTTTTGCATTCTTCATTTGACCATACTTTTTCTGGATCAATAGCAAATTTCTTTGTCAAATCCAATCTGACTGACTCTGACTGACTGACTGTCACTGCTGAGTCCGTGTGCTTTCCTAACAATGATTTGAACTCACTGTCTGTCCATAAAGGAGTGGCTAGTCCATCTTTCTCAGTTGTTGGAATCAGCCTAGCATTCCTTCTCAACATTTTGTAATGTCTTTATACAACAGGACATTTCCAACACCTCCCTGGCAGGCAGAGGATACACTTGTTAACACAGAAAAACTGTTAACCTTCACTGGCAAAGCAGAGGATACACCAATAATGCAGAGGATAACCTCATAATGTATTCACATCATAATGTATTCAACTTTCCCTGGCAACGCAAAGGATAATCAACTTGCTAACACACTGTAATAGTTGTTAACCTTTTCTGACTAAACAGAGAATAAACCTTCTTCCCTGGCAAAGCAGAGGATAACTAGTTTGTTAACCAAATCCTGCAGCTGTTTGTTAACACATCTCTAATAGCATAGAGGATAACTAAATTTACTGGTCTGTATAGTGGTTCTTTGGATAGAGTAACACTCACCAAATCATTGTTGAGCTGAGAAAAGGATATGAAATTCAGTCTGGAACGATGCAAGGAGAGAAGCTCTGGGTCACGACACCAAAACTGTTGGTAACTCAGAAGCGAAGACCAGGAGAATCTTGGGTATCTTCAGCAGGACACTTTATTGAGAACTTGCTTTGTGGCGCTGCAGTCATCAAAAGTCTGACTAAGGCAGGCATACATTGTATTTTATAGTCATTCAGTGGGCAGCTCTTAAAGGTGTCGACCGTACACATAGCCTCAGAAGTGACTACTTAAACAAAACATCTAAAGACAATACAGGAAATCAAGCTTCAGCAAACCTACTCCCCAAATATAACCGTACCTAAATGGTTTAAGCTGCACCTGGCCACAAGAACTAAAGACCTGTAAACTTTCACATGCAGGGCCGTCCTTAGGGGGGTGCAACTGGTGCGGTCGCACCGGGCCCCGCGCTTGAGGGGGCCCCGCGGTGAACGGACCGAGGTCATGCCCCCACGCCAGAAATATCAGATGCAGCCCCGGATGCCAGTTCCTGTCAGAACATTTCTGTTTTGTCTGGTAAACAAACAACTAGTAAGCAAAGTTGTCTAATACAAAAAACCTGTTAAGAGCAAGACTTGTCTGGTACCCAAAATTGTATTAACAGTCTTCTATCAGCCAATAAGTTGACTGAGCAAAGCCAGAGAAGAGCAGAAGCAGGAGACGAAGTGATGATGATTAAAAAAAGGGAGCAAAGTTTATTGGATAATCTTAGTTGAGTATGTTTCAATGCTCAGACTCCGTCTGACCAGCATAAATCCAACAAGTGTTATTATACCACAAGCAATAGGAATGGAAAATGACTGCTTCTCAACAGTGTCCCATGATGTTAAAAACCTTGAAATGGATTTTATCTCTTACTCATGAAGACAAATATACCTTGAAACCACACATCATAAGACTAAACAACAATGGAAAAATAATATAAAACATAATATAATATAAATGTCTAATCAATACATGAAGCAATGAAATGAGTATACAAATTGCTTAAATGATTATATGATTAAATGGAATAATAAAATGATTAAGTGAATTAATGAATGAAGAATAAATGTATATAAAAGAAAGAAAGTAAAACACAACACAAATGCTGTCTTGAAGCAAAACACACACAGGTTGCTACAAAGAATCCTTAGATCCTTCATAATACTAAAATAACACTGAATTAAACACATGTAACCATAAATTCTTATTACTATAATACATGTCCTTTTTCTTGATAAGCAGCTATTCAGTGAATTTTACAAATGTACTTTACAGTGCCCAAAATATGTTTTTTATATTACATTTAGCAAGTAAAATTGATTTATATAGCACATATAAATAGAGCAAAGCTAATCAAAGTGCTGAACAGAATAAAATACATGGCATAGATAATATAAAACAATATAATTAATACTCATAGCTCAAAGGAATAAAGATTTATAAAAATGAATATTAGATTTTTTTGCATTACATTAATGAGAATTTTCATGTTAAATGTGTTAAATTGTCATGGAAAAATGAGCAAAAAATGCTCTTAAAAATAAGATTCACTGTTTTTTTTACACTAAACATTTTGAGGTGATGTGTGAAATCTGAGATTCAATCCGCAGTAACAATCTGATGAATGACTCTGAAACGCCATGGCTTGTGTCTCTTCTGCAGGATTCCAGGATCATCAGTGGAGCGTCTGAAGGTTCATCAGAGCGCTGTGGAGACTCTCGGAATCGCCTGCTACACACAAGGTTAGAAAACCCCAAACGATTACACACAAAACTACTGATGATGCTCCTCTGACTGTGTGTTTGTGTTCAGGAGCTCTCAGCAGTCTCTTCTACCTGGCCTACAACTTTCATAATGACGTGACGGGGGGAATCCTGACCAACACCAACTGTGGAGGTGCGTTTCTGAATGACTGTGTGTCGTGACTCACTCACTGAATGGCATGTTCAGCTGTGCTGATGATTATAATATGTGTGTGTTTAAAGAATAGTTCACCCAAAAATGAAAATGTGCTCACCCTCAGGCCATGCAAGATGTAGATGAGTTTGTTTCTTCATTAGATTTGATAAAATGTAGCATTACATCACTTGCTCACCAATGGATCCTATGCAGTGAATGGGTGCCGTCAGAATGAGAGTCCAAACAGCTGATAAATACATCATGATAATCCACAAGTAATCCACACGACTCCAGACCATCAGTATCTTGTGAAGCCAAAAGATGTGTGTTTGTGAGAAACAAATCCATCAAGACATTTTTAACTTCAAACTGTTGCTCCTGGCTAAAATACGAGTTCATAATCCATAATCCATAACCACTGAAAAAGTAATCTGGTCTGAATCAGGAGAGAAATATGCACAGTTTAAGCACAGTTTACTAGTCAAACTAGTCCAAAATTGTTCTAGACAAACATGTAGGCAACAGGGGATGGACTTTTTCACTAGAGGAAGTGTTATTATGGACTCATATTTTAGCCAGAAGCAACAGTTTGAAGTTAAAAATGTCTTGATGAATGTGTAATATTAAACAGCCAGCTTTTGGCTTCACAAGACACTAAATGGACTGGAGTCATTTGGATTACTTGTGGATTGTTGTGATGTATTTTTCAGCTGTTTGGACTCTCATTCTGACGGCAACCGATTTACTGCAGAGGATTCTTTAGTGAGCAAGTGATGTAATGCTAAATTTCTCCAAATCTGATGAAAAAACAAACACATCTACATCTTGGATGGACTGAGGGTGAGGATATTTTTCTTTTTAATTTCTGTGTGAACTCCTCCTTTAACATGCTGTGTGTGTCCACAGGTGAGAACTGTAACCGTGGGGCAGCGTTAGGGGCTCTTCTCGGGGCCCGGGCGGTGTATCTCGGCTCAGTCGTACCACAGGAGTGGAAGGACGGGCTGGTTGAAGCTCAGGGGCGAATCACTGACATCCTGCAGGAGCTGAACAGATCCACATCAGTCTGATGTTCTTCTGCTTGTGAACTTCCTCCTGCACTGCTGTGATGTTTAGCCCTTCTCTTGACTCTTCATATGTCTTTCTGTCTGCTGTGTTTATTCACACACACACACACACACACACACACACACACACTCAAGCATGTTCTGCTGCCACAGGAAACGGTGCCCACAGATGTGGTTTCCAGCCTGCACTGTGGAAGACTTTCCTCTCGTCTGTATACCTTCAGTCACACTGTGACCTACTTGCATAATTCTCATATTAGAACTTCATCTGTTATAGATTGAGTAAATGTTAATCAGATAGTTCATGCTTTAAAGATTCTTATTAGAATGTGTTTGAGACATAAACTTACAAGCTGATGTATTGCAGAACATGTGATTGCAGAAGTGGCATACTAAACGCTCTTGAGGACACTCATTTCAGAGTTTGAAACAAAAATATATAATATAAATCTAATATATAAATATAATATTTTTCTTTTCTTGTTTTTAACTATTTGATCCTAAATGCTTGCATAAAAACTGGCCATGATTTGAATTGGATAATTTGGTGATATAAATGTGGTGACTTAAGTGTAGTTTTTAGTTTCTAGTTTTATCTAGTTTGTAATTATGTAACTTTTTAAATAATGCATTATGATTTAACTTCATTTTACTGAAGTTATTTTATTAAAGGGGTCCTATTATGCTCTTTTACAAAGTTGATTTTGTTTTGGGGGTGTACTAGAACAGGCTCTCATACTAGGTTCGAAAAACACATTATTTTTCCACATATTTTACATTATTACAACACCTCTCTCCCCAGTCTGGCATGAATGGCTCGAATAGTTCCTGTATCAAATGAAGGCCCGCCTTCTGAAATACGAAATGTGCTGTGATTGGTTAGCTGGGCCAGTGTATGTTGTGATTGGCAGCACTCGGCGCCTGGTCGGGAAAAGCCATGCCCCTTACCATAGCCACCTGCAGCTTCAATGTAAATATTGCATCAAAATCAAATCAATTTGAGCGCGATTTAAACCCGGATGATTGTAATCACTCTAAGTTCGTCTGCCTTGGGAAAGCTAGCGTGTCTCCGACATAGTGATAACACTCTTCTCTAGTGCAGCTCAACCAGGTCTCGTCCCATGCGTCGATATTTGTGATATCACAAATCCCGGAAAATATGCGTTGTAGTCCAAACGAGTCGTACGTTGTAGTTTTTGAAAAGTGATTTCTGTTAAATAAAATATCTCCTTTTGAAGTGGACTTTGCAGATTGTAACTTTGCAGATCTTTTTTATGCTCAAAAAGCAACATTACAGACTAACTAAAGTTGAAAAAGTGAAAAAGCATAATAGGACCCCTTTAAGACACTTAAACAATTGGCCTTTAATTGTGAGTATGATCTTCTGCTTATGCACTAATTCAGCTTATTTGCACATTTTGTGAAGACTTTTTGTGAAGTTTTTGTTGAAGATCATCCATTTCTGTGTACAGATGTGTTGATGATCTGGTTTGAGTTTATCTGTCCTGTTCGCTCACTTCAGGCCCTTCATGAACATACTGTTGTGTTTGTGTCTTGTTTTAATCATATTTATATTTGTCATTTTTAAAATATAAATCAGATGAATCAGTGAGTGTCATTCTCTGTGTCTTACTGTCATTGTATATGTGTTTGCTGCAGCTCTATATCAGAGTACATGAGCTGAATCGTGTTTGTTGGTGTGGATCAGCGCTTGATTTCTGTTTAAACCACACATCTCTCTGTGGTCTCAACAAACGAGATGAGACGCTGAAGTTCACTCGTTTCAGTAGCATGTAAAGCAGCTCATCACACGCAGATCTGAACTAGAGTTTACACTCAAGATGATTTCAAGACGGAAACCACAGGGCTTCTTATAGTTTTAGGTAAATGAAAGAGAGATGCTGTAAACCTGAATGTAGTTATATGCGATATAGATGATTCATTATGCAAACACTACTGTGCTGTCTGAAGGTGAACACTGTTTGAATGTTCACCAATTAAAATCAAAGGAAATTTTATACTTAAAGGAATAGTTCATTCTGTCATCATTTTCTCACTCATGTTTTTCCTGTATGGCTTGCTTTCTTCTGCAGAAACACAAGAAGATATTTTGAAAATCATTGGGAACCAAACAACATTGGACCCCTTTGACATTCACTGTATGGACAAACAACAACAAAACACTGAAACATTTCAGATATAAAGAAAAAGTCATAAAGGTTTGGAGCAACAAGAGGTGGAGCAGGGTTTCTGTAAATTTTGTGAAGGTAAATTTCCAACGGATCTCTGTTACTTTCCAATGATTTAAAAAAAAGTTAAACAGCTTAGCTAACAGCTTAAGGCTTGAATATCTCTGCTCCCAAACAGGAAATATGGAAATAACTTTTACTGTACCTTCTGATCACATTGCAAAAATGTGATGTTTTTCCTCAGTATTTTTGTCTTGATTTAATAATCTTAAATAAAGATACATTTACTTGAGAAGCAAAATGACACGATAAGAAGTCTTGTTTTCTGAGAAATTGATCAAAATGAAGTGAGTTTGTGATTAAAACAAATATCTGCCAATGGGCTCAGAAAAATCAACTTTATTGAAAGGGAAAACACGTTTTCTTTCCCCATTGACAGATACTTGTTCTTGTTTTAAGCATTTTGATCAATTTCTCCGAAAACTTCATATGTTCATTTTGCATCTCAAGTAAATGCAGGGGTTAAAGCAAAAAAAAAATCTTTTGACTGAATTTTTTTCCTCGGCCAAACCCCATTCCACAGCCATACCTGTCACATACCCAGTTTAAGAGCAGTTTTTTCTTCTTGTAATTAGGAGCTCTTGTCCCTCCTAATTAAAAAAATGTAGGAGCACCTTCTAATCAATAATAAAAAATTCTGATAAAAAATTAGCCTTCCTAATATGAGGTGACATTTGACTACTTAAAGTGACTTACAGGGTTTTTTATTTTTATTTTACCTTTGTAACGGCATCATTTTCATCTGTCAAATTAAAAAAAAAATTATGTTTATAAGCTTTTTAAAATTTCTGTTTAAAACAATATAATAAGAAGTAGAATAATGCCGGCAGAACAACAACAACAATGCGCTACTTGTTTCTTTTCCCCTCATTTTTTCCAATTGAAGGAAATCCGTCGTAGCGACGGAAAACTTTAATCCCTGTAAATGTATCTTGATTTAAGGATGTTAAGATATTTGTACAAAAATACTGAGCAAGTTAAACCTCTTAATTTTTTATTTATTTTTTTTATTAATTTTTTTTGTAGTGCAAGCAACATTTAATGCCATGGCTTCTGAATTTATGACTTTCAGCTCTGATTAGGACTTTTTTTTAGGCCTTAATTTGTAGAAGGGTGAATTGAGACTTTTTAAGACCTGCAGAAACCCTGGGGAGTAAAGGATGACAGAATTATTATTTTTTGCATGAACTAGCTTTAAATTTCTTTAAGGGGACATCGGATGCCCATTTTCCACAAGTTGGTATGATTCTTTAGGGTCTTTAAGAAATGTCTGCAACATACTTTGGTTAAAATTCCTCAATAGTCGTGTAAAACAACACCCTTTTTGTCAAAAACAGCTGTTCACAGAGACCAGCTTCGAAGGGATGAAGGATGTAGGAGTGTTTAGAAAGGCACTTCTGCATCATCTTAACGAGACGATCAAGGATCGTCGTACATTTTGTACGCTGGTTGACCCCCAAACATCTTTTACATTAAATACAATGTATATTTGTATATGTAATGTAATATGTATGTGTAATGTATATTGTTTCTATGTATTTGAAACATTTGAATGGACTAAAGGTAGCTGTAAAGTATTATTGTTGAAGTACAACGTAGTTTTGACCATAATAATGGGTAACACTTTATTTCGATAGTCCACTTTAGACATTCTATTAACAGTAAGTAACTTTGCAACTACATGTCATCTAGCAGTTAGTAGAGTATTAGTAGACTGTCTGCTTAATATCTTCTAACACTTTCTTTGTCAACTTATTCTACTAACCCTAAACCTACCCTAACAGTCTACTCTGAGAGTTAGTAGACATGTAGTTGCAAATTAATGAGAATTAGTTGACATGTAGTTACAAAGTTACTTATAGTTAATAGAATGTCTAAAGTGGACTATCAAAATAAAGTGTAACCTAATAATGTACCAAATCTAACTCATATAAATATTACAGTATAGTATAGAAAAATACTATACATAGGCCTACATTTATAGGTGAAGTCGAACTCCGTGACGCCAAACAACTTTCCTGTGCAAAGGATCATGGAGGAAATTCTTCATTCCGAAGGGCCCTTTTTAAGTGGCCAGTTTTGAGCACTTCGGTTTTGTAATGACCCTTCAATATGCCAGCCATGATTGTTTTCATTCCAAAGTGCCCTTCGGAGGGCGATAGGCCTATATCCCGTTTGGAATGCACCGACAATGTAGTTTTCAAATAGCCTAAGCCTGAAGGACTCGATTAGTTGGATAAGGTGTGTTTAATTAGGGTTGAATCTAAACTCTGCAGGGCTCCGGTGTTGTGTAATATTCAGTTCCCGTGAAAAACTGTTCCAGTGGGTGGAGTTACATGAATATTCATTAGTTCCCATATTGTGGGCATTTCCTTGAGACAACGCGCAAACAAATGGCGCCTCCAAGAATCGAGTTTGACACTTCTGTCCTAATTGGTAGTAGCAATAACAACAGAGCTCCTGGTAATCCACGTTTGCTTGTATCTGTGGCTCTGATACGTTGATTGCTGATAGGAACGTCTTCAATTGACAAAGTATTTTAAATACCTTTCCCATTTTTAGATTGCCAAGTATCGTAATACACATTAAGTCTGACAGTTAATTCTTATATTTTCAATTATTTTATTTTATTATCTTTATCCTGAAGCTTGAATTGATTGTTTACATTTAATATAGCAGTTTTACAGGGATCCGTAACACAAACATGGTTAAGCTGTTCAGTAAAAAAGCAAACAAGATCAGAAATGATTAAGAGGGATATAGGGACATCCTTTGAAATATTACTTAACACTTTTTACAGTGTATTGGCATGTTTGTAACATTAAATAGACTCTTAATTATTCATAATTTAATTTAAAATATATTTTTATTTACAAGTGTAACAATTTAAAATGCAACTGAAAGTAATTCAAAATGTATCTGAATTCTATTCAATATGTAACCCAATTTAATTATCTTCTCAGATTGTTTTAAAAGACTCCCAGCCTGTTGTTCTTGTGTTGCTGGGACAGCAGTGGGTGTCCATATTGTTGCAGCACTGTACCAGACAGCACATTATTCAGACCTGGGAATCAATGCAGTTCCTCCTGTACATAACTGCACTGAAATGGAGCAGAGCTGGCATAAACCTAGAACAATGGTAAGTGGTAAGTAAGAGAATTATCAAATAATTTAATGAATGACATAATTAATAAACTTTGATTAATAATATTAACATGCCCCATTGGTATGCCTAGAGAGTCAAGTCAGGTCCTGTCAGTTGAAACGGTGGTCCTGTTTGCAAGACTAAAAGAGAGGAAACTCACTGAGTGGTTAAGGTAAGAGTACTGTCTAATACTGTTCCATCATCTTTTCCTATCTTGCTATATTCATAATGTATAACATGCCTATATGATTAGCCATAGCAGAAGAAAGACAAAAACACAATCATATTGGATATGGCACCATTCATAATGTATGCAACATTTAGACAGTGGAAGATTTTTTTTTTAATGGTCAATTTACCCTACCTTTTTTTTTCATCTCATGAGAACGCTTTATAGTGTCAGTAGCGAGTTGCCTGACCTATCAGTCCTCCAAGAGGCAGAAGTAAAAAAAAAAAAGACATTACACAATCACAGTTATTTATATTTGTATTTTACATAACAATTACGTTTACTTTTTACTTTACTTTTAGTCATTTAGCAGACGCTTTTATCCAAAGCGACTTACAAATAAGAAAAAGTAATTAAAACTAAAAGCTAAAACTCTATAAATACTATATATATAATTAGATGTAATTATTTAATTACACTGTATCAAAGTTATCAATATCAAAATTGACCATTGCATTGCCAACTTCACTCCTCGTTGTAGCTGCCCTTGCTCTGGTCACACGAACCATGGTTCTAAATCTAATCTAGATTGGGTGTGAGACATGTTTACACACCACACAATGTAATAATGCAAGTTAGTTTGTCTACTCTGAACCTGAAGGTTACTTAAACATATGGTTGTAATGTATTGACATGTACTCCAATGAAAAAATGATTTTAGCTGAGGTTTTAGCTTATTCTCTCTCATGTCATTCTAAACCATTATGAATTTCTTCGGTGGGGAAAAATATCTGAATAGCTGACTGACACTAATATTATTTACAACATTTCTGTATACCAGTGAAGAAAGAAAGCCATATGGGTTTACAACAACATGAAGGTGAGTATATGATGACAGCTTTATTTTTATTTTTGGGTGAATCATCTCTTAACTCGTTAACACGTATTGCCCAGACCCACAGAAGAGGTTTTTATATAAACAGGCAACCACAGCGACCCTGTTCACAATAGGCCTACATTGTGCTCGGTAATACAGTAATGTAAGGGTTTAGATCTTGCCTAGTGTTAACCCGTATGTTGTCATCATTCTTGAAGCGGCGACTGCAGAATCTAGTATCAGAAGTGATGTTAAAATCCTTACATCTAATACTGTTAATCCACTTATTGTGAGTTTCTTCATCCATGGGGAGAAGTAAGGAAAAACCTTTGGGAAGCCTCACAAAATGGGACAGCAACAACGGTACAAACCAACCTCACGGATGTTTAAACATTATGGAACTCATCATTAAATAAATTTTGTATTATTTTACTGTGGTATACTTAATGTGTTATATTATAGCAATAAAATGTATAAATATTATTTTATATTAATCGCTCATTGACAAAATATTGCGGCAGGTAATGCACTCAGGCTATGGCTGAATACAGATCAGAAGCTTTTGAAGGGATAGTTCACCCAAAAATGAAAATTCTGTCATTAATTACTCACCCTCATGTCATTCCAAACCCGTAAGATCTTCATTCATCTTCGGAACACAAATTAAGATATTTTTGATGAGATCTGAGAGCTTTCTGACCCTCCATAGACGGCAAGGTAACTTCCACGTTCAAGGCCCAGAAAGGTAGTAAGGACATCGTTAAAATGGTCCATGTGACATCAGTGGTTCAACTGTAATTCTACAAAGCTACGAGAATACTTTTTGTGTGCAAAGAAAACAAAAATAACGACTTTATTCAACAATTCTTCTCCCCCGAGTTACCATCTACCGCATTATCAAGAGTAACATGACGCATGTGCATGCTTTCCTCTGCTCGTAAACAAGGTGCAGCTCATGCGTTTTTTTTCTGAATGAGTGTCACATCCGGTTCGATGGAACGCTGGCGTGTTTGGCTGCCGCTGCTCTCCGGTATTTTATGTTATTTGATTTTAATTTTAATTTTACTTTCTATTTTACTTTGTACTGTACTTGGAGCGAAGAGATCTCACCCGATCTCATCTGATTTTTGTGGAGCATTATTCCATTGCCTGCCCTGTTACGGTGCGCGGACTGAGGCGGTGGATCTGAATGAACTTGAACGTGGAGAACTAAATCCAGTTTGAAATGTGGTGCTATATCATCTGTGCACTGGTCTGCTGGAGTTTTACTGTTTGTTCTTCGAAGTGGGATCTGTTTTTCGTTCCTGGTGTGAACTGCTTTCCGAGCATGGTGCTTAAATACTCTTCATTGGATCAACAGAGACTAAATTCGTTCTACCGTCTTCCCGTCGAAATATACAACCGCTGTGCCGCACTGGGAATTACACGCCGCCCCAGGTACATCCATCGCGGATCTCGCCGTGATTTCCTTGTGAGGTCTGTGACTCCATCGCAGGATAATGATTATATCCCGGTCATATCACCGCTCTTCCATCAGATCAAATGGTAAGAGTCGGATAATCAATTTTGGAAATATCACTTTGCTCAAACGCACCTCTCAGCTCTCGGTGGTCAAATCTGCAAGATCTGCGCGGGACCAATCGAGCCGCCGAATCAACACGACCACTGCGTCACCTGCCTGGGCCTGGCCCACACCATGGCGGCGCTGGACGAGTCCGACTGCGGGCATTGCGCGGACCTGCCGACCCGCGTGCTCCAGACCGGCCGCGATGTGGTCTTCATGAGGGTTCTGTCGAAGGCTGTCCAGGAGATGGAGCTTACCTGGAGTCCTACAGAAGAGCCTGCGAGGAGTAAGCTCGACTCCTGGTATTTCAGGTCCACCCAGAAAGCTGACTCGAGGGCGTCGGTCCCCTTTTTCCCCGACGTGCATGAGCAGCTGGTGAAAACATGGTCTGCGCCCCAATGCAGGTGGCAGAGGGCGGAGCCCTCACGGTGGAGGCCGTTAAGGATCTGCGCGCGACGACGGACTTCGCGCTGATGGCGACGAAGCGAGCGGACCAGGCCATGGGTAAGGCCATGGGTTTTATGGTCGTCATTCAGAGGCACCTATGGTTAAACCTGGCTGACCTCAAGGATGCTGACCGTAAAGTGCTGCTGAACGCTCCTGTGACTCCCTCCGGCCTCTTCGGTGATGCAGTGGAGTCCATTATTGAGCGCTTCGCGGAGGCTCAAAAGCGGCATCGACTCGCGGCTGGGGAACAGTGTGCGAGGGCATGCCGGCTTCGGGGCTGTGGTCAGAACCTCAGAGCCGGTGGCACATAAACCGCTTGGAGCTGGAAGCAGTGTTCTTAGCTCTAAAGGATTTTCGGCCGTAGCTGGAACAGCGACATGTACTGATTCGCACCGATAACATGTCTGTGGTCTCGTACATAAATCACCAAGGAGGTGTACGCTCCAGGGCTCTGTACAAGCAGGCAGCGAATCTCCTGCTATAGGCGGACCGTCACTTTCTCTCCATCAAAGCAGCGCACATACCCGGTCTCCTGAACCGCGGGGCGGACATGCTTTCGAGGAAGGGGATTCCTCAAGGAGAGTGGAGGTTGAACCCAGAGGCGCGGGCACCCTCCACGAGGCACTTGTATGCTCTAAAATGGGGAGTGTTTGTGAAATGGTGCCGTGATGTTCATATCAACCCGGCTGCTTGCTCCATGTCAGATATTCTGTGTTTTCTACAGTACAGACTGGATAGTGGATCTCTACCATCAACACTGAAAGTCTATGTGGCCGCTATTGCCTCATTTCGAGCGAGAAGATTGCATCCCCCACGTCCGCCTTCAGTCCCGCCCTGGGACCTAGAGGTGGTGTTAAGAGCTCTTTCACAGCCACCATTCGAGCCTTTAGCATCCGTTGATATGAGGGAGCTATCTCTCAAAAGTGCACTTCTTCTTGCCCTCGCTTCGGCTAAGCGCATAGGGGATTTGCATGTGTTTTCTGTGGACAGCGACTGTGTTCGCTTCGGACCCGGTGACTGCAGCGTCACTCTCCGGCCTAGACCGGGCTACGTGCCTAAAACACTATCTACCCCCCATAAGAGCGCAGACTGTTTCGCTGACCCCCCTGTCTTGTGAGTCATCGACCTCGCGCGATGCGGACGCTCAGACTTCGGTTGCCCCGTCAGGGCTTTGAGGATTTACATTGACCGTTCGGCCAGTTTTCGGCAATCTGACCAGCTTTTCGTGTGCTACGGTGGTTATGCGAAGGGCCGGGCCGTGTCAAAATAGAGACTTTCCCACTGGATTGTTGATGCTATCATGGCTGCTTATACGAGCCTAGGTTTGGAATGCCCTTTGCACATTAGGGCCCACTCAACAAGAGCTATCGCCTCCTCCTGGGCGTGGTCGAGAGGTATGTCTATTCAAGATATATGCTTTGCAGCCGGCTGGTCTTCTCAGAATACCTTCGCCAGGTTTTACAAGCTGGACGTTCAGTCCTTAGCCTCCCAAGTGCTGTCGGTGAGTGACTGATTCACGTTTATGCTACCTCTATTCATGTGTGTTTGCCTCGATTATCATGTTATGTGTTATGCTGTTTAACACCGTTATCTCTGTGCAGCCCCTGACAGTAATGTTGTTGCTTCTGCCCTGTTCTCAGCGCAGCCG
>NW_015635524.1:44922-70590 GCF_001515625.1 Sinocyclocheilus rhinocerous
GCCTCTCTCACGACGGGATTGAATATCGTTCCCATAACGGAGAAATGTCTCCGTGATGTCTCGTGAAAGTTCGAGAGGGAACGTCTCCGGTTACTATGGTAATCTCGGTTCCCTGAGAGCGGGAACGAGACATCACGGAGGTCGCCGTGTTCGCTGCTCGACCAGCTAAGCGCCTCCGTGTCTCCGTGATGTCTCGTTCCCGCTCTCAGGGAACCGAGGTTACCATAGTAACCGGATTCTAAATGACTTATTTACATCGCATTCATTAGACTTCTTATTTATTACTGAGACTTGGTTAAAACATGGTGACTTGATGCCTCTTATTGAGATTGCTCCTCCAGACTGTGCATTTTTTAGTTCTCCACGGGCCTCTGGACATGGTGGTGGAGTTGCAACAATTTTTAGAAGCTGTTTTAAATGTAAGACTGTGCCCACTGATACTTTCTCCAGTTTTGAAGTCCAGCTATTGAAGGTTGATGTAAAGGGGCCTGTACTATGTGCTTTGGTTTACAGACCCCCTAAATGGAATAAGGATTTTATCTGTCAATTTTCTGATTTTCTGTCTGATCTAGTGACTTGGGCTGATAGATTACTAATCATTGGGGATTTTAATATTCATTTTTCTTGTCCTTCGAAACCATTGGTCAATGAATTTGTAACTCTTTTAGAGTCACTGAATATTTAACAATATGTATGTGGCCCAACTCATAATGTGGGTCATACACTTGACTTGGTGTTGTCCTGTGGCCTTTTGATCTCAAACATGGAGGTTATTGAGGCATGTGTGTCTGATCATTATCCAGTTTTGTTTGAATCTGAATGCTTTTCTCCATCACCTACTTTCGCTCAGCGTTCACATTGGTCTAGAGTTATTAATTCTAACACTGTATTCTAACACTTAATTCTAACACTGCAAATTTGTTTTCTGAACATTATTCTTTACATGTTACCAATGATATCCTTAACGAAACTGATACTGAAAGTTTGATTGAAGGATTTTATAAAGCTTGTTCTACATCTTTGGACACTGTTGCTCCGCTTAAGCATAAAAGGGTAAAGGGTGTTGGCCAGCCATGGTTAAATGAAACCACCCGCACTCTTAGACAAGAGTGTCGGAAAGCAGAGCGAAAGTGGAAAAAAGATAAGCTGCATGTTTCCTTTGATATCTTAAGTTAAGTCTCTCTAATTATCAAATAGCAGTAAAACATGCAAAATCTAGTTATTTATCTCAGTTAATTGCTGATAATATGAATAGACCAAAAGCTTTGTTTAATATGATTGATTCTCTTTTAAACCCAACTATGAATTTATTATCTGAGGCCTCCTCTGAACTTTGTGAGGATTTTTAAAACTATTTTACTCAAAAAATGTATGCTATCAATTCCTCCATTGTTCCTTCTGAATCACTTAATTTGCGATTGCCTTGTACCACAAGTTGTTTGTCATCCTTTCAGCCTGTTTTATCACATCAGCTAGATGATATTGTCTCTACTATGAAGTGTTCTGGTTCTAAGTTAGATATTATTCCTGCACGTCTTTTTAAGGATGTTTTTCCGACTATTAGTCCTATTGTCTCTGAGCTTTGTGAGGATTTTTAAAACTATTTTACTCAAAAAATTGATGCTATCAGATCCTCCATTGCTCCTTCTGAATCACTTCATTTGCAGTTGCCTTGTACCACAAGTTGTTTGTCTTCCTTTCAACCTGTTTTATCACATCAGCTAGATGATATTGTCTCTACTATGAAGTGTTCTGGTTCTAAGTTAGATATTATTCCTGCACGTCTTTTAAAGGATTTTTTCCCGACTATTAGTCCTATTGTAACAGCTATAGTGAACAGCTCTTTAGCCAAAGGTGTTGGTCCAGCTAGTTTTAAACATGCAGTGGTGCAACCTCTGCTGGAAAAACCTCAGCTTGACCCAGCAATGTGCTGTAACTATCGGGCAATTTCTAAGTAGCCTTTTTATCAGCAAGCTTTTGGAGAAAGTAGTGTTTTTACAACTTCAGTCTTTTTTTGGATTCTATTCGTGTTTTAGATAAGTTTCAATCTGGTTTTAGATCATTACACAGTACTGAGTCAGCTCTATTGAGAGTTACAAATGACATGCTGCTTTCTCTGGATTCAGGTGCTTGTGTTGTGTTGGTATTGTTGGACTTGAGCGCGGCATTTGACACCATTGACCATAGCATTCTTCTTGATCGACTTGAATGTGTGGTAGGTATTCGAGGCACTGCATTAAAGTGGTTTGCCTCGTATCTCGAGAACAGGACTTTTTCTGTAAATTTAGGAATTTTTTTCTCATCCGCTGCACCTGTCTTATGTGGAGTGCCCCAGGGATCCATTTTGGGACCTTTACTTTTTTTTACCTTTATATGCTTCCCTTGGCCGACATTTTTAAAAAATACAGTATTTCATATCATTGTTATGCGGATGATTCTCAGTTTTATCTACCAGTAAGGCTTGATTCTGCTGTTTCATTTGATGTATTATTGAATGTGTACATGATATTAAGACATGGATGTCTAATAATTTCCTGCAGTTAAATGAGGATAAAACTGAGGTTTTAATATTAAGTTGTCCTGCACACTCGTCTCCTGCTTTGGAAACTCAGTTAGGTCCACTTTCAACTAATGTACGCAAACAAATCAAAAACCTTGGAGTGATTTTTGACTCCTCTCTATTTTTTGATAAACAAATTAGTGCTGTTATTAGAGCAAGTTTTTCTTCCATTTGAGATCTTGCAAAGTTGAAGCATTTTCTTTCAAGGAAGGATATGGAAGTTGTGATTCATGCACTTGTTACATCTCGATTGGATTATTGTAACTCTCTTTATTCTGGTCTTCCTCAATCTTCAGTGTCACGATTGCAAGCTGTTCAAAATGCTGCGGCAAGACTTTTGACTGGGTCAAAAAAGAGGGATCACATTTCTCCTGTTTTATCCCTTCATTGGCTTCCCGTTAAATTTAGGGTTGATTTTAAAATTCTTCTGTTTGTTTTTAAGGCATTGTCTGGTTGTGCACCAAGTTATATCACTGAACTTCTTGTGCCATATTGTCCTGCTAGGGCACTTAGATCTTCGAGTCACTTGCTTCTAACTGTACCACGGTGTCGGTACAAATCAAAGGGTGATCGGGCTTTTTCTGTGGTTGGCCCCAAGCTTTGGAATGGTCTCCCCTATCATGTGAGATCTGCTCCTTCTTTGGACATTTTTAAGTCTAGACTTAAATCTTATTTTTACTCTTTAGCCTTTGTATGCGTGTAGTTGTTGTTTTTATTAGTAGATTTGTTTGATCACTGTACAGCGCTTTGGATCAATTTACATTGTGTTTAAATGTGCTTTATAAATAAATGTTGTTGCTGTTGTGTGATGCTGCTGACGTAGAACACGCATGCGTTGCGCCTTGTTTACGAGCAGAGGAAAGCACTCGCATGCGTCGTGCTACTCTCCATAATGGCGGTAGATGGTAACTCGGGGGAGAAGAATTGTTGAATAAAGTCGTTATTTTAGTTTTTTTATTTGCGCACAAAAAGTATTATCATAACTTCATAATATTACTGATGTCACATGGACTATTTTAATGATGACCTTACTACCTTTCTGGGCCTTGACTGTGGTAGTTACCTTGCTGTCTATGGAGGGTCAGAAAGCTCTCAGATCTCATCAAAAAATATCTTAATTTGTGTTCCAAAGATGAACGAAGGTCTTACGGATTTGGAACGACATGAGGGTGAGTAATTAATGACAGAATTTTCATTTTTGGGTGAACTATCCCTTTAAGCGCCCTGAGATTTCACCGGAAATACGTAGGCTACGTGCCATGCATAGAGTCCATTGAGACTGTTTAGGTTTTTTGGAAATTAAAAAAAAAAGGAGTTTTGAATGGATTTTTATCATTGTAGGGTGGTTGTGTCCACACACTGCTAAGACACATTTACATGCAAATACCATGTAAAAGTGAATTTTGCATCTGATGTCCCCTTTAAAAGGTATAACGTTTCTAATAACCCAAAATAAAGTGCAAATGAGAAACGGAGATAACCGAATTGAACTGAAATTGTCATCTATTGTACAAACTAGAGTCTGAATGTTAAAGCAGTCTGTGCTGAATTAACGGAAGAACAATGTCAAGAAAAATAATACATTAAAATACTAACAGGTGTTTTGGTTTATTTTAAGCATCAACTTACAAGTAACATTTGAACATTTGTGTCTAGTTTGATCTAACATCATATTATTTAATTTGTTAATATAGTGTCAGCCCTTGCCTTGAGTGAAATATCACCCATGGCATAAATGAAGTGTGTGACTGTATCAGTGGCTCCATCTGCTGGTGATTTAAAGAGCAGCTTCAGTTACACAGTATTGTGTAATCTGCTGTCTGTACGTCCACCGTGTGTCCAGACCACAGCAGATGAGTTACGGACTTTGATCTTGAAGGTAAAACATCATGGAGTTCAACCTGAACAGAATGAAGCTCTGCCATATGATCCTGACGTTGCTCGCTGTCCCAGTGTGCTTTGGGCTTTCATCAGGTGAGCATTCAGATATTAAAAACAGACAATCAGTCTGTCTGGATCTGTATTTGTGAGATCAGCAGTGTGTCATTGTGTTTGTGTGTTTCTCATCAATGTTTACATGTTAAACCAGAGAATATAAAAATATTCAGACTTACTCAGTGTCTGCTGGACGGTAACTCTCTGTCCCTTCAACACCTGCAGTCTTCCTCGGTAAGTCTAAGGCAAACTGGGCATTAATGCATCGTGTCCGACAGGCTAACTCCTAACTGGAGGAGCTGAAGCTGGGAGATCTGGAGAGAGAGTGTCTTGAGGAGATCTGCTCGTATGAGGAGGCCAGAGAGATCTTCACCGTCCCAGAACAACTGGTAAGGAAAACAGGACATTCAGAAAGATCTGCTCAGAGTTAGTGCTTAATTCAGAGTCAGTATCAATTTCAGTCAGTTTCACAATGTGTCGCTCCCGACAGTAATGAAACCTTGTGTTTTAAAAAAGACAAAACAACCAACAACAGCACAGAAACAGCAGAAGAGCTGAAGGAAATCTAACAGAATTCTCCTGTTGTGTTTCAGGAGGATTTCTGGAAAAGATACACAGGTAAACTAGTGACTTCAAGTGCTTACAATGCAGCTTACACACATCTGATAAAAACAGATTCATGAGTAGTTGGACTCTAAATTACTTCAAAACTCTTGAAAAGATTTTCAAATGTTGCACAGAAAATTTAAAAGTTAGAAAAGAACTCCATAGCAACTCTATAGCAATGACCTCGCAACCACTCTGAACTCCTTAGTAACAACCTGACAACCACTCAGAAATCCTTAGTAACAACCTGACGATTACTCTGAACTCCTTAGTAAAGCCCTGACAATCACTCAGAACTCTACAGCTACACCCTGACAACCACTCAGAACTCCTCAGCAATGACCTGACAACCACTCAGAAATCCTTAGCAACACCCTAACAACCACTCAGAGCTCCTTAGCAATGCCCTGACAACCACTCAGAACTCCTCAGCAATGACTTGACAACCACTCAGAACTCCACAACTATGCCTTGACAACTACTCAGAACCTCTTAGCAACGATCTGACAACCACTCAGAACTTCCTTAGCAATGCAATGACAACCACTCAGAACCCCTTAACAACAACCTGAGCAAACCTGAGCAACACCCACTCAGAGCCCCTTAGCAATGACTTGACAATCACTCAGAACTCCTTAGTAATGACCTAACAGCCACTCAGAACTCCTTAGCAATGCCTTGACAACCACTCATAACTCCTTAACAATGCCCTAACAACCATTCAGAACTCCTTAGCAATGACCAGACAATGACTCAGAACTTCTTAGCAACACCCTAATAACCGCTCAGAGCTCCTTAGCAATGCCATGACAACCACTCAGAACTCCTCAGCAATGCCATGACAACCACTCAAAATCCCTTAGCTACGCCCTGACAACCACTCAGAACTCCTTAGCAATGACCTGACAATCACTCAGAACTCTTTAGCAATTACCTGACAGCTCCTTTGCAATGCCCTGACAACCACTCACAACTCCTCAGCAATGCCCTGACAACCACTCAGAACTCCTCAGCAATGACTTGACAACCACTCAGATCTCCACAGCTACGCCCTAACAACCACTCAGAACTCCACAGCTACACCTTAACAACCACTCAGAACTCCACAGCTACACCTTAACAACCACTCAGAATTCCTAAGTAACGACCTGACAACCACTCAGAACTCCTCAGCAATGTCCTAACAATCACTCGGTACTCCTCAGCAATGACCTGACAACCACTCAGAACTCCTTAGTAACAATCTGACAACCACTCAGAACTCCTTAGTAACAACCTGACAAGTACTCTGAACTCCTTAGCAAGGCCCTGACAATCACCCAGAACTCTACAGCTACACCCTGAGAGCCACTCAGAAATCCTTAGCAACACCCTAACAACCACTCAGAGGTCCTTAGCAATGACTTGACAATCACTCATAACTCCACAACTATGCCTTGACAACTACTCAGAACCCCTTAGCAACAACCTGAGCTATGCCCACTCAGAACCCCTTAGCAATGACCTGACAAACACTCATAACTCCTTAGTAATGACCTATCAGCCACTCAGAACTCCTTAGCAATGCCCTGACAACCACTCATAACTCCTTAACAATGCCCTAACAACCATTCAGAACTCCTTAGCAATGTCCTAATAACCATTCAGAACTTCTTAGCAACACCCTAATAACCACTCAGAACTCCTTAGCAATGTCCTGACAGCTACTCGGAACTCCTCAGCAATGCCATGACAACCACTCAAAACCCCTTAGCAATTACCTGACAATCACTCAGAACTCCTTAGTAATGACCTGACAGCTACTCAGAGCTCCTTAGCAATGCCCTGACAACCACTCAGAACTCCTCAGCAATGACTTGACAACCACTCAGAACTTCACAGCTATGACCTGACAACCACTCAGAACTCTTCAGCAATGTCCTAACAATCACTCAGAACTCCACAGCTGTGCCCTGAAAACCACTCAGAACCCCTTAGCAATGACCTGACAACCACTCAGAACTCCTTAGCAATGTCCTGACAGCTATTCGGAACTCCTCAGCAATGCCATGACAACCACTCAAAACCCCTTAGCAATTACCTGACAATCACTCAGAACTCCTTAGTAATGACCTGACAGCTACTCAGAGCTCCTTAGCAATGCCCTGACAACCACTCAGAACTCCTCAGCAATGTCACTCAGAACTTCTTAGTACTGATCTGATGACCACTCAGAACTCCTTAGCAACGACCTGACAACCACTCAGAACTCCACAGCAATGCCCTGAGAACCACTCAGAACTCCTTAGCAACGACCTGACAACCACTCCTTAGGTGACTTTCACACTGGGCTCGTTTGCTATGGTTCGAACCCGAGTGCAATTGTTCCCGGCACCCCCCGCAGCATTGGTCTGGTTTCACACTCTTGATTCTACCGAAACCTGGTGCGTTTGCGTTTATCCTACGTCATCACAAACGTGCACAACGTATGATAGAAAACAGAACATGGGTCAATATATTGTGTTTTTAATTAATTTGGTGCTATTATGCGCAGCAGAGTAAACGACAAATGGGTTTATTGTATATGTGTCGCATGTAGATGGCTATTTATGGGAGATAGCGGATTACCATTCGTTTGCCGGCCGCTCTGATTGCAGTTGCTACACGCGAATACACTGCAGGCTCACTCTCGCTTGAATCCAAGGTAAATCAGCAACACTATCATCACTTATATTGAAGAAACTACATTGTAATCGGCTAAAATGCATGCGCAGGTTAATTTACTTCCTGAACAAGTGTGCACCTGAGTCCGTGTTGCTTTTATATTCACGCGAACCGCACCACAGTTCGAGTGCAATCGAACTCAGACCACCTCCTTCAGGTAGTCTCGGGTTCGGTACCCCAGTGCGCACCCGCGTGCGCATGACAGCTTTCACACTAGCCAGACGTACAGAACACTGACGTCAATCGAACCCATGTGTGTACCAGACGTGCTAGTGTGAAAGGGCCCTTAGACTGCATAGAAATGCCCTGGCAGCCACCAACAGTGAGCTTTGCACAAACTCTACTCACAGTGCCTTCAGGTCCTGTAAATGTGTGTTTGCCTCTTCAGAGGTGGATTACTGTCAGTCGGACCGTGTCAGAACGGAGCCACGTGTGTCAATCAGATAAACACTTACATCTGTATCTGTCCAGTCAACTATGAGGGTGACACTGTGACAAAGATAACACACAAACATCACATCACAACACAACGATCTACATAATGAACATCTACTCATGTTTAAATCCTGTTGTACGTCCCACAGAAATATTGCCACCCACTTCCTATGGATGTTTGTACAGGAACGGTGGCTGCGAGCACTTCTGTGTAGAAATCAGTGATTCAACCCATCGCTGTGATTGTGCACCTGGATACACACTACACACAGACAACAGCAGCTGCGTGCCGAAGGGTCAGTCTGTAAACACAGACATCTTAGCAATCTGCTCTGTTCAAAATACTGTCCACTGCCTAGACTATTAGTTAGTGCTTGAAGCAGGGGCGCAACCACACATTTGCTGAGGGACATACAAGATCAGTGAGGGTATTTTTTCAAACACATGTAATTAAGTTAAGTTTCTCTTTTATTGTCTCCCTTAGGAGAAATTTGTCTTAGGCAACCGGGAGAGCAGATCAAACATACAAAAAAAAAAAATAATAATTACACCATTCCAAAACATATATAATTCCTATACAATCCTAGTAATACACCAACATTACATGTTACCCATCACATTACCCTCACCCACACAACAATTTCAATCACTTATTCAATAATTTGACAGATAATGGAATTAGAGAAAATTTGTATCTTTTCAGGTTACCTGCTCAACTTCCTCCTCATTAACTAAAATTGGACTATGATCACCCACCAACCTCGGGTCAAAGATCATTTCTTTAGTTTTTTTGACATTCAACATCAAGTTGTGTTCCTCACACCACTGCACAACCCCTTCTATCTCTGATTTATACATGCCGACATCTGAATTATTTGTCAGCAAACTAAGTATAACTGTATCATCTGAAAATTTAATAATGTAATTGTTTATGTACCGATTCCTGCAATCATTCGTATATAGTGTAAAAAGAAGGGGGGAACTTACGCAGCCTTGAGGAGCTCCAACATTTGTGACCAATATATCAGAGAAAGTTGAATTAATTTTCACTTGCTGTTGTCGTCCCGTTAGAAATGCATAATACCATTTAATTATATAAGGGTTCACTTCCATCTGTTTTAACTTAAATAACACAATATCTGGAAGTAAAGTATTAAACGCTGAACTCAGATCCATAAACATCACTCTAACATAAGCTGCAGGATTTTCAAGGTGTTTTAAAATAAAGTGTGTCATAGTATTCAAAGCATCTTCTGTACTCCTATTTTCTTTATACGCAAATTGATAAGGATCTAATTTATACACTACATCCTCTCTCAATTTCTCTGTCACAATACGTTCAAGTGATTTCATCACTGTGGACGTTAACGCCACTGGTCTAAAGTCATTATTTTCCTCTGCTGGATGTTTTTTTGGAACAGGGATAACGACTGCTTTTTTCCATATTGTAGGAATAAATCCAGTGTCGAGTGATAATTGAAATAATGGACTCCAGGCTGGAGTTAATTCATCAGCAAATGTTTTAAGTAAAAGAGCTGAAATACCATCCGGCCCACTGGACTTTTTGGTATGCAGCCTTTTAAAAATTTTCGCAACAGCACTTGGGTCCACCAGAATTCTATCCTTTGTGAAATCACATGTTACAGAACTCAGCAAATCTCTACATTTATCAATACTACCACTACCAGTCAGTTCAAAACGATTATAAAAGTTATTAAATTCATTTGCTTTTTCAAATTCATTTAAAACCTGTATTTCTTTCTTATTTGAATTTAAATTTATCATTCCTCTCACAACATCCCACAACTTTTTAGTATTTGAAGTTGAAATAGCTTCTCTAACACGTAAATTGTGTTGCTCTCTCGCTTCCCTCAATTTTCTCCTTAGTTCCCTTTGAATTTCTCTAAACTCCATTTTATTATTATTTTTAAAAGCTTGATTTCTCCGCCTAATATATTGCTTAATCTCGGGGGTAATATATTCCTTGTTATTTTATATACAGCGCAGATGAAGATATTCCCATAGTCTCTGGGCAAATAATAGGGTCTTAGACTTAAACATATAAGTTCAAGATCAGGAGTACACACCGTGTCCTTTACTGTATAATTTCTACACCAAGAGTCTTTGATGAAAACACAAATGCCACCTCCTCTCGTTTTTCCGGAGTTGTAATATGTTGATGTAATATTGCTCACTTTTTAGTTAGGCAATTTTGGAGGGATTTACGGTGGTTTTTATTACTTATTTGCCTCAAAGTTATTCATATTTATTATATTTATATATCAATTAGCAATCAACTTCCTTTTGTTGCTTTATATTTATATATAATATGAGAACATTATATGTAAAATTCACTTTAAAGAACATCTGCATTTTTTTTTCATTTTTACTTAGAGATAGGCTAATTCATGGGAAATTAGCTATATGCACACGGAAGCGATCACTTACTTCCGCTAAAATCTCAGCCAGCTAAGCCACTTACATGTATGCTATCATACCGCTGAGGTGATAGCGAAGATTTCTGAGGATTTCTGCCACCTGGTGGAAGACAAACAATATTAAAATCAAAATGTCATAATACTCCCACTATAACCTGTAGATGGCTGCAGAGGATCACTCATTGTCTCATTTACCACTTCCACCAGAGGTGGGACCAGGGCTGCGTTCCACTCCACGCTGCCATTTTGAAGTGCGTTCCGCTTCGCGAACTGGACGAGGGAAGTTTATATGGACAAACCCTCGACCCCTCGATTTTGCTTCATATACACACTTCAGGCCGCTCTATAGACCATGACTATGGCTGCGTTCCAGTCCGTTTTTTATGCCCTTCACTCGCAAACTTCCCTCCGTCTCGTTCACTCGGATGTACGTTATTAATTACTTTGCACGAGTGCCCACTACTGGCGGAACCCTTGGAATGGGGTGAATTGGAACATCCTAAGCACTTGATCACTTAGAATCTGCTATAGAGTTGGTTTATTGTTTACATGTTTCCCCTTACGAATTTGTTTGGTGCAGCATTCTATATGTATATAGGTATGTTTGGGCTGTTATAAATGTTTGGAAAATAATAATTTATATATTATAGAGTTGTTTGGGGTGGGGATAAATTAAACGCATCTGCGATGACGTCATAATCGTGTTGCATTTTGGTCTGTGGAGTTGGCCTGAAGTGTTTATATGAAGCATACTCGCTCCCTCGGTCAAAATCGAGGGGTCGAGGGTCTGTCCATATAAACTTACGTCGTTCACTTTACGAAGTGGAATGCACTTCAAAATGGCAGCGGCGATTCCCCCGAGGGGAAGTGCTTAGGGAAGTTCGCGAGTGCGTGGCTAAAAGTGGAGTGGAACGCAGCCTATGACGTCATCACACATATATAAGAGCGATTTTGCGATCGCAAACATACTATGTGACTAGGCATATCTCGCCCTCAGATTCACCAGTAGAAAGGTGGGTAATGAAGCCGAACAATTTAGGACGGCAAGTAGGCTAGTTAAGTAGTATTATGTTAATCACAATATTTCAAATCATATATATAATTTTGCAATCTCGGTCATGTCTGAGAGGGTTCATGTATATTCATAAGAGAATCATGCAAAAAAATAGTTTCCTCAAAGATATGATGCAGCACAACTGTTTTCAGCATTAAAATAATCAGAAATGGTTACTGAGCAGCAAATCAGCATATTAGAATGATTTCTGAAGGATCATGTGACATTGAAAATATTTTTCTCTACAAAAGGGGGGCCCGGCAGAAAAAGTTCGGGAACCACTGTTAATAGTCTATAGTAAGTATAATTAAGTATTTATAATAATTAGTGGTGTTTCGTGGAGGGATGAAACATTGTTTGTGAACAAATCGTAGGCCTAAGTGAATGAATAATTTATTTTATGTTCACTGTTTCACTTGTAAACAATTCAGTGATTTTAATGAATCAATTGAGTAAAATATTTAATAACTTGCTAATATGTAAATCAGACGCTCATTTAATGAATCACAGTAGTCTAGTCTCCCCATGGCTTAAATTATTGGCAGTTTAGCCTTAAAGCTGCAGTCCGCAAGTTTTGCCTCTTTGCCGCCATCTCTGTTTGAAAACCTGCAATTGCAGCTATTTGCGGAATTATCTTCCTTACGTGGGTTGTGCACCGGCACAGCTCCAGCGTGGATTAATCTAATGTGTGGTTGTCAGTCACCGCACCGTTGTAGATACTACACTTTGTATTCACAGATTCTACATCTTGAAAGTATGACCCAAATAAGAGTTTTCACTGGAGAATGTCATCTGAACAAGTAAGTAACAACTGCCACTTTTGTTCTGATCAACTGAAGAAAAAAGCATTACGTTACAATAAACTGCGCTATCAATGGTGATTAAATCTAACGATCGGTTAGCTCATATCACATCAAACCATGCCAATTATTATTATTGTTATACTTTGTTTTCAAATTGTTGACGTTAATAACATCAGCATTGCGTGAGTGCGTGTATTTAGTGTGTATTAGCGTTACCTGTAGATTTAAATTTCTGTACAGTCTAATCTCTAATTGTCATACTATTCGAATTTCATATAAAGAAATTGTTATTGTAACCCAAAAAGCAAATTAAAGTTCCTTACAACTCGTTCTCTTTTAAATAAATCTTTTTAGTACAGACATCAAACCATGCCAATTATTATTATTGTTATACTTTGTTTTCAAATTGTTGACGTTAATAACATCAGCATTGCGTGAGTGCGTGTATTTAGTGTGTATTAGCGTTACCAGATTTCAATTTTTGTACAGTCTAATCTCTAATTGTCACACCATTCGAATTTCATATAAAGAAATTGTTTTTGTACCCCAAAAAGCAAATTAAAGTTCTTTACAACTCGTTCTCTTTAAAATAAATCTTTCTAGTACTTAGCTGCTGTGAGAAAAGGCTATAAACGATCCGTCACCTGCAGCATCCTTACGTGCGATATAGCATACTAGCTGGGACAAATTCTTTATGCTTACAGGCGTGACGTAATGACACAGCGCCATGCTCGAATTTCCCGCGAAAACCTACCTGTACCACTCAACTTAGAAAACTTTATTACAAGCTTAAAGTTGTGAATCGAGCCAAAGTAAGGCGATAGTTTTTAACACTGGCTGGTTATGTACTTGCTAAAAAAATTATTTTGGATAATTTTTAACCAAAAAAGTTACGGACTGCAGCTTTAAGTAATTAAGTTAAGTTAAAAATGATCTGATCACAAAACACAGCTTCTTTTAATTTTTTAAGGTATTGTTTTCATGATAATGTTCCGATTCAAATTAGTAATCAATAATTAATTATTATTTTACTACTTTGCACCCCCCACACTTTGAAAACCCCTGAGGTAGACTGTCTCTGCTTGCATTCACGTGATTTGTCGAGATGAGAGGTAATTCACATAGTGCCCCCTCCTGGGTAGTCTGATTTATATAGTGTCATTACTTAAAGCCGCTTTTCCACTATTGGGCCAAACGGTTCTAAGAACTGTCAGGTATGGTTCCAGTTGTATTTCCACGTGAGCCTGGTACGGCGCGGCACGATTACAAACTGTTCTCGGCCCGGAATTCTCGGCACGGTTAAAGCTGCTTTTCCACTATCAGGCCGAACGGTTCTCTTTGCTTAACCGTTCAATTCCTTGCCGATCCGGGCCAGTCAGCATGGATACGGTTTCATTTTCCACTGCTCATAAGGGAGCTCTTTGGAATGTAATACAAATGCGTCAGTCATTGCCTTGGTAACACAAGTGCAATATAAACAGCGATATGGACGATGATCAGATATTTCTGTTTTTGGAACTCCTTTTTTATTCGATATTTACTTCGTTAAATAACATAACCAGACACTTATGCTTTGACCCTGAGTACCAGCAACATGTGAGAAGTGCCAGTACGCTAAAGATTAAAATATAGAAGTGCCGGTACTATGTACCGGTGCATACCGGCTCACTTTGAGCCAGGGGCGCCACTATGGTTTCTGGGCCCCTTGACACAGGCCCCACTCAGTAGAAATCGTGTTCGGGCCCCCTCTCCCTCACCAGACCCTTGGAATCATCCTAACCTCCCCCCATTACGGTGCCCCTGCTTAAAGCACTGATGGTACTACACTGTGCACTATACGACATACACAGAGCTTTTTATCTCAGAAATAATGATTTAGCATTTGTAATGATTAGTTTTCTTTAAAAGCATCTGAACTTTTGCAATGTGACCTAATAAATCAGGAAAAATCAATAAAGCTATCACTGCTGATTAGTAATGGAGGGTGGAGTCAAGCACAATGTATTATGGGATGCAGTATGTGACACAGTGTACTGGGGTTCTATACTGCATACTTTGACATGCAGTTGGTCATGCAGGTGTTCCATGTATACAGAAAATTCAAATACTGAGCATTAAATATGCTGCAAAACTCCCAGATGTAGTATGTTAGTATGCTATTTCTAACAGCCACTGCATCTGAAATGACATACTGTTCAAGTATGAACTTACTTCACCGCTATTAATTAAATAATTTCTTTATAGTATTAATGTGCGTAGTATGAAATTTGGACATACTACATCCATGTTGTCAATGTCATGTGAACTGCAGCAGCAGTTGCATTGGTTCACTGGTTTTTATAGCTCCTCTCCAGTGGTCTCATGGCATAGTAAAGTGTCCACTGGATGCACACTGTCGAATCTCAATGGAAGTAGTAGGTCATCTGGATACTTTTCGCCTACTGCTTTATGAAAACTGTGAATTTGGACATACTACTCTTGTTATATACAGTTTGCCTTTTATATAGTAAAGTGATAAATACATTTAAATTTATGTATTTGGTAGATGCTTTTATCCAAAGCAACACTGCATTCAGGGTATACATTTAATCAGTGGTTCCATTCCCTGGGAATCGAACCCATGATCTTGCCATTAATAGATCATAATATAATGATCTACTGATTGAGCTTCAGGAATGCTCTAGTGTAGTATAACACTAGTTATACTACACTAAAATAATTGTGTTTTGTGCTGTAAGGCCACTCTGTTGATTATGTAACTCATGTTGTATTTCACATCATATGCTCAGATCGTTTCCCATGCGGAAGGCTGGTGGAGAAGGGTGTGGGTCCGAGGATAGTGAATTGGTGACGTGTGCCCTAAAGGACAGTGTCCATGGCAGGTGAGGGTTCATGAGGAAATCAGATGAACAGCATTTATGCCATAGAAGTTATGTATATGCAGTTATGCCATAGAAGAACAATTTTGTTTCCCCCAAAGAACCTTTCAGAGATCTCTGTTTGGTGGTTTCTCAGACGTCTCTGTGTGTATCCTCTACAGGCTTTACTAGAACTTGAAGAACAATATAAATGCGGTGGTGTTATTCTAGATTGCCGGTGGATTCTCACTGCTGCTCATTGCGTTTGGGAAAAGGATCCAACCCTCTTACAAGTGACAGTCGGTAAGAAATTACTTGGTCAGGAACTACCGTCATTATGGGTTTTGCCTCTGGAGTTGTTAATGCTGCATTTACATAATCCCAGATTTACTGCAATTGCAAGTTACATGTTTGTCAAATTAGAACTGGGAAGAAACTGGGAGAATGCTCTGACTTCTCCAAGTTGACAGTTGTGATGTCATAATAAAACAACAAAAATGGCAGTGGATTCAACAGGTACAGGTGCATCTCAATAAATTAGAATGTCGTGGAAAAGTTCATTTATTTCAGTAATTCAACTCAAATTGTGAAACTCGTGTATTAAATAAATTCAATGCACACAGACTGAAGTAGTTTAAGTCTTTGGTTCTTTTAATTGTGATGATTTTGGCTCACATTTAACAAAAACCCACCAACTCACTATCTCAACAAATTAGAATACTCCATAAGACCAATAAAAAAAAACATTTTTAATGAATTGTTGGCCTTCTGGAAAGTATGTTAATTTACTGTACATGTACTCAATACTTGGCAGGGGCTCCTTTTGCTTTAATTACTGCCAACTTTTCCACGACATTCTAATTTATTGAGATGCACCTGTCATTGTGTTGCAACCTGTCCTAGTTTCATCGCTTAATTTTTCTTTACTCTTTTGCTGTTCTGTAAATTCAGCGAGTCACCTCATCGTAGAATGTCATAACTGAGTTGTTGTTCATATAATGCTGTTTCTGTTGACATTCCTTTTCCCAGAGTTCTTTCATTGTCCATGTCAAGTGTTCTGTAGTTCTCTGTAACTTTCCTTTCAGTCTCATTTTGTCTTCTGCTGTAGCTGAACACATCCGTGGGAAAGACGAAGGAACAGAACAGATAAGGAAAGTGTCTAAAGTGTTCATCCACCCATGGTACAACCACTCCAGCACTGACAGTGACATTGCACTGCTGCGTCTGCTCAGCCCCATCAGGCTCGACCCCTTCGCTATTCCTGTATGCCTTCCTCCTGCTAATGGCACATTTGGACGCACCATAGGAGCCATTCGCATGTCCACCGTCAGCGGATGGGGTCGCCTGGCACAATCCGGTCTGCCGTCTCCGGTTCTTCAGAGGCTGAAGGTGCAGAGTGTAGGACAAAGTCGGGTCTGAAGGTGACCAGAAACATGCTGTGTGCTGGCTTCATAGAAGGCAGCCGTGACTCCTGTCAGGGGGACAGTGGAGGGCCGCTGACCACCCGCTATAAGAACATTGTGAGTTGGGGTAAAGGCTGCGCACACGCTGACGTCTACGGCATCTACACGCGTGTGTCCGTCTTTGTGGAGTGGATTTTGAAGTCTGTAGCTTCCGCATGAATTCAAGAGTTTCTGAATGTTATTAAAGGTGAAGTGTGTTCAGATATGAGTTCATTGTTCAGAGTCACTGTAAGAGGCAGTTCACACAAAATAAGTTTTTTGCTCTGAAAAATGTGAGATGTGGGCAGTGCAATGGAGGGGGGAAAAAGAGTATTTTTTAAAAATTGAACTTACTTTGAGCGCTGCAGTTTTAGAATAGCAATGTCATGTGTGAGACGCTGCAAGTGTAATGGTCAGATACATCCATCTAGCGTGTGTTTAAACAACAGAAAAGTAGCGCAGTGGAATACAAAAACATGTTCTGTGTGAATGGCCCCTAAGTCATGGTAGTTTGACTTCCTGAAATGTGAAACACTGTGTGACAATTTTACAACAATGATTTTTTTTTATTTTTTTATTTTGTTTTGAGTAGCCCAACATGTGAACGTCTGACTCAACCAATCATATGTGTTTGGGGCTAGACTTATGATTTTCACCCTATCCACCTTATTTTTCAATGCGGAAGTAAGCTGTTCTCTGTGAATGCGTGAGACTTCCGCTTCATTAGCCACGGTATACCCTATAGGGAAATAACAAGAAAAATAACAAAGTGCAATAAATGGTCAAATTGTTTGTGCTAGAACCCAGTGTGTTTATAATTAAGACAACACATTAAAATAATATGGTAAGAAACACCAGTTTGCAGTTTGCAGTTCCAAGCAGAAAAATTTGTTGTTTTGTACAGCTTAAAATAGCTGGAAGTGGATGACACCGGAAACCGGTCAATTTACAAATGGCCGCAGCTTCTCTTACGGAGAAATTAAGGTGGATAGCATTGTGGAGAAAACACTGGCACTGGTAAACACCAGAAAATGTAATAATCTATTTATTTTTGCAATTAATTTTGGTGCAGAAAAAAAACATACTGTACCTTTAAAGACACATTAAGACACATGTAAGTGAGTATATATGATAAAGGATGGCAGGAAATTATGAAAGTTGTATTATGTATCACTGGAATCTGCACATATATTGCCACAAGTAAAATTTTTTTAATGTTGTCCTGTGTCCTGGCATATTTGTGCTTCAACAAGGGAGGGTTTTCAGACTTTGAGGGGTGGAGAATATTTAGACTTTAGACCTTTGAACCTGCAGCAGAAGACATGATCAGACAAACGAAACCACTGGTCAACATGCGTCTCCTGTCAGTGTTTTATATCTTCTTGGGTCTTTACTGCTGTCATTCAGCTACAGGTAACTAAACCAACTACAGATCCACATTATACAACCCAATCCAGTAATATGTATAATGGTAGTGTTGTTGATTATAATACAGTCTTATGTGTCTGTGTTGTTCTCAGTATTCGTGGGAAAGGACGAGGCTCATGGGGTTTTGTTCCGGACCAAACGGGCAAACTCTGGCTGGTTTGAAGAGCTGAAGATGGGTAATTTGGAGAGGGAGTGTCTGGAGGAGAAGTGTTCATATGAGGAGGCGCGGGAGGTGTTTGAACACACAGAGGCTACAGTCAGTATTACATGTGAAAAACACACATTCAGTGACAGACAGTATTGTACCAGGTTTGATATACAGTATATGATGTCTAGAAAACTAATATTCTTTATTTGAATGTGTTGGTAAACTTGACCTTAAACTGCATAAGTCTTTGTTTTAGTTGTGTATTTTATAGTGCTGTCAAATTGATTAATCATGATTAATCGCATCCAAAATAAAAGTTTGTTTACATAATATATGCGTGTGTACTGTGTATATTTATATGTATATATAAATACACACGTATATATATTTAATAAATATATGTAATATGCTTATATTTATGCATAATATAAATCATATACAAATTTGATAAATATTTGTACATATTTCTTAAATATATTATGTATATATTATGTATGTGTATATATTTATATACACATATACATGTATACATTTACACAGCAGACACATATGTTATGTAAACACAAACTTTTATTTTGGATGTGATTAATCGATTTGACAGCACCAGTATTTTATTACTGTAATACAAGCAACTAGTTATGTCAAACGTCTTAACTAATGTCTCCATACAGAATGAGTTCTGGAAGATCTACAATGGTGAGATTTTGAAATTGTTTTTGAAAAAGCCATATCTTCATGACATTGTCCTTCATTCTGCATTGTTTAAGATGAATCTTTGTGTTTGTACGCAGTTAAAGATCACTGCGAATCAAATCCATGTGAGAATAATGGGCTCTGCACAACCCAGAACGCAGAATCCTACATGTGTCTGTGTGTGCCGGGCTTCAGCGGACGCAACTGTGAGCAGGGTAAGAGCATCCGCGCAAATGGAGCATTATTGGAACTTTACACACAATAGTACTGCAATTTAGTAAATTCAACTATTTTTTAAATTAATTAAATTTTTCATAGTAGTGCCTACTATGAACAGAGTTTGACATTCAGAAAGAGTATCATGATAACCAGGTCCTTGAATTTAAGGAACAAACTAATTCCTGATTCAGGATCAAGAACATTTTCTGGCTTTTACTCCTCAGCGATTAAAGACATTCCTGACTCCTGCCTGCATGATAACGGGCAGTGTGAGCACTTCTGCATGGAGGAGGATGGTCAGCGTAACTGTTCCTGTGCTGATGGATATGTCTTAGGGTCAAATGGTCAGAACTGCCTGACACTTGGTGAGAATATCACTAAACACATTGGTAATTTTGAATCAGTTGAAAGTTAGCTAGTCACAGTAATTCACCATCAATATATGTAGGCTATCTGTTTACCATTCAGTGTAGTCGTATAATGTCTTCAGCATGGATTCTGTATGCTAAGCGATTCCAGCTCTCTGTTACAGAGGCTTTTCCATGTGGGAAGGTTCCTCTTCTTCAGGGTGGAGGTGCTGCTACGAACCCTCAGGTCGATGTGAGATCTCGTATCGTTGGTGGAGCCGAATGTCCTAAAGGACACTGTCCCTGGCAGGTATTAGCAGTCACCATCACAGAATCACGGGTTATTCTGGACTTTACTGTCAAATATCTGTGTGTGTGTGTTGATGGACAGGTGTTGTTGAAGTATGGTCAGAAGGGTTTCTGTGGCGGTGTGATCTACAAACCCACCTGGATCCTCACAGCTGCACACTGTTTAGAAAAACTCAATGTCAAGTTTCTCAAGATAGTCGCAGGTACAGTTACTTCAGGAACAGGTTGTGAATGAAATTATTATACATATGCAAACATCATGAGATCACAACAACCGCAGCTTCAAGGTGTGCCAAATTTCATGTGAGCAGAATTCATGGTAACACTTTGTTTTGATAGTCTACTTTAGACATTCTGCTAACTATATGTAACTTTGCAAGTACATCAGCTTACTCTACTAGAACTAACTATAACCTAACGCTCTACTAATACTCTAATGAGAGTTAGTTGACAGTTAGTTAATTGTAATAAGTAGCATGTCTAAAGTGGGCTATCGAAATAAAGTGTAACCAAATTAGGGCTGCACGACATTGGAAAAAACTTGCATTGCGATATTTTGTTTTTCTGCAATATATATTGCAATATTAAAATAAAAAATTAAATAAAAAATCACCAGATGACTTGAATAGCTCTATTTGAATTTTTTTTTTTAAATCAATGATAGGGTTGATTTTGTAGGTGAGTAAATCAGCATAGAAATAATAAATAAATTACAAGCATAGATAAATATAATAGAACAAAGATACAAATGAAATAAACAGTGCTTTATATTTTTCAGGTAAGTATTCCTGTAAACAGTATTCTATTCAGGTACAGAAATTGAATAATTAATGTAAAATAACACTGCATATTCTGCACTCTATAAATTAAATCTAATAAATCATGCATTTTGACATAATTTTGTGCGTAAGTGTCATTTCAGGCACAACAGACGAAGTGAACGGAATTGAGCTCCATTTTGCACCTTCTCGCGTTCGAATGGTTTAATATCACTTGAATGTTTAAACCGACAGGACCTAAAACACATGCAAATCATGAACCTTCATTGTATGATATTAAACTTTGCAATTACTCCAAGAATCACCTGCGTTTCGAACCCTGGTAGGCCTACCTGGTCCATATGGATTAACGATCACTATACTAGCGCACATCGCGATATCAATGCTGAAAAAAATATATTGTGCAGCACTAAACCAAATTCACTTCTTAGCCAAATCGCTGACAATCAGTAATATGTGAATGTCACGGCTGCAGCACTATATTTACTGACAGCTCTACATGTGTAGATCTATTGTGTATTGTCTGTTGTCCTGTGACTCAGGTGAGCATGACATCGAGGTGGATGAAGGCACAGAGCAGGTCAATAAACAGTGCTTTATATTTTTCAGGTAAGTATTCCTGTAAACAGTATTCTATTCAGGTACAGAAATTGAATAATTAATGTAAAATAACACTGCATATTCTGCACTCTATAAATTAAATCTAATAAATCATGCATTTTGACATAATTTTGTGCGTAAGTGTCATTTCAGGCACAACAGACGAAGTGAACGGAATTGAGCTCCATTTTGCACCTTCTCGCGTTCGAATGGTTTAATATCACTTGAATGTTTAAACCGACAGGACCTAAAACACATGCAAATCATGAACCTTCATTGTATGATATTAAACTTTGCAATTACTCCAAGAATCACCTGCGTTTCGAACCCTGGTAGGCCTACCTGGTCCATATGGATTAACGATCACTATACTAGCGCACATCGCGATATCAATGCTGAAAAAAATATATTGTGCAGCACTAAACCAAATTCACTTCTTAGCCAAATCGCTGACAATCAGTAATATGTGAATGTCACGGCTGCAGCACTATATTTACTGACAGCTCTACATGTGTAGATCTATTGTGTATTGTCTGTTGTCCTGTGACTCAGGTGAGCATGACATCGAGGTGGATGAAGGCACAGAGCAGGTCATCCAGGTGGAACAGATGCTCATGCACCCCGGCTACGTCTCTGAGACCTCAGACAATGACATCGCCCTACTGTATCTCCGCAAGCCCATCGTCTATAGTGCCTACGCTGTTCCTGTTTGTCTGCCGCTGCGAGACATGGCTGAGCGCGAGCTGTGGGCCGTTAGCAAGCACACAGTGAGTGGTTGGGGCAAACGCAGCGAGGACGGGCCCACATCACGCTTACTGCGCCGGTTGCAGGTGCCCCGCATCCGCACACAGGAGTGCATCGAGAGCAGCAACGTGACGCTCACCAACAACATGTTCTGTGCCGGTTACATCGAGGGTAAGCAGGACTCATGTAAAGGGGACAGCGGTGGGCCGCTGGTGACCCGCTACAGGGACACCACCTTCCTGCTGGGTATCGTGAGCTGGGGGAAAGGCTGCGCCCGCCCGGGATCCTATGGCATCTACACGCGTGTCTCCAACTACCTGCAATGGATCCATGAACTAACGGCCAATTCTACAGCTGCAACACAATGAAGTGTTAAAGCACATCGAATCCTCTATTTATGTCTGATCATGTCTGATTTTCTTCTGTATGATTGATATTTTTATCCATCATTACCTCATTAACAAATAAATAATTCAGTAGTATGTAAATGATCTATGCTTATTGGGTTCATATTCGTGTTTAAAGGTGCAATTGTATTTACTGCTGCTTTGCAAAATTTTGTAGGTGAAATTCAGATTCAAATAGAAATCTATGTAATAAGTTTTGCATTAGGGCAAAAATGTTCCCCAAGCATATTTCGCTCATGTTCATGTTGGTCATGCTAATTCACTGCAGCGACCGGCAGAAAGCTGCTTGGTTTGAAAATGACTTCTATTGACAATGGACCTTTTTTTGGCCACAAAATTGCACTGAAATACCGCTAATATGACTACACCTTAAAGGGGTCATATGATGCTGCTAAAAATAACATTATTTTGTGTATTTGGTGTAATGCAATGTGTTTATGCAGTTTAAGGTTCAAAAAACACATTATTTTCCACATAATGTACATTATTGTTTCTCCTCTATGCCCCGCCTTTCTGAAACGCGTCGATTTTTACAAAGCTCATCGGTCTGAAAAAGCGAGGTGTGCTCTGATTGGCCAGATATCCAGTGCCGGCGTTATGCAAATCTTCCGAGATCGTGACGTAGGTATGTGGGGGTGTGTTAGAACGAGCCGTTTTAGGTAGGTGTGGCTGACTCTTAACTTTTATAAAGAATATCTCTTTGGATTTGAGACTTTAGTCTTTGCAACTTTACAGATCTTCTTTATGCACCAAGAGCTTGTAACACTCCAAAGAGAAAGGAAAAATTGAAATCGCATCATATGACCCCTTTAAGAGTGCATGTGTGACCTTGTTTCCGCCTGATACTGAGATCAGGGGCCTCACTCATGATTTTTGAGGGGGCACGGTTGGGGGGAGTGGGGGTTGCGCTCGTCATGCTTGTCATGTGACACACAGCAGCCACGATAGCACTGTATAACTGATATAGGCTTGTGTTTTATTTTTTTTATTTTATTTTTTTCCCTTTTCATTCGAAATATTTCCAATCAGGAAATATCTAGATAAGTAAATGCGTTTTGCACCTTTATAGATTGTTATTTGATCTATAATGGGCGATGGTCAAAGTAGACTAATAGTGTAATCTATTAACTACACATAAAAACCCTTCTTAAGTGTCATGCCGTAAAATATTTTTAATACGACTGACTTTGTATTTAATGTGAATTTAATAACAATATTGTAAGTTACTAATTATAACACTTTCATTTAACAGAGAGCAAAGAACATTTACATTATCAAAGAACATTTTCATTCAGTCTAGCCAGAGTTCAGGCGCTCTCAAAATCTCCCATTAAAATCACTGAAGCCGTTTACACTGTAAAAATGTATATCTTACTTACATTCGTACACACATCTGCACTTCGTTGTTTTTGATGAGAGAATTTGCCAGATAATTCAGTCAGGGAGCGAGTCAACAAAACACTGCGTTTCAGCGATGACTCATCTGAACGCCTCTGATTGGTCATTGCATTCATAAGCGCAACAGCATCGTGTGTGATTGGTTATAGTGCAGCGCTGTACAAACGCGTCTGTCTCTGGCTCAGCGCCAGCCAGCGAACTCAGATTTGATTTTAGCAGCTGGTGATGTGCCGCACTGAACGTTCTAATCACACCGGTGTGATTGTATTAAATATAAAAAAATATATTATTCGATTATTTTTTTGTCTTTTGGAAGCTGCATTCAAAATCCACTTGGCTCAGAAATCTGAGGGGGCACGTGCGCCTTGCAGTGCGCCTTGCTCTGATGTCACGCCGACTTATATGAGGTGTATTTTGTGCAATTTTTGCTCTTGCTATGCAAACGGGCCCAAGAAGGACCAAGCACAGTTACTTTCCACACAGGCACACTTCACGTTTGGTTGAAGAATCCTTCAGCGTGTAAATTTATAATTTCCTTCAGTTTAATTTAAATGTGTAATTAAAATAAATAAAAAATAAATGTATATTTTAAAGTTTAGAATTAGCCTTGCGTTGGTGTAGACCAGCGGTTCCCAAACTAGGGTGCGCGCACCCCTAGGGGTGCACAGACCGACCAGCAGTGCCTGGGGCCCCAAAATCACTAAATCCGCCCCTGGCTGTGCTGACCAAAAGCAGGATGGTAAACGATTGGCTGACTACACAGCTTAATGCTCATTGCTTCAAACAACTGTGATGTTGCGTTCTCTTCTAAAATGTTTTTTTTTAAATCTGATATCATTTGATTAAGTGTTTAAATTATGCATGAATATTCCCAAACACCATGCAAACTCTGTGTGAGCAGGGCTGTCCTTAGGGGGGGTGCAACTGGTGCGGTTGCACCGGGCCGCACTTGAGGGGGCCTCGTGGCGAGGGGAACCCCATCCATCCATTGATCTCGTAGGTATCTGATCCGAAAAACCAAGGTCCGACCCGAGACCCGAATGGGTTCGGGTCCAAAACTTCGACGAGTACCTCGGACATGGGTCGGGTTCATTATTAGCGGCCTCGGGTCTTTTAAAATAAACATGCTTTTTCCAAATGGACCCGATTAGACCCAAATTCTTTTAAACTATCCCGAAAGCTTAGGCTACTTTCACATTCGTGTTAAGTGAGGAACGCACATAGAAAAGGAGCATAGGCTACATTTGTAACCTCGCACACAGAAATTATTTTATAGATATGAGATCCATCAGGAAAATCCACTCGCTTCGTTATGCTGCCTGTTCATATAGGGCTTTTCTTTTTTGTGTGCAAAAGCCTTTCGCCGGAGATCAGGCTGCAGACAACACTAGCGAATCCATCAAATTATTAGGCTATCGATTTTTTTTATTTTATCAAACTGTCACTTTTATTTTTCAAATCCACTGGTCACAATTGAAAGCCGAGCTCAGAAATAACTTGTATCCATCAGGCAGGCACTAATATAAAGTAGCCTAATAATAAATTGAATAAATGTTAAATAAATCAAAGTATGGAGAAGCGGCCAAATCAGTCAGCAGGACACCGATTTTTCCTGACTGACTGCGGGGCTGCAGGCTGTACAGACACACGTCAATGCCGTTTACGTTCAGGTCCAGTCGGGTTAGAAAATAAATGCCGTTGGGTCATGTCGGACTCGGGTCTAATTTCATCGGGTCTGTCTCGGGTCGGGTTTTTCTTTTAA
>NW_015635524.1:70933-75128 GCF_001515625.1 Sinocyclocheilus rhinocerous
CCAAATCAGTCAGCAGGACACCGGCATTTTTTCTGACTGACTGCGGGGGCTGCAGGCTGTACACACGTCAATGCCGTTTACATGCGTGTCCAGTCGGGTTAGAAATTAAATGCTGTCGGGTCGGGTCGGGTCGGGTCGGATTCGGGTCTAATTTCATCGGGGCTGTCTCGGGTCGGGTTTTTCTTTAAAAAAAATAAATTTATTCACGTTGGGTTCGGGTAAGAATTGATTCGGGTCGATTCGGGTCGGGTACAGATTTTAGGACCCGAGAAAACCTCTAGTCAGGACCCGTCTTGACTGCGCTTATTTCACTCCTCCCCGCACTGTAGCCGCCTACTCTCTCCTAAATTTCAGGCGAGGCTAGCCACAGCTCAAACGAGCCTATTTGCCCAGAGTAGACGGTCTGAACTTGTACGTGCTAATACCGGTAATCTTCATAAAAAATAAATTTATTCACGTCGGGTTCGGGTAAGAATTGATTCGGGTCGATTCGGGTCGATTCGGGTCGGGTACAGATTTTAGGACCCGAGAAAACCTCTAGTCAGGACCCGTCTTGACTGCGCTTATTTCACTCCTCCCCGCACTGTAGCCGCCTACTCTCTCCTAAATTTCAGGCGAGGCTAGCCACAGCTCAAACGAGCCTATTTGCCCAGAGTAGACGGTCTGAACTTGTACGTGCTAATACCGGTAATCTTCATTCTGCATTCATACAGAGCAGATTACCAGTAATTTGGTAATGTTACAACTTCACATACCGGTAAATTGCTGGAAATAATTTACCGGTATTTTTTAAAAGGTCCTGTACATGATCTCTTTACGGTAATTACCGGTAATTTATGTCTGAGTGTCTGAAAATAAAACAAATCTGTATGAAAATCTGTATGTCTGAAAGGGTGTTAAAATAGTCATAACAAAAAATGTGTTAACACATACTTTTTGAGAGTGTTGAAAATCTAAAAAATGCAGAAAGTTTTTGGAGTAGGGTTAGGGAAAGGGGAAAATACACTTTGTACAGTATAAAAACCATTACGCCTATGGAATGTCCCCATAAAACATGGAAACCAGTTGTGTGTGTGTGTGTGTGTTTTTTTTTTTTTTTTTTTTACTTGAATCTCATGAACCTCGTGAAGTCTCACATCGGCTCAGTGCAATCAGCCCTTTGCACCGAATCGAGCGGTCTGAGGAAACTCTTGAGCACTCGCGCGTCCGCTGGTGAACATGATAACTCGTGCTGTTGTATTGGTGTGTGTCCTGATATTTCACGGATCAAGCGGCGGTAAGACGACAAAACAATACTGAAAGAACTGCGAGCGACGCAACACGAGCTAAAACGCTCCCGGTTATAATCAACTGGCTTGAGCGCAATGACGGGAGTGTTCGTGAGTGTCGCGTCGCACGTTTATCGTTACTGACAGCCTGCTAAATGATGTGCGTGTCAAACTATCTTTAGTTTGGTTCTTGTTGTTTTCAGTGTTTCTTGATAAAGATGACGCCAGCTCGGTGCTGCAGCGCGTCAGGCGCGCAAACTCCGGCTTCCTTGAGGAGATGAAGCGCGGGAATCTCGAGCGCGAGTGCATCGAAGAAATCTGCGACTATGAGGAAGCGCGCGAGGTGTTCGAGGACGACACGAAGACGGTACGTCATTCTCAATCTTCGTATTCATTTGATAATTTATTTTCTTTTTAAACGTTGAATATGTTCCTTTTCTCTTTTGCAGAAACAGTTTTGGATGAGTTACTCCGGTGAGTTTATGTGTCAAATTAAATGTGACCCTATAGTCATCAATTTATTTCTGACATTATTGCTGTTTTGATGACAGTGGTGACGATATTAAATGACTACAGTATTAAAGCCCTTTCACACCAAGAACAATATGTAATCAATCAGTGCCATGCTCAGATGCACATTATGAGGGCAGGAGGGTCCCCCTTGTAGAAATCGCTCGAGCCCCTCCAGCCCCCTGTGCACGCCACTGACTGTAATGATACCAACGACACCAACACACAGTAATATTCTGTTTAGAAGCGCACTGCAGATTTGTCGTCTGTCGCTTTAAATGCTAAAGCTCTTTAAAGTCGTATTCTGATTGACTGTCAGTGTTTTTATTGTTCATCAGCTGAAAAAAATGTTTTTAAAATGATTCCAACAATATTGTTATTCTGTGTCATTATTGTTTTAGTTGTCGTGTGGACCTCAGTATTCTCATAGAGGTAGAATACTAATTTTAGTTATTGGTATTGTTATAGATTGTCTATAACTGTAGAGAACAGCTTTTATTGTAACATTGACTATGGCAAATATGGTACTGTAACAGTGACACTCTTGTATAAGAGTGTTTTGATTTCATTACAGGTGATTACATGTACTACCTCTCTGGATGACAACTGTATTGACATGACAGTATTTATTGACCTAAAGTCAAAGGTTCTGTATCTTCAAAAAAATGTGTTTCAGCTCAATTCTTGATGAACACTTGAGAAATGTAGGTGTTTCCATGTCGAATGTTTGCTTTTTATTTTATTTTTATATTTTATGCTTGTCATTCTGTTTAAATAAGCTAAGGAGCCCTGCTTGACCAATCCGTGCAAGAACAATGGCTCATGCATCTATCTGGCCAACACCTACTACTGCCTGTGTCTGGAGGGCTTTGAGGGCAAATACTGTGAAAAGGGTACGTGAACATCATGACATGTGTGAAATAAGCAGCAGTTCATATAACGTTGCTGTTTTGAATAGTAGGGTTTGAGGAGACGCTTAAGTGTCAGTATGTGAACGGAGGCTGTGAGCAGTTCTGTGACGCTTCCGGACCCAGACGTGCATGCAGATGCGCTGCAGGATACGCACTGGGAGCTGATGGGATGTCTTGTGTTGCTGAAGGTGTGAAAAGTCCTGTGTTTATGAGCTGGAGAATAAAAATGACAAAAGCTTTACAGATGTTCAGATCTCTCCAAACGTATTCAAAAAGTAAAGTATTCACAATACTGTATACAAGGCGTATAAAACTGTCAACAGGCAATCTTTTGTCAAGCCAACATTCAAAGTTTCTCTTGCCAAACTTTCTATTTCAAATGTGTTTTGTTATCATCTGCAGTTGAATATCCATGTGGAAAGGTTCCACTTCAGAAGAACACCGTTCATTCCCAAAAAGAGTTTGTGGGTGGAATTCACTGTCCCAGAGGTCACTGTCCTTGGCAGGTAACTGTAAATGTGCACAACACATCGCAGTGTCATGATGAGCAATCAGATGATTTATGAGTGTATTATTTGTCTCAGGTGTTGATAGATTATAATGGTGAGAGTCTGTGCGGAGCGGCTCTTCTGGATGATAACTGGGTCGTAACTGCTGCTCACTGCGTTCATCAGAAAGACATGAAGCATTTGAAGGTTATTACAGGTATATGAAGTGTTTCTGTCATTGTGGGTTGTAAAGTCAAGTCACATTCATTTCTGTAGTGCTTTATACCAGTGGTTCTCAATTCCGGTCCTGGGGACCCACTGCTCTGCACATTTTTTATGTCTCTCTTATCTGACACACTCAGTTCAGTTCATGGATCTCTCTCCTAACGAGCTGATGATCTGAATCAGATGTGTTAAATAAGGGAGACATGCAAAATGTGCAGAGCAGAGGGTCCACAGGACTGGAATTCAGAACCAGTGCTTTAAACCAGTGTTTCTCAACCGGGGTGCCGTCTCTCGAGAGCAGGGGTGCCGCGTAAAAAATCAGTTTTTAATATTTTTAAATAGCTAAAATGTTCAAAAAAAGCAGCTATTATATAATATCCATTTCTGATGTCGCCAATAATTAGAGATGCACTGAAATTCCGGCTGCCGAAAATTAGTTCACCGCTCAGGATTCACTTTCACGTGGTGTGACGCTCTGCGTATTATCCCGCTCTATGCGTGTGCGCTCCGCTCAGTCGCTCACGGACCATGTGAGTGCTCCACTCGTATACGGTTCATGCTAATCGGAACAGCAAAGTCCACTCAAAAATCGAAACATCGATGTAGTACAGTATTGTTTCTGTTTGCAATAGCCCTACTGTGTTGTAACAAGGTGTGGTAAATGGGCAACTCTGGTAACGCTGCCCTCTCATTCATTGATCTGCTAACCGTTATGCTCACGTGTCCTCTGATAATAATAGCTTTCTAGGATTAAACATTATTTGGATAATTGGTAAAAAAAAAAAAAAAAAAA
>NW_015635524.1:75199-84068 GCF_001515625.1 Sinocyclocheilus rhinocerous
TTTTTTTTAATAATATTAAAAATATCTGTATGACAGTATATTCTGCAGTTCTTCCCTGCTGTACCGAATATCTACACTTTTCAAAGTATATCGAAGTTAGAAATTCAAATATTTTAATTAAATACAAAAATTAATTTTGTAGGATGCCACAAATTTGTTAAAATTTCCAAAGGGTGCCGCGACTAAAAAAAGGTTGGGAAACACTGCTTTAAACAATACCAGTATTTCAAAGCAGCTTCACAGAAATAAACAGAAAAATAACAGTGAAACAACTTCATTTTCAGCTGTAAAGTTGGTTTGTCCTCAGGTGATCATGACCTGGATGTGATGGACGGCTCAGAGGAGGCGTATAATGTCGCTCGTGTGGTTATCCATGAGAACTATGACCCTGTGTCACTGGATAGTGACTTGGCCCTCCTACAGCTACGTGAAGAACCCAAGCGCTCAGTGTACACCGTGCCTGTTTGCCTCCCCACACCACACCTGGCACAGAGTGAGCTTGCGGTCGTCCGCTTCCACACACTTAGCGGATGGGGCAAGCGAACCCCAGGGGACAACATCCATCCGTCCAAAGGCCTTAAAGCCCAATCATCCGCCACACTGCAGCGGCTGGCTGTCCCTCTGTTTCCCACATCACAGTGTGTAGTGAAGAGTGGCGTTAACATCTCTGCAAACATGTTCTGCGCAGGGTACACTGAGGGCAGCCACGAGTCCTGCAGAGGACATGATGGCAGTCCGCTCGTCACACGCTACGAGGGAACGTCCTTCCTGACGGGCGTCGTGTCGTGGGGTAAAGGCTGCAGTCAGCCTGGGAACTATGGGATTTACACCAAAGTGGCCAACTTTTTGAAATGGCTTGAGATGATTATGAAAACACCCATCGAACCACTGAATATCAGTGGATCCCCATTTAAGCCATCCACTCACAAATAATGTCTCTACCAGAGGTTAATGTGATGAGCTTTGAAATAAAACCATCACTTTGAGTTTGTTTATGTGTGTTTTTGTCATTCATGCATCTGATCTTCATGCGTTTAGGTTTTAGGGCTCATTCAGGCATGTTTGAGGGACAGTTAGGCAGTCATTAACTGAAACCGCATTGATTTTTTTGTGCAGATGTTGCTCTGGTCTAATCATATATCAGACGTGACCCTGTGTAGGGTCAGATGTGAGATGTTCTGCACATTTTGTGAACATTATGTTAGTCTGTATAAAATACAGATAAAGTTCAGATATTCCAATAAAAGAAAGTTAACAGCTCATCTTCATCTCTGTGAACTTTAAAGAGGACAGAAAATATTTAGATGATTAAACTATTGACAAAGAGGCGGTTTTTCACTTGTTTTAACACCATTGCATCACCTGCTCTTTAAGATCATTCACTTGTATTCCTCATTTGTAAGTTGTTTTCCATAAAAGCATCTGCTAAATAAATAAAAGTAAATGCATTACCATTAGACACTTAATGAATCACTGACATTATTGAAACGTGTTCGTGAGGACTGCACTCTGCACTTCTGTCTTCTGCACTATATTCATGTCTTCTGACTTCCAATGTTTTGTGTGAGAAAAAGAGCCGAAGTTATTCCCTGATAATCTTCTGCTTGGCTGCGGTTCTCAAATCTCTTGTGTTTGTGTAGAGAACATCATGAATTCATCAGAGAGGATTCATGTAGTTTATTGAGTTCTAAACTGAAATATCACATGTCGTAAGAGTAAACAACGTCACAGTTGACTCTTTATTTGAGCAAATGTTGGTGCTTTTCACTTTGTCCTCTTGTCAGTTTCTCCTCCCCTTGTTCCTGTGTCTCTCTCTCCCAGCATTCAGTTCATTGACTTTCTGTTTGTTTTCTGAACGATCCTCTAATGTGAAAGAGCTGAACGCTGACAAAAGACAATGTCTTGGGTCTTCTGGAATTTTCTTTTCTTGTTTCTAATACACTGTGTGAACTCAGAAGGTGAGTGTGTCGTCTCGAATGAACAGACTGCAGATTCAGAATGACTCATATTTCTCTGTTTCTGACCTGAATGTTTGTTCTTTAAGGTCTAATCAATGTCAGAGTGAGTTTAACTGTATTAATGGGTTTGGTTTATTTCTCAACACTCAGCTCTTCTGCTGCTATCAGTCTCTGGAAGAGGAAGGCTTTGATGATAATGAGGATGTCATGTGTTTCTCTAGTCTTCCTCCACACTCAAGATGCCAGTCAGGTCCTGAGCCGGCGCAGGCGCGCCAACTCCATGTTTGAGGAGATGAAAAAGGGAAACATGGAGCGTGAGTGTGTTGAGGAGCGCTGCAGTTATGAGGAAGCCAGAGAAATCTTTGAGGATGTTAAAAAGACGGTCAGTGGTTTGCTTATTCAGTTTATTGGTTTATTTTTAAAAGTACTTTATTGAAAACATTCAGGAAATCATATGTACCACCTTAGGCCCAAAAAAACAGTCATAACGGTCACAGACATCAGCTGTTTCCGCCACGATGCACATAAACTTAAAATAAAATTGCATAAAAAACATATGCGCTCAATTGATTAAATTCAATTCAATTCAAGTTTATTTGTATAGCGCTTTTCACGTCCGGAGTGAAGGGCATCTGGGAAGATCGCGTCCTGGGTGCACTGGGCCTGTGCAGAGAAACACACGGAGTAGAGGTGGTGGGAGAGTTAGCAGCGCGCTGTATACTTACCCCGGACTTGTGAGCGTCAGCCCGGGATGTTTCCAGCGCGGCTCTCCGCTCTCTCAGCTGGGTCTGTCTCTCCACCAGGTCCCCTGAAACATCTCTGGGAACCAAGCCTGGTTCCTCCAGGTTGGGGCCACCAGAAGGAGAGAACAATTCATTTCCCTGACTTGCCTGATAACCCGAGGGAACAGAGCGATCAGAGGGAATGCAGAGAGACGGGTGTTGGGCCAATCGTGGGCCAGAGCTTCCCACTTTGTTGAGAAATAGATTGGGCATTAACAGTTGTCTTCGGAGGCGTAGAGGTCCACCTCTGCCTTGCCGAAGACTGACCAAATCATATGTACCGACTGGGGATGTAGTCCCCACTCTCCTGGGGCTTCATTATCCCTGGGCAGCATGTCTGCACCTTGGTTCAGTTTGCAGGGCACATGAACCGCTCTTACTGAGAGGAGTTTACTCTGTGCCTAAAACAGGATACACCTGTTTACAGTCATCCTGTATAGGGGGACGTGACCTGAGGCCACCTTGGCAACTGATATAGGCTATCACAGTCGTGTTGTTCAAACGGACCAGGACGTTTTGCCCATTTAAGGCTGACAGGAAGGTATTTAGGGCCAGATAAAAAGCCATCATTTTGAGATAGTTGATGTGTAGGCATTGCTCGTGGATCGACGAGGAGCCGAATGCCGGATTGCCCTCGTACAAAGCGCCCCAGCCCAAGCTGGAGGCATCTGTCGTGACTCGTTGTCTGGGAGTCAGAAAACTTTTGGTTGAATTTGGTTGAATCAACCCAAGACGCTCCAGATGGTTGAGCAACAACGACATGTGAACGATAAGTTCCCATTCTGACCTGGCTAATACTAACCAGTCGTCGAGGTAGTTCAAAATGCGGATTCCCATCTGTCTCAGAGGGGAAAGAGCCACGTTCACGCATTTCGAAAGGCAGGACTGTATATTGATAGGCCATTCCCTCGAATGCAAATCTCAAGAACAGTCTGTGACTGGGGGCTATCTGGATATGAAAGTACAATCCAGAGTTTGAATCCTTTCAAATCCAGAGTCAGAAACCAGTCCTCGGGACAAATTTGCACGAGGATCTGTTTCAAAGTTAATATTCTGAACGGCCGTCTCATGAGAGCAGGATTCACACTTCTGAGATCGAGAATTGGTCTGAGCCCACCATCTTTCTTGGGAATGAAGAAGTAGTGGCTGTAAACACCCCACTCACTGTCCACTAAGGGGACCTGTTCTATAGCGTCCCTCGCAAGCAGTGTGTTTACTTCGGCCTGAATAACATGTGCTTCGTTGTCCAGTACCGAAGTCCGAATGATGCCTCTGAAGCGAGGCGGCCTTTGAGCGAACTGAAGCAAGTACCCTCGTTCTATGACTTTTAAAATCCAACTTGCGACTCCGGAAATGGCTTTCCAAGCTGTTCTATTTTTATTAGTGGCAGATCGCTATGTGGGGATGGGGAGCTGACACTTGTGGTTATAGGGAGAGGAGAAATGCTCTTTTGAGTATGTGGGTCTGCTATCACAGTGGTAGTTTGTTGGGACACTCGTTGGGCATGCAGGACGTGTCCCACTGAAAAAACTCCACCGCTCGGAAGGATTCGAAGAGGTGGGGAATGATCTCAAGCTTTCTTCAAGGGCGTTCCGGCCTGGGCGAGAACTAGCCCTCTCCTCTTCCTCTCTGCTTTCTGATCAGGACGGCTTCTGCAGCTCTGGGTCCAGCACTACGCGAGGACGAGGCTACCTGACGAGGTAACAGCTGCTGAGCTGGGGCACTTAGTCAGAAAATGATGCAGCACTTGCGACGTCTTTTGAGCCTCATTAAAATGCTTCGTGAACTCGTCCACGGCAGGCCCGAACAGTCCCTTGGGTGAGACTTGGGAGTCAAGGAAGGCCATCTTCTCGGCGTCCCTTATCTCCGTGAGGTTGAGCCATAGGTGGCACTCCAGCACCACCAGACTGGCCATGGCCTTGCCGATCGCCTGAGCAGTCAACTTGGTAGTGCGCAGGGCCAAATCAGATGCTGTGCGCAACTCAATGAAGACTCTAGGATTCCGGCCAGACTCGTGCATATCACAGAGAAGTTTGGCCTGAAATACCTGGAGCACCGACATCGTATGCAGGGCTAAGCCGGTCCGGCCAGCCGCTGCATAATCCCTGTTGGCCAAGGAGGACGTCAACCTGCAGGGCTTAGATGGATGCGCCATCTAAGAGGGGGGAGCTTGCTGTACCTTTTCTCTTCAGCGCCGTCAAAGGTGGTGAGAGCAGCTGTAGTAGAAGGGTTAACGCGCTGAGTACGGAGTCCGCCATGTTTTAGTGAGCTCGTCGTGGACCGCAGGCATAAACGGAGCTGGCCGCTGTCAGGAGGATGGTTGACGATGACCCTTTAAGAACCACTCGTCGAGGAGGCAGAGGGCGGGCTCTTCCGGGGCCACCCAATCAAGGCCGAGTTCCTCCACAGCCCTTGTCAGAACCCGGATCAGTTCTGAGTCCATGCTCAGCCATGTAGACAGAGCTGGGACTTCGGGATCTTCGCTGTCAAGGACATCGAGTCGTCGACAGCAACCTCTTCCTCGGACGCGCAGAAAGAAATCAAGCCGCTCGCAGCTGACGAGGGGCGTTGTTTTTCCTGTGTGAAGCACGAGACGAGGCATTTTGGAGAGAGCGCGAAGCACATGGGTGCCAAGCCGAGGTGAGTTCACTCGAGCCTGATGGATGAGACCTGCTGCTCCGCTGTTTCTGCCACTTCTGGTGGAAGTGGACTGGTACAAGGGGTTTCTGCACTCGCGAGAAGATTCTAATGAAATGGCGCTCTGAGCCGACTTATATAGAGGTTGGCTCCCCCCCCCCATTGGTTTGTGCAGCTACACAAACGTTAACAAATCAGGCTTCAGTACCAGGGTAAACAGGAGTTGTCCCCCATACACAACGTGAAGTGAACGTTCGAAAGGGAACATGACAGAGTTTGTTAATGCGTTTTGTCTGGAGCAAGTAATTTATAATGTAGGAAATAAAAAACACAGTCTTCACCAGTTTCAGCAACTTAAATTTTTGTTATTAATACTTTGTGCCAGTTTCCAAGGCAGTGACTATTTTGTTCTCTTGAACACATGGGATGGAAACAGTGCTTTATTCGCAAATGTTTTATGTGATATTCTAATTTTGCACATATAAGTTAAATTTGCAACTTAGGATGGAAACATAGTGATGTGTACGATTCCCTCAGTATTCATCTTTTAGAGCTTATCTGCTTATAATTTGAGTTAATAAGTAAATTCACTCATAAACAATAAACAATGATAACCAATTATTTTTCAAAACATGTTTAATGTCAAAATGTCACTGCTAATAACTAGCAACTATTGTCACTATGTTTGTCCTCATAACAGAGTTGAATTATTGAACTTGGCATAACCAGTATAATCAAACACAGATCAAGACTGTATGAGAAACTTAGTTCTGTCTGAACCATCTGATGAAAATGTTATATGAGAATTTTTGCAACTAAAATAACCACATATGAAAGCATGATGGTTTCATTTCAATATAAGCTAAACTTAGATACAAATTCTAAACCATAAATGTAATGATGATGAATGAGGCTGATAGAGACTTCAGTTAGGATAGAGGCATATTTAATTTTTGACAGGAATGAAAACAAGGCTGTGAGGGACTTAAATACAGTGGATTTAACTGTTGTTTAACGACATACCAATTGTTCAGCTAACGAAATGTCTTTCCGAAAAAGTTGAAAAACACTACATAAAAACAGTTGAGAGTTGTGAAAATGACATGATCTATGGCCTTTATACAGCGCGTACCATTATAAGTACTGTAAGTCTATCCCTCACAGCCTCATTTTCATCTGTGTTAAATTCAATATGGCATCTAAGCTTACTAAGGACTATTCCAATGAAAACAAACATCAAAATAAATGCAATTCAAATAAATCAAAGTGCATGAGTATGTTAAGTGTGCTTATTTCATCTGATGGATGTGTTCATCTATTTTCTCTCAGGATGAGTTCTGGCACGTGTATGTTGGTGAGTCTGTAACAATCCTTTGGTTCAGTTTGGTTTAAATGGTAAAGTCAGTCTTGATATGAGTGCTTGTGTGTTTGGTGTTTGTTCAGATGGAGATGCGTGTTTGTCCCACCCATGTCTCAATGACGGCGAGTGTAAAGATACGATCGGGCCATACACTTGTTTCTGTCAACAAGGGTTTAAGGGCTACAACTGTGAGATTGGTAAAGAGCCTCATGTTGTTCAGTAATCACACAACAGACCATCAAACCATCAATGCTGTTGAGTTTCTCTCCTCTGTGTCTTGTTGCAGTTATTCCTGCGCTCTGTGAGAGTGAAAATGGAGGCTGTGATCATTTTTGCAGGGTACAGCAGAATAACATCGCCTGTTCATGTGCTAAAGGCTACCAGCTGGCCTCTAACGGGAAGTTGTGTCTTTCTCATGGTAAATGATATTCTGATGTAGGAGAGATGTTTATCCACTGATTATCCTCAGTTCAAAAAACTTTCTGTTTTAGATCCTTTCAAATGTGGCACCGTCCATCCTCAGAAGACCAGAAGCATCTTAAACATACACATCAACAACACTGAGAATGAAGAGGAAACGCATGTAGAGACCACTGTTGAGCCTGTCGTAGATTTCACAAACCCTCCCAGCAATGAGACAAAAGGCATGTTCGGCCTCCTCAAGCAGGAGATCATGAATCCAGTGGAGGAGCAACTAGTTCTGCCTGAATCATCTGAGGGAAACACGAGAATCGTGAACGGTGTGAACTGTCTTCCTGGAGATTGTCCATGGCAGGTAGAAACTTATAATTGAGTTTTTCTCAGTTTTAGTCTTCTTTTGCATGAAACCTTACTTGAGTTTTTTGGAAATATGAAATGTGCCAGTTTTAGTGTGTTATCGTTGACATCTTACGTTCTCTCAGGCTCTTCTTATTAATGAAGACAACATTGGCTTCTGTGGTGGCACCATCTTAAACGAGTACTTCGTCCTGTCTGCCGCTCACTGCATGAATCAGTCACTCTCCACCCGCGTGGTTGTAGGTACGTCTTTATATGAACATGTCCTTAAAACTTCAAAGTTTGTGAAATATTTTTATGCACATGTTCAGAAATTTGATGCACAAAAAGCTGCTTCATATTCAGCAATAAACAACAGTAAAATCTCTGTAATCTGCCATAATTTAGCTTGTTATTGTTCAGATGTCACTCTTTTATATCAGTACATTCAATGGTATTGTCATCAATGTTATTATAGTTAACTAAAATTAAAACCATTTAAAAAACCATTTACTTAACATTGTTACTTGAAATAAAATGAACTTTAAAGGGGTCATATGATGTTGCTAAAAAGAACATTATTTTGTGTATTTGGTGTAATGAAATGTGTTTATGCGGTTTAAGGTTAAAAAAACACATTATTTTCCACATACTGTACATTATTGTTTCTCCTCTATGCCCCACCTTTCTGAAACACGCCGATTTTTTACAAAGCTCATCGGTCTGAAAAGAAAGGTGTGCTGTGATTGGCCAGCTATCCAGTGCGTTGTGATTGGCCGAATACCTCAAGCGTGTGACGGAAATGTTACGCCCCTACCATACTGTGATGTTGCCCTGTCAGGCCGGAGCGATGATTCAAAAACATGAAAACCCATTATAAACGAGGCATTCGTTGCATCCAGTGGGGACATAATTATGGATTATAATGACTTATACTGTCTTTTTACGCGTTGCTTTGCATCGCGCCGCGTAAACATAAAACCATGTCTGCATTTGTGATCAGAGAAATGACAAACAACACTGCCCAAAAAAAACTCTAAAACTCTACACTGTAAACTCTACACTGCCCAAAAAACTCGCTTTAAATATAAAATATAAAAACTCATAAAAACTCTTTAAATATAAAAAAACGCACTTACAGTCTTTGAGTCAGAACAGCCGGCATTGTAGTCTACTCTACCAGGATCAGGAAACAGTCCTCATCCTCCATAAAATGCAACTGCACACATCTGAATATTTGGTTTGAACTGTTCTGGAACAGTGTTGTAAATACAACTTAACCACTGATTTCTAGTCGTGTCCATTTTTGGAAGGCCAAACAAAGTAGTTTCGCTTTCACAACGAAACACACAGCGCCTTCACGACATGGCGGCAGC
>NW_015635524.1:84504-91828 GCF_001515625.1 Sinocyclocheilus rhinocerous
ACACACAGTGCCTTCACGACATGGTGGCGGCGGCAACAACAATACTACAGCGTGAATAAAAGTTACGCCTTCTTTCTTTGCGTGAACGTTTGGGCGGCGTTATGCAAATCTTCCGAGATCGTGACGTAGGTATGTGGGGGTGTGTTAGAACGAGCCGTTTTAGGTAGGCGTGGCTGACTCTTAACTTTTATAAAGAATATCTCTTTGGATTTGAGACTTTAGTCTTTGCAACTTTACAGATCTTCTTTATGCACCAAGAGCTTGTAACACTCCAAAGAGAAAGGAAAAATTGAAATCGCATCATATGACCCCTTTAACTGAAACTAAATAAAATATAAACCTTAAAGTTATTGTATTTCAGCTGGTTGCCATGGCAACATTTCTCATTTTCATTTTGCTTATCTTGATGTACAAAAATAAGACTTTTTATAAATAAGAAATTTTATAAAATTAAAAAACTAAACTAAAATTAAAATTAAAATCGAATATATATATATGAGAAAATATACCGTATTGTCCCGAATATAAGACGATGTTTTTTTCTTGGAAATACATCTGAAAAAACGCGGTCGTCTTATATTCAGGGTCTAGACTTTGACATGTCAATAATACACCCACAACAATAGGTGGCGCCAAATACGCATAAAACTAGTGTGCCATGAAATACGTAATGTAATGCGTGTTGTAAAAATCGTGAGTAAAAACAAAAGGTTAGCCTGATGGCACCAAACTCCCTTTGTGATTTTAAAACGTAAGACAGTACCCAGATTTGAAGACTACAGTAAGATTTAACTTCTACTGTTAATAAGATTTTGGTAGGCTACCATTAGATGGATAGCCTAAGTCCTAATTCAGATGGGCTACCACTGTCTTACGTTTTAAAATCACAAAGGGAGTTTGGTGCCATCAGGCTAACGTGACAGTCACGACTCATGCAGCTGTAAGGTTTGTTTTTATTCGCGATCTTTACAACACGCAGGTCGTCTTATATTCGGGCCAATACGGTATGTGAGATTTCTGGGGTCTTTTTTCTCAGGAGAAACATCATGCAGAATTCAGTAAAAGTCTCCATCTACCCTTACATCTATCTAGGAGAAACAAATGAGATATTCCTGTTTGTGTCTTCTTGTCAGGTGAGTTTGACACGCTGGTCAACGAGAGTCGAGAGGTCACGCACGATGTAGACAAGATTCTGATTCACAAGAACTACATGGCTGACACCTACCACAATGACATTGCTCTCATCAAGCTCAGCAAGCCCATCAAATTCACCAAATTCATCATCCCTGCCTGCCTGCCAGAGCGCGACTTCGCCGAGCGCATACTGATGCATCGGGAGGATGGCATGGTGAGTGGCTTTGGTCGCGTGCGTGAGGGCGGCCTTCAGTCCACCATCCTCCAGAAGTTAACGGTGCCGTACATCGACCGCGCCAAGTGTATAGAGTCCAGTAAGTTTAAAATCTCCAGCCGGATGTTCTGTGCCGGATACGATCAAGAGGAGAAAGACGCGTGTCAGGGCGATAGCGGCGGGCCGCATGTGACACGCTACAAAAACACGTGGTTCGTCACAGGTGTGGTGAGCTGGGGTGAAGGATGTGCGCAGAAGGGCAAGTACGGCGTCTACACGCAGGTCTCCAAGTACATCATGTGGATCCATAATGCCATGTCAAAAGTCATGCCACAGATGGAAGCTTCTATAAAACCCAGAGCAAAGCGAGAGCTGCTTCAGAAGACACCCGTACGAAGAGTCTGAAGTAAAAATCAACACCATTTACTATCTTTATTCATTTTGATTCACCAAATTCAAGATTCATCATCTGTATTGATGGTAAATTTGTTAAAATTAATTAAATTTTATATGTTTTCAATAAATCTAAGTTGTATGTATAAAATACCATTGTCTTGTACAATTACGATAGAAAATATTTTACTATTTGAATATTTAAATTTACAGAACCTTCATAAATCGAATAACAACTTACAAAAGAAAAACACTCTCAAAGTGTATTTTTATTCATAAGGTTTTATAAGTAGAGTTAAATAAATCTGAATTTTATATGGTACATCGCCATTTTGCTCTGACCAAATAACATGAAAGCACCTGATGACATAATTACGACTTGCCAACTCATTAATACGAATTTTCCGGGAGGACTTGAACGCAAAATAACTTGCTCCGGTTATGAACAATATAATAAAATCCTCATTAATAAAGTAATGTTATTTCTAGTTAGATCTTGTTTCGGTCTGAAATATGTCACATTATGGAGGGTTTGTCAATGCTGTTGACTATCATCTAGATGAGATTTCACAGTTTTTTATAAAGACGACCCTTGATTTTATAAACTGTTTTTATTGTATTTGTGTCATATAAAGTCAAATGTGTTTCCTGACAAGAAATAAAGTTGACAGAGTCTATAAAACCCAGAGAAAGACAAGAGCTGCTTCAGAAGTCTGACGTCAATGTAAATCAACACTATTTACTGTCTTAATTCATGTTGATTATTCATCAGTGATGATGTTATTCTACAGAAAAACATGTTTGGCTTCTTAATCTTTTAATTTACTAACTATAAACCAATTTAACCAAACTGGTGTGTCAATGCCGTTTCATGCTGACTATAATCCAAATGAGATGTTTCACAGTTTTAATTAACACGACGCTTGATTTTATAAGCTGTTTCTATCATATTGGTATCATATAAAGTCAAATGTGTTTGCTGACGAGAAATTAAGCTGAGAGCGTATGTGGAGGTTTTCACAAACACACGGATGAAGAGTTCAGAGGTCGTGTTGACGGTCTAGTCTAGAGTCCAGATACACAGTGCTAAGCACACAGAGACTCTCAAACACAGCAGTCATTATCTAATTTTCGCAATTTACCATTTAGACATCAAACAGAAACACTTTAATGAATGAATATGACTCGCTCTTTTAACAGTGTTTAATCACAGCATGTTAATGGGCTGAAAGCGCTGACGTCATATTCTGAACATCTTGCGTGTGTTAAATGTAGGCTAGTAGTCATGTACAGGACAGAGAGACACATGTATCCTGAGAAAGACGCTTTTTGGAGATGAGCTTATGTTATTGACCGTATTGACTGTGGGTGGGGCTACAGACAAGCGGCTGATCGTTGTGATCAGTGACTGACTGGCATCGGGATCTTCTTCTGATTGATCACGATGGAATCACTCATTTGTCGGCTGCTGTTCTTCACGCTGATCGCTCATCATGTATCATCCGCAGATCAGCACACAGGTGAGAGATCGACTGTCAACTGTATGTCACTCTGGACCTATAGAGTTTTGCTCTATTTAAACCAGTTTGATTTGAACATTCACTGCTAGTGTTCCTCAAACCACAGAGATTTAAGTGTGAATTTTTTTAAGCATGCACAGTGTGATGTTTGTTGAAGTCCATGGTGTGTTTTAGTGTTTCGGTCCCGGCAGCGGGCCAATGTGCTACTGCTGCGCTCCAGAAGGGCCAATGCATTTCTGCTGGAGGAGATCCTGCAGGGAAATCTGGAGCGCGAGTGCTTTGAGGAGAGATGCAATAAAGAAGAGGCCAGAGAATGCTTCGAGAACGACCAGAAGACAGTACGGCATCTGATGATCATCACACACATATCACTGATCAGTGTATATATAATCAGGGCAGTAGCAACTCCAATTTGTTGGGGGTGCTAATAAAATAATTGAATTGTCTAGGTAATGAATGCCTAAACTGCATGTAAACAACATGCCGTTTCAGTAATCTAAAGTTGTTTCGATACAACACAGCTTCTAAAAGACCAGGGTTTCTGCGGGTCTTTAAAAAATCTTAATGTGCCCTTCCACAAATTAAAGTCTTAAATCAGAGCAGAAAGTCTTAAATTCATTAAGTCATAACATTAAATGCTGCATGCACTGCAAAAAAAGAATATCTTCCTCAGCATTTTTGTCTTGTTTTTACATCTAATCGTTAAATCAAGATACATTTACTTGAGATGCAAAATGAATATCGTATGTAATGAGGAATGAAAGATTCCCTTTGAATTTTCTGAGCCCACTGGCAGATATTGTTCTTGTTTTAATCATAAACTCAATTCACTTTGATCAATTTCTCAGAAAACAAGACTTATTTAATGTCATTTTGCTTCACAGATAAATGTATTTAGATTTGCACTGCAAACAAGTAAAAAAAATACTGAGGAAGAACATAATTTTTTTAAGATAATGCAAGTTATTTCCACATTCTAGTCAGTGTTTTGTGAGCAGAAATATTCAGAAACAATTTTTCATAAAATTAATTAAAACATAATGGAGATCTGTTGGAATTTGTATTTTCAGACTTCACAACACACTGTTCCTTAACATGTCTTTACTTTGTCTTTAAAAGTCTTAAATTTACTGTCATAAAACCAGCAGAAACCCTTAAGACATGCAGGGGTTGGAGGAGAGCATCATCAATAACTATTTTATTTAATTTTCTATCTAAACTATACATTTACAAGGTCACAGTGTAAAGTGTGCAGTTATTAAAAGGGTTAGTTCACCCAAAAATGAAAATTCTGTCATTAATTACTCATATGTTCCACACCCCTAAGACCTTCGTTCATCTTCAGAACACAAATTAAGATATTTTTGATCAAATCCGATGGCTCAGAGAGGCCTCCATTGACAGCAACGCCACCCAAACTTTCAAGATCCATAAAGGTACTAAAGACGTTGATAAAACAGTCGACGTGACTACAGTGGTTCTACAATAATTTTATGAAGCGACTAGAATACTTTAGATAGAAGGGGATCACACATTTCTAAGGGAACAACAGGGTCCCAACATAAAGGCAACTGACCAAGGAGGCGCCAGAGATGGGCCTAAAACTTAGTTCGTTGCAAATGGGGTCCTTCGGGAGCAGCGCTCTCGGCTCTCAAGCTGAGGCGGGCCCTTACAGCACATACTGGGAGCGACTCATAGCTAACCCTCACAGAAAGGGGAGCACTTCTCAGCTCAACCAGAAGGGGGCATTAGATTAGAAGGGGTAACCCAGCAGGGCCCAATAAGAGACAGTCCACTGGTGCAGCTGGACACGGTCTCATGCTCTCTATCTCAGTAGAGAGCATGGGTCCCGTGGCCAGAGTATAGGGAGCATGTCGCAAAGCATGTACTCAGAAGAGTACTAGCCCACAAGAAGGACCCGCAGGTCCTGAGGTTGCAGCGTTATACTGGGGACCTGATGCTGGGAGGCTTCTTCAGAAGTCCTGGAACCAGAACCGATGAATGAAACCATCACTGTAATCGGTCAACAGCAGGAGGTCCTGAGTTAGCAGGTGGGTCAAACCTAAAAGTCAGAAAAACAGAACAGGTCCGAGTAGCGCTGCAGAGAAAGGCTAGCATCAAATACACAAGAACTAGCAGTAGAGTAGATAAAAATGGATCGTACTCGCCAACCATGGCTTATCCACCATACTCACCCACAGATGTCTCTCCATAACCACCATGGCCACCATGGATCTGCCAATGGCAGTGCTTAATGGCACAGAGAGCAAGATCCGTGGTGCGACGCAACTCAGCCACCTCATCAGGGGATAGACCCTGAGGTATCAGAGCAAAGCCTCTGGCGAGAGAACATGCACTCCTAGTCGTGTTTAGCTTAACACTAACATAAACAAACGGTCAGTGAAGACGAAGAAGAGGATGACATGTTATCCCGGCGCCCTTTTACACTGTGATCACGCAGGGTAATGACGTCATAGGCTGTCGTCGGCCAATGTTATTGTGTTTTTAGATGTATGCTTCAGACACCGGTCACGCTGAAGGCGTTCCCCATAGCGACCCCTAGAGGACGCATTTCGAAGTTCCCTCGAAAGGAAGGTTTCAATTTCCGGTGTAGGTATTTTATACTAGCATTATTTTACTGACAAATGTCGAGAGTGCACTGTTGTAAGTTAGAGCGAAAGTGCATTAATATGATGCGCGAATCTCTCCGCTCGCACAACAATTTCCTTTGCTCTCGCACAAAACCGGACATGCGCTCTCAGATATACGCTGCTCTTGCCCAGAGTGTGCGCGCACTTAAATCGTGTCCGTTGCAATCGCGAATCTCTGCTCTCGCTCAAAGTGTGCGTGTGTGCGCGCTCATACTGTGTCCTGTGGAGATGGTCCTCACTGCAGAACACAAGATCCAGGGGGCGAGGTTGGATCCAGATCCAACTCCTCCCACCTTACATTAGGGGCGGGAGAAAAAATCGATCCATCGATGCATTGCGATTCTCTCTCCAACGATTCTGGATCGATTCTGAGAATTTTGGAATCGATTCTGAGCTTAGTTTTTAAACAGATGCGCGATGACGCTGAGTTTGCTTTAGAAACACCCGTATTCTGCTTGCTTCCAATTTTAGTATTTTCCTTACAAATGCTCTACGAAGTCATCATTTATGTGGTTTGGAATGCAGTGGACTTATATATTTAAAATGTGAACCTCACCAACAGAAGGCTGCTTTCAATTTCAAATGCTGACGCGTGCTTTGTTTGTGAAGACTGCTCGCGCATGCGGCTGTGCGCGACTCCATGGTTTACTGCACTTGCATCTCAAAATGGTTTTATGACGCAAAATTCATGTAAACACAGCCAGTTATGTCTTAAGGGATTAAACGGACAGGACGGCTCATGGATATAGGCTGGAGGCTTGAAGTCCGAAGCCTGGACATTCATGGAATGAAGGATTTAAAGGCAGCCGAGCGCGTCTTGGCCTCCTTAAACTTCACGACCACCGTCTCGACAGAAGTGGCGAAAAGCTCAGAAGGGGAAACCGGCGCATCAAGAAGAAAGCCCTTCTCTTTCGACCCAATATCCACCAGATTCACCCCCAGATGTCTCTCCATAACCACCATGGCCGCCATGGATCTGCCAATGGCAGTGGTGGCCTGCTTAGTGGCACGGAGAGCAATATCCATGGTATGACGCAACTCAACCCAATCAGGAGATAGACCCTGCCTTTATCCACTTTCAGCAGATCAGCCTGATAAGCCTGAAACACCGCCATGGTGTGCAACGAGGCTGCAGCCTGACCTGCTGCGTATGCCCTGCCATTCATATGAGATGTATCCTGAAGGGGTTTGGACAGCAGGGAGGGAGCCTTAAGGGATGATGTCTCCCCCATAGAGAGATAGCAAGCCAGCGTCTCTTCAACAGGGGGCATCTTTTCATAACCATTCTCACGCATCCCCTCGATGTTGGCATAACTAGTATGCTGGAATCTGTGGATGCGGGACAAGAAAGGATTTTTCTAAACTTTCTCGATCTCCACATGAAGATCGGGAAGGAATGGAAGGCTCACCTG
>NW_015635524.1:92107-99229 GCF_001515625.1 Sinocyclocheilus rhinocerous
GTGCGTAAATGCAGCTTATCTCCCGCTGTCTATGATGTCATAGTAAAAAACAACAGTAAAGATGAAGAAAAATCACTCACAGTTCTTGAATGGAAAACTTTCAGATAATCTTAAATACTGAAAGCTCTCTTTGTTTGTTGTTTGTAATATGTTTGCTCCTCTTTATTATTTGCTACTTGCTTGTATGTTTTGAAGTTATATTAGTTTAAAATTCTTGACATATAACCATTTTAATTATTGTTTTCAATTTGTAATTATTTTAAAAAATATTTAATTACTTATGTAAGGATATGTAAATGTAAGGATTTTAAGATTCTCAAGTCGGTAAACTAATTACTTAATAAAGGCTGCAGCCTGACCTGCTGCCACGTATGCCCTGCCATTCACACAAGATGTATATTGAAGGGGTTTGGATGGCAGGGAGGGAGCTTTAAGAGATGTCTCCCCCATAGAGAGATAGCAGACCAGCGTCTCTTCAACAGGGGGCATCTTTTCATAACCATTCTCACACATCCCCTCGATGTTGGCATAACTAGTATGCTGGAATCTGTGGATGAACCCACCCATCTCCGCCCCTAAACCTACCATCTCCACCCCCTAGATGTGGATCCAACCCCGCCCCCTGGATCTTTGTTCTGCAGTGAGGGGCTAGTGGTCCTGTGCACTGGAAATCATCTTCTTCTTCTCTCTGGTTTTTTGGCGGATTGGCAAACCAACATTAAAGGTGCATGTCCGCCACCTGCTGGTCTGGAGAGTGAAACGTACACGGTTCAGCTATGAACTATTCAACTATTATAGATTGTAAAAAATCATACATAAATAAATACAAAATTCAAAGCTTCAAACTCTTTCCATTAATCTTGTCTTTTTAAATACTTAAACAATTCTTCATATATTCTTGACTGCATTACCCCATAACCTAAAAGTGTCTTTAGAGATATATTATTAATTCCCACCAGTTCCAGTTCTTGGAACATCTGATGTCTTTCCCTTTTATACGCTATACACATTAAAAGAACATGCTCAACCGTTTCTGGTAGTCCACATTTATCACAATTGCCTGTTTCATGTTTCCCTATTATGTACAAACAAATGATGTTATTTAATGCTACATGTCCGATGGACCCTTTTCACAAGACTGTGATGTGACCGTTCAATGGTCATCAGCATCATAAATCCTTGAAAGTTTTTCATATTGGTATTTTTTTTTTAAATGTATGTACATTTATAACACTATTCTTTGTATATTACCTTTGCATCAAATTACAAAAAAAAAATAGTTTATGCTAATGCACGGGTGTTTCTAATGCAGCGTCTATGGAAGGGACGGTAAATTTGACATCGTTCTCTCTGCTGACTGCCTTTATCAGAAATGATGTTATTTAATGCTACATGTCCGATGGACCCTTTTCACAAGACTGTGATGTGACCGTTCAATGGTCATCAGCATCATAAATCCTTGAAAGTTTTTCATATTGGTATTTTTTTTTTAAATGTATGTACATTTATAACACTATTCTTTGTATATTACCTTTGCATCAAATTACAAAAAAAAAATAGTTTATGCTAATGCACGGGTGTTTCTAATGCAGCGTCTATGGAAGGGACGGTAAATTTGACATCGTTCTCTCTGCTGACTGCCTTTATCAGTCTCTCTCACTATATTCAATATACAGGTGCATCTCAATAAATTAGAATGTCGTGGAAAAGTTAATGAACATACTTTCCAGACGTACTGGCAAACCGGAAGTGTTAGCATTAGCCGTTATGCTTTTTTGGCTAAAGGTTGCAGGCTTGCCTTCTAGTGGCTTTGTCGTGAAACGTTTCTCGTGAGCATGCGAAAGTCTGTGTATTTTTTATTTTTGCAAAGGTCCCTTTAGGGGCTCCTTATTTTGACTAAATTGACTAAAAAACACAGGAAAAAGTGACTTGTAAACCTGCGTCTGCGGTCAGGAGGAACCGAGTCAGATAATGCTTGTGTGTGCAAATGGGTAATATAAGATATAATAATATATTAAAGGGGTCATATGATGCTGCTAAAAAGAACATTATTTTGTGTATTTGGTGTAATGAAATGTGTTTATGCGGTTTAAGGTTCAAAAAACACATTATTTTCCACATACTGTACATTATTGTTTCTCCTCTATGCCCCGCCTTTCTGAAATGAGTCGATTTTTACAAAGCTCATCGGTCTGAAAAGCGAGGTGTGCTCTGATTGGCCAGCTATCCAGAGCGTTGTGATTGGCCGAATGCCTCAAGCGTGTGACAGAAATGTTACGCCCTTACCATATTGTGATGCCCTGTCCGGCCGGAGCGACGAGACAAAAACATTAAAACCCATTATAAACCATGTGAAGGGCCGCATACCAAATCCTTGATAAAAGAACTATTATTTACACTGGAGGCATGCATGGAAAAATATTATCGGACAGAAACATTTGTCACATTAAAAAAACAACAATTCTTATTTAATATCTACACTGAACAAAATTATAAACGCAATACTTTTGTTTTTGCCCCCATTTTTCATGAGCTAAACTCAAAGATCTAAGACTTTTTCTATGTACACAAAAGGCCTATTTCTCTCAAATATTGTTCACAAATCTGTCTAAATCTGTGTTAGTGAGCACTTCTCCTTTGCCGAGATAATCCATCCACCTCACAGGTATGGCATATCAAGATGCTGATTAGACAGCACACTCTAACTGATTTTTGTAATTTGAACAGTATTATACTGTAATATGTACAGTAAGATACTGTAAAATGTGTCAACAATCAGGTTGTTGATTGTGGTCTGTGGAATGTTGGTCCACTCCTCTTCATGGCTGTGCATAGTTGCTGGATATTGGCAGGAACTGGAACACGCTGTCGTATACGCCGATCCAGAGAATCCCATACATGCTCAATGGGTGACATGTCCGGTGAGTATGCTGGCCATGCAAGAACTGGGATGTTTTCAGCTTCCAGGAATTGTGTACAGATCCTTGCAACATGGGGCCGTGCATTATCATGCTGGAACATGAGGTGATTGAGGTGATGGAATGGCACAACAATGGGCCTCAGGATCTCGTCACGGTATCTCTGTGCATTCAAAATGCCCAAAATGCCATGCACCTGTGTTCTGACAGTTTGTGCAGAAATTCTTTGGTTATGCAAACCGATTGTTGCAGCAGCTGTCCGGGTGGCTGGTCTCAGACGATCTTGGAGGTGAAGATGCTGGATGTGGAGGTCCTGGGCTGGTGTGGTTACACGTGGTCTGCGGTTGTGAGGCCGGTTGGATGTACTGCCAAATTCTCTGAAACACCTTTGGAGACGGCTTATGGTAGAGAAATGAGCATTCAATTCACGGGCAACAGCTCTGGTGGACATTCCTGCAGTCAGCATGCCAATTGCACGCTCCCTCAAAACTTGCGACATCTGTGGCATTGCGCTGTGTGATAAAACTGCACATTTTAGAGTGGCCTTTTATTGTGGCCAGCCTAAAGCACACCTGTGCAATAATCATGCTGTCTAATCAGCATCTTGATATGCCACACCTGTGAGGTGGATGGATTATCTCGGCAAAGGAGAAGTGCTCACTAACACAGATTTAGACAGATTTGTGAACAATATTTGAGAGAAATAGGCCTTTTGTGTACATAGAAAAAGTCTTAGATCTTTGAGTTCAGCTCATGAAAAATGGGGGCAAAAACAAAAGTGTTGCGTTTATAATTTTGTTAAGTGTAGATTGCAGTGTTATTAATATGAGAAAGTCTGTTTAAATTAATGATCGTAAAGATCAGCAGCCATCATCAGAGACCAACCGCCTCGTGTCAACATGCTGTAACACATCTCTGGTGAATCTTAATGAGTAGACGCACTCGTTCCATAAGAGGATGAGTGTGGTAATGTAAGCAAAAACATTTGAGGCAAGAGGGAGGAAATAGAGAAGGTAAGAGCAGGATATATTTGGAAGGAATGCTGTCTCGGACCACAGGGCTGTTAGTTCTGCCTTTCACAGGGGAGTGAATTCTAATCAAACCAAACAGCTTGTCATCGCACACTCATCATAATCTAATTAAGTGCAATCTAAATAATGATGATATTAGCCTTCTGATTGCACGGGTATAAATGCTGAGAAACGCATCAGTCTCATGTCGTCATGGTGCTCCGCCATCATCTGTCTTGATTTGGAGTGACTGTCCATGACTGTTTTTTTTTTCTTGAATTAACCAGCAAAAATCTATCTATCTATCTATCTATCTATCTATGTATCTATCTATCTATCGATCTATCTATCAGTAAGATTTTTTTAATGTTTTGAAAAGTCTCTACAGTAAAAACAGTAGTATTGCAAAATATTATTAAAATTAGTATATATTATGTTATAATATATTATTATATATGATCAAAACTCAATATTTCTATTTTAATATATTTTAGAATTACATTTTCAGCATCATTACTCCAATCTTCAGTGTCACATTATCATTATATATCATTATAATATGCTGATTTGGTCTCATATGCTTTTGGGCTAATGCCATTTAGAATAATATATATTATTCTATAGTCACCTCTGTATACCACTGCACCACACTGAACCATATGTACCTTAAGTGCTATATAATACTATGTAATTCTGAATTCAATCAGCTTTCCAACATGTCATGTCAATCTTTCCCTGCCTCCATATTACATTACATTACAAACAGATGGCAAAATCTCCCATGGTAGTGAATAAATTACCATACATACATGTGCCATCGTATTTACATGATCACCATAGCACTTCAAAGAAGAAAAGATTAAGGGAGCATAAAGTATAATACTATTACCATGTTCAAAAAACTACCATGGTAGCTTTTTGTTGGTGAAAGCTTGTTATCTGAGTGCCTGCTCTTGGTCCTGAGAAATGAGGGTGGGTTCTGATGCTTTTGTGGCTCTTTGAAGTCCTTTGAAAAACCTCATCTGTCAAGTGAATGGATTCTTTGCAATCTCCACAGCACCAATAACTCGCTTACGAGCCTGCTAATGTCAACTAGAGCTGCTCTTAATCCACAAAATCACTGAATTTGTTTTGATTTTCTTTTTATTACTGAAAAAATACACACTAATTATTATATCATAAGGACTAGTTCATTGAGCAGCTGATCAGTTATACACATCGCTGATCGCCATGCTCAGTTAGATAATAAATGTGGAGCATTTACCCTTCAGAGAACATTCATTCATTTTATCACATTCACTTGCAGCTGAATCATGCTCATACTGTGTAGAACAATACAATAGACGTAAAATTTTACATTTTGTCCACACAAATGATTCCTCCAGTCATTTGAGTGAAGACCAATGAGATTGGCTCTTTCCATTGTTACAAGGTGAGGCCTTTCAAAAGTCTTGAATTGATTCAATTATACAGATAATTCGGCACTGTCGAAAGCGCTCTGTTTTACAATAATACAGAGCGATGCACAAAAGAACATGTTTGAGACAGCATTTATTGCGCCACAATGTGAACAGTGCAATAATCCTTCGCTGCTCCCAAAATCTTTTCACGTTGATCTTTCGCTTCATAAAGAGCACAGAATGAGCAAAACTGGGTTACATCAGTGAGATGAGAATGTAGACGCAAAGACTATTCAACATTGAATGAGATCAGCACTCTACTGTCCATTAGGATATTAGCTTTCAGGATAATCTATGCCACAGAGCCTGAGGTAATACACATTAGTGTGAATAAAATGACTTTGTCTTCATAAGAGCTTACAGTGATATCAGGCCATTTCTCTCTAAGACTCTTACGTCTACAACTGCTTTATTATTAAGAATTATGGTTAATGGTGTTGGACTGTGTATCATTGAATGATTTAATGCAGTGTTGTTACCGTAAACTATAAAACTAAAACTTCTAGTAACTGAAATAAAGCTGAAATAAAATATAAATATTAAAGGAAAAAATGTAACAAAAACATTGTAAATAATATAACTGAAAACTAAATTAAATAAGTTTGTTGAAGTAATATAATTAGAACTGAAACAAAAATGAAGCTATATAGCAGTAAAAAACTAATAAAAACGACAAAAGCACACAACAAAATGACTAAAACTTAAAAATAAAAATAAAACATTGATACAACGGAAGATGGTGACATGAGAGTTTTTTTTTTTTCATTGAGTGAGTCATTGAATCACTCATTCAACGATTTGAATCCAGGTAAATTCAGGCATGAAACCAGTGACTGTCTGAGCAAGTCAAACTCAATCATTCAAAAAAAGCCAAATCGCTTGTTTGCTGTTGGAGCTGAAAAAAAAGTGTCTAAAAAGAGTCCAATTCAATGTTAACTTCTTTATTAATTATTATTTCTGAGCTACAATATTGCAAACCCAAAGCTAAGCTTATTTTCTCCACTTAAAACAATGGAACAAATTGTGTTCCGTGATATTATTAGGAGAAATTATATTATGCTAGGAGAAAATCAATTAAGATACCAGTCAAATAGAACACTACAAGAACCATAATGATGACAAAACATATGTGTAACCCCTCCAGTTACTCACACTGCTCAAAGCAGGATTCGAACTGACACTAACTAGTGATGTCCGGTTCGCGAACGAATCGTTCGATTTAACTGGTTCTTCTTAGTGAACCGGTTGAACCAGTTCACCAAATCGGACTGAATCATTTGAAACGGTTTGCGTCTCCAGTAAGCATTAATCCACAAATTACTTAAGTTATTCACTTTTTTAACGTGGCTGACACTCCCTCTGAGTCGAAATAAACCAATATCCCGGAGTAATTCATTTACTCAAACAGTACACTGACTGAACTGCTGTGAAGAGAGAACTGAAGATGAACACGAGCAGAGCAGCATGTGTGCAGCGAGCCGGATAACGAACGTACACGCCCACTGCTGGAGCGGTTCTCGTTCTCGAGTCAAGAACCGGTGGCATCGGTTTTCGGATCACCAGTACACTGAACCGAGAACCGTTTCTTTCGGACACGTCCGATTTGAGAACCGATGAGCTGATGATACTGCGCATGCGTGTAATTTTTCAAGGGGACGAAAAGAATGTTAGTCAAGTATTTTGTTAAAAATCAGATAGTGTGATATAAATATATTTTATTTTACTTTTTAAAAA
>NW_015635524.1:103769-119103 GCF_001515625.1 Sinocyclocheilus rhinocerous
TTAATTACTCTGAACAAAATTATAAATGCAACACTTTTGTTTTTGCCCCCATTTTTCATGAGCTGAACTCAAAGATCTAAGACTTTTTCTATGTACACAAAAGGCCTATTTCTCTCAAATATTGTTCACAAATCTGTCTAAATCTGTTAGTGAGCACTTCTCCTTTGCCGAGATAATCCATCCACCTCACAGGTGTGGCATATCAAGATGCTGATTAGACAGCATGATTATTGCACAGGTGTGCCTTAGGCTGGCCACAATAAAAGGCCACTCTAAAATGTGCAGTTTTACTGTATTGGGGGGTCCGGGGGGGTCCGAAAACCAGTCAGTGTCTGGTGTGACCACCATTTGCCTCACGCAGTGCAACACATCTCCTTCGTATAGAGTTGATCAGGTTGTTGATTGTGGTCTGTGGAATGTTGGTCCACTCCTCTTCAATGGCTGTGCGAAGTTGCTGGATATTGGCAGGAACTGGAACACGCTGTTGTATACGCCGATCCAGAGCATCCCAAACATGCTCAATGGGTGACATGTCCGGTGAGTATGCTGGCCATGCAAGAACTGGGATGTTTTCAGCTTCCAGGAATTGTGTACAGATCCTTGCAACATGAGGTGATGGTCGTGGATGAATGGCACAACAATGGGCCTCAGGATCTCGTCACGGTATCTCTGTGCATTCAAAATGCCATCAATAAAATGCACCTGTGTTCGTTGTCCATAACATACGCCTGCCCATACCATAACCCCACACATTCCTGCAGTCCGCATGCCAATTGCACGCTCCCTCAAAACTTTCGACATCTGTGGCATTGTGCTGTGTGATAAAACTGCACATTTTAGTGGCCTTTTATTGTGGCCAGCCTTAGGCACACCTGTGCAATAATCATGCTGTCTAATCAGCATCTTGATATGCCACACCTGTGAGGTGGATGGATTATCTCGGCAAAGGAGAAGTGCTCACTAACACAGATTTAGACAGATTTGTGAACAATATTTGAGAAAAATAGGCCTTTTGTGTACATAGAAAAAGTCTTAGATCTTTGAGTTGAGCTCATGACAAATGGGGGCAAAAACAAAAGTGTTGCGTTTATAATTTTGTTCAGTGTATTATTGAGTCAAATTTACAACAGATATAATCTCAATCTGGAATTTGTTGTAGTTCATGACTGAGTGGTTTTGTTCACACACACATATGTTGATCCAAATAAAACAAGCATTCTTTGGGCATGCTTTTTAATGTTTGGGAATCTTTTTTCATCCAGTGAGGCATAAAACTTGTTAACTGGTGCTGTCTGAAACTTCTCCTTCAAAGTACTGTCACACTGGATGTCGATGAGTTCCAGTTGTGTGTCTGGAGGTGCTTTCTCACTGTCAAAAGATAGGGGGCAAGAGACAAGTTCAAGCTCGGTCTCAGTTTTTGCAAAGTCTGTGAAGCGACGGGAAAATTCTGCATGCAGGTCGATCAAAGTGCTGCTGTACCTCTCAATGTGTTATTGGTGTGCTTAGCCCGGCTAGTGTTGGAAAATGAGTGAAATTTCGGCTGGATATCTGTCTAGAGAACAATACAAGTTTGGCCTTGAACACTTTCACGTTGCTGTACAGTTCGTGTACAAAAACGTCCTTTCCCTGAAGTCTCAAATTGAGATCATTCAAATGTCTCGGTGCCTCGGTGTAGTATTTTTAAAAACTCCCTCGTGGGCCAGATAAAAGTTTTCGGAGGGCAGTATATGGCCTGCAGGCCGTAGTTTTCCCCCCTCTGTTGTACATGCAGCAAAGTTTCAGGAGTGACATTTATCCTACATCCCTCATATAAATGCAGGGTTCACTTTCGAAATAGCTTGTTTGCAATCAGGGTTAGTTCAGGTAAGCAATTGCTTAGCCTATATCCACTTCCTCGATGGCAGGCAAGTATTTCAATTTAGTTGAAAAGTCGCTCCTCTTCATAACATAAGGATCACGTCCAACATATGTTGTGATTTTGTGTTTATTATACCTTTCTCTTGTAATAGTGTCTAAACCAGTACAGTACGGACTTTCCTCCATCTCATCCATTCTACTTTTCACTGCCTGTCCTCCATCTGAATTTTGCACGTCATCAGAATCATTGCAGACACATTAAAACATATACACATTTTAACCTTATTTATAACTTTTACGTTTTTAATTATTTTTATTTGTAATGAAAGTGACATTGAGAGTAAAAAAAAAACAGGAAAATCATTAGGAAATATTTGGGGGCGGTGCCATGCAAAATATGATGCCACAGAAAGCCCCGCTCCCGTAGAAACTAAATGATTATTAATGATCACTGTTAGATCTTAATCACATGAACATCCAGACATTAAATATAAATGAGTCACATGTGTTTCTTCTGTGAATATTTGACCTTTTCACAGTTTAACTAAATGCGGCTGAAACGCACTCACTCATTCTCACTCATTACAAATCTTTTTTTTTTTTCTCCCCCCTTTAAAGAATGAGTTCTGGACCAAATACTATGGTAAGTGACCTTCAGAAAGTTTGATTATACTATGACTGAATTTAATGAAATTATAATTTTATAAATGAATTGATAAATAATTACAAACCTTTTCATATTATTTATAATTAATAGCTCACTTTATTTTACCTTTTTTTTAAACTATTTTGATTGTTTAATTCTTTACTTGTACGTGTATATCATTGTATTTTTATCTTTAACTGCTCTTAGTTTACTAATTTTTACATGAATTTTGTCATTCTCTTTTCTGTGTCTCTGGACCTGCTGTATTATTGTAGTTGTAATAAATATGAATATTTCGTTATGTTGTCAGATGGAGATCAGTGCCACTCCAACCCATGTAAACACGGCGGCACATGCAGGGATGGGATCGGTGGTTACACATGCACATGTGCGGAGATGTACAGCGGCACCGACTGTCAAACTGGTGAATGTGATGATTTATACAAGTGAGAGTGATGAACATGTGATGTGAGATATGCTGTGTTTGGCACATTCAGTGTGTTTGAGAGGCATCATGTGTGTCAAATGCTTCATGATGATGTTTTGCAGATAAATCCCAGTGTCCGTCAGCTGGGCCTTTAGCATGTGAGCACTTCTGCAAACCGATGACTGGTTCATTCCGCTGCTTCTGTGCACGGGGATATACACTTAACAGTGACGGCAGGAGCTGCTCACCTCACGGTACCTGACAATCACTGCACCTGAACTTATGACAGCTGCTAAATCACTGGAGTTCACACACTCACGGACTGCACTCGTTAAGGCTATTTAATCACTCACTGCACTCTTCTCTGCATTTCTTCTCTTGTATAATATATCCAGTTGTATAATAAATCTGCCTTTGTATATTACAAATATGGTTGGCTATTTGATGAATTGCTTTTTTCCCCTCTTTTGTAAGTCACCGTTGATAAAATTGTTTGCTAAATGCATAAATGTACATGTAAACATCATCCACACTCTCAGTTCAGAATCCATGTGGGACAACAGAGCTCTTCATAACATAAGGATCACGTCCAACATATGTTGTGATTTTGTGTTTATTATACCTTTCTCTTGTAATAGTGTCTAAACCAGTACAGTACGGACTTTCCTCCATCTCATCCATTCTACTTTTCACTGCCTGTCCTCCATCTGAATTTTGCACGTCATCAGAATCATTGCAGACACATTAAAACATATACACATTTTAACCTTATTTATAACTTTTACGTTTTTAATTATTTTTATTTGTAATGAAAGTGACATTGAGAGTAAAAAAAAAACAGGAAAATCATTAGGAAATATTTGGGGGCGGTGCCATGCAAAATATGATGCCACAGAAAGCCCCGCTCCCGTAGAAACTAAATGATTATTAATGATCACTGTTAGATCTTAATCACATGAACATCCAGACATTAAATATAAATGAGTCACATGTGTTTCTTCTGTGAATATTTGACCTTTTCACAGTTTAACTAAATGCGGCTGAAACGCACTCACTCATTCTCACTCATTACAAATCTTTTTTTTTTTTCTCCCCCCTTTAAAGAATGAGTTCTGGACCAAATACTATGGTAAGTGACCTTCAGAAAGTTTGATTATACTATGACTGAATTTAATGAAATTATAATTTTATAAATGAATTGATAAATAATTACAAACCTTTTCATATTATTTATAATTAATAGCTCACTTTATTTTACCTTTTTTTTAAACTATTTTGATTGTTTAATTCTTTACTTGTACGTGTATATCATTGTATTTTTATCTTTAACTGCTCTTAGTTTACTAATTTTTACATGAATTTTGTCATTCTCTTTTCTGTGTCTCTGGACCTGCTGTATTATTGTAGTTGTAATAAATATGAATATTTCGTTATGTTGTCAGATGGAGATCAGTGCCACTCCAACCCATGTAAACACGGCGGCACATGCAGGGATGGGATCGGTGGTTACACATGCACATGTGCGGAGATGTACAGCGGCACCGACTGTCAAACTGGTGAATGTGATGATTTATACAAGTGAGAGTGATGAACATGTGATGTGAGATATGCTGTGTTTGGCACATTCAGTGTGTTTGAGAGGCATCATGTGTGTCAAATGCTTCATGATGATGTTTTGCAGATAAATCCCAGTGTCCGTCAGCTGGGCCTTTAGCATGTGAGCACTTCTGCAAACCGATGACTGGTTCATTCCGCTGCTTCTGTGCACGGGGATATACACTTAACAGTGACGGCAGGAGCTGCTCACCTCACGGTACCTGACAATCACTGCACCTGAACTTATGACAGCTGCTAAATCACTGGAGTTCACACACTCACGGACTGCACTCGTTAAGGCTATTTAATCACTCACTGCACTCTTCTCTGCATTTCTTCTCTTGTATAATATATCCAGTTGTATAATAAATCTGCCTTTGTATATTACAAATATGGTTGGCTATTTGATGAATTGCTTTTTTCCCCTCTTTTGTAAGTCACCGTTGATAAAATTGTTTGCTAAATGCATAAATGTACATGTAAACATCATCCACACTCTCAGTTCAGAATCCATGTGGGACAACAGAGACGCCCAGCTTCTGTCCTGATGGACACTGCTCATGGGAGGTAAGCACCAACCTGATTAGCATGATAACTAGAGCAGGAGTTTCACTGGGATGGTTCTGCAGTTCATGCACATTGATCAACAAACTGAAACACTCCACAGCACACGATCAGCCAGTTAGAAGAGCAGCTGTTGAATATTCAACTCTGCTGAGCAGTATTTGAGCATCTGATGATGATGATCATGATGGTATATTGTGTGCTGCAGGTGAAGTTTGTGAACACCAGCGGTGATGTCGTCTGTCACGGTGTGGTTCTAGGCCGTAAATCTGTGCTGACATCAGCCACGTGCATGTCTGCACTGAAGGATCCGCATGTCACTCTCGGTGAGCATGTGACTGCAGTTTTACACAACAGACTAGTCTATATGACCTTCAATAGTACTTTATAGTTCAGATTGTTTTTGTAGTCACAGTCCAGTAGAATTCACACTTGTTAGCATCAGGTGGTATTTCTACACTGCCCAGAGAACATTATATTTGCAATGTTTTTGGTAATTTTGGTATAAAACTGAAATGAGAAACTAGTTCAACTTTTAGGACAAGACAATTGTTTTTCAAATTATTTACTATTATACCATTTTTTTTATATTTCTTTTAGCTTTAATTCATTTTTATTTCAGTTTTAGTTTTAGTAATTCTTTAACACAAACTTATTTTATTTCAGTTACAGGCGAAGTTTCAAATTTTCAGTTTTTTTATTTTATTCATAACATTATTTCAATTAATTAAATTGTTTTTTAATAGTTTTAGATTTAGTTAACAATAACAACATTGCTTCTGGTTTTGAAAGAAAATATAACAGCATTTTGATGCATACAACTAGCTTCAAGCAAAGTGACAAATTAATTTGTATTAAAGTATTTTAGAGTTTGACTGAAGTGCTATTTTTGTATCATTGATATACTGTTATAGATTGTTAATGTTTTAAATTTGATTTTTTTATATTCATATTTATTTTGTGTTTTTGGCATTTTAATTTGATTTTTTTTAAATATGTCTATATAGTTTTTTATTAATTTGTATTTATTAGTTGTAATTTTTTATTTTTTTATTATTTCACTTTAAAAGTGAAAAGTGTTGCCTTGGCAGCTAGCTGAAATAAAATTAGTTTAATGTTGTTTAATAATTTATTTCAGTTAACGTTTATTTTCTTTCAAGTATTGAAAATTTTATGGCAACTTTTATGGTTTTAGTTTTAATTAACAATAACCCTGCAACTGAACACAAGACCTTTGACATCAGCGAAAAATGGAAAGTGCTTTTATATCCTAAATATGCATGATTATTTAAACCTGCTGTCAGTGACCCATCAGAACTGACCTGAGAGCCTTGTTTGTGTTCTGATCAGTTGAGAATCAGTGATCTGCAAACACACCATATGTGCTCAAACACACCATATGTGCTGCAATGTAAGTGGACTCGTGTTCTTGTCTCCAGTGGGACGTCACTCAACTGTGGCGCTGCGTGTCTCCAGCTGGACACCGCATAAGCGGTACGTGTCCGGTGCGGAGGACGACCTGGCCTTCCTGGAGCTGATGGAGCCCTTCCCACAGAACACGTCCATCGTCCCGCTCTGTCTGCCGGAGAGAGACTACAGCGAGAATATTCTGATGAGGGCTGGACGAAAGGGTGTGGTCATGGGCAGAGCCGGATACTCTTACCTCTCATTGGATGATTGTCACAGCTCTCTCAACCTCACGTTCCTAATGACCAATAAGATGTTCTGCATGCAGAACCGGGAGTCTGACGTCTCCGTCAGGACCAAACCGATGCCGTGTGACTTGAAGTCTGGGAGTCCCGTCGCAACGGTGGAGGGAAAGACGGCGTTCCTGACAGGCATTTCTCTGTCCACTGGAGACTGTAATCATGGACTTGTGTTCACCAAACTGTCCCGATACCTGCACTGGCTGCGACCGCTGCTGCATGCGTCTGAGAAAGAACAACAACAACAACAACTATGATGAAACAACACCAATAAACAAAGAACACCGGCTGTATGAAGAAACAAATGAGTGAAACTCTTGAACATGCATAATATTTCACCCAAAATGTATCGAAATTATATTGAGCAAGAAACTCTTCCCCCTAACTTCTGATTACCATAATGCAAAATAAAATATATGAATATACATTTGAAAATATTTACAGCAGTTATTAGTTTGGGACTGGGATATCTGACATACTGACCTATGACAAAAACATTTGGAAACATAATCATTTTTGCAGATTATATTGATAGTGCAGAGATTAATCACACCACCTTTAAATGAAGTATTTACACATCATGGTATATTTTAAAGTGATTTAGACAAAAAAATATATAGTATAACTGTGTTGTACTCATGAGAAACGCAACTGACAAGCATAATAAATACAAAAGAAAACATTGCACTGTAAAAAAATTGTTTTGAAGTTTTACAAGAAAATACTATTTCAGTTTTTCTACTTAAAAATTTCATATTTAATTCAAATGTTACTCTTTCATTGTCATTTATGAAAATTGTTTCAAAGTAAATCCTACTCCAGTTGTTTTTCAATGTAAATGCTTCACAGTCAAAAGGAAAATGTCACAAATAAATAACAGACTTAACCTTCTTTATGCAGAATATGATTTTCTTTTTTTCCTTGATTTTCTTGTTTACCGCTTGTATGTTTTATACCAGGGGTCGCGAAACTTTTTTGACCAGAGTTTTTTTTTTTTTTTGGTTAATGCATTTTCCAAAAGAGCCACAGCATAAAAATTATATAATATTTAAAACATGTTTTATAATAACATTTCAATAATACAGTGGTTGTTAAACCTGATCCTGGTCCGCCAAGGCAGGCATTTTGACATATTTCTGTCACTGTGTCTATGCTTTGTTTGTTATGAGAGGATTCGTGAGAGTGTAGTACGCTCTGATTACTAACGTAACCTCAGTTCCCTTAGATAACGGGAACTAACATTGCATGTGAACTCGCTATGGGAGAACTCCTGATTACTCCGAATACTAAAACCAGATTTGGTCATGTTTGTGTAGCTGCACGAACAAATGGCATTTCAGCTCGCCAAAACGGAAGGAGCCGACTGCCTATATAAGTCAGCGCTGAATGCTATTTCATCAGAATCTTTCGACTGATAAGTGACAGTGTCTACTCACGTGCAGCTTTATAGCATGGCTGTGTACGCAACGCTCGTTCCTATTATCTCAGGGAACCAATGTTAGTAACCAGAGCGTTCCCTTTCGAAACAGTCTCTCATGTTGCGTGAATGTGCAATGGGGAATGAGTCCAACAGCAAGGTGCTACATATATATAAGCGTGCTATATGTAAGGGATAATGCTAGGATAAAGCTAGCTGTGCATTAAACAATTTTAATGCATGACGTGGAGGCCAAGAACCACCCAACGCGAAGCAGTGCATTATTCCGCTTATACCATGGTCATTTGCCAGCACTGACAACTTAAAGCTGTTAATGATGTATGCAGCAGAATATTTGATCGGAATGGTAAAAATTATGTTATTAGGTTTATTTTCATCAGTTATGGTTTATTTGACATAGCATTCTGCCTACTTTAATATTAGATACAGAGATAAAGTGTGGTACAATCACATTTATTTTAATGAATTATAGCATTTATTTTAATTGATTACCGAGAGAGAGAGAGAGAGAGAGAGCGAGACAGAGAGACAGAGAGAGAGAGAGAGAGAGAGAGAGATGAAAGTTGCGTGTGTGAATTACCTGTGTCTGTGCGTCTCAATGAAGTTGTGAGTTTAGTTATTTTAGAAACAGCGATTTTACCTTCTTGTTGCTGAGAAATATAATGTAGCAATTGTTTTATCAATATTGTATCAATAAAAATTGCAGGGCAATAGTTTCTGTGCTCCCGAATTCTTTAAATATTATACAATAATACACAGTTCCCACTTTTCAATAAAACAACTATGCATATCCATGTTCAAAGTAAGTAACTGGTAAACAACTACAAGGACTTAAAACAAATTGACCTTGGCATATTTTTACTATTTTCAATAGCTTTAAAAGTGAACACGCATAGACTTAATTGCTGCAAAAGTGTCAATAATGTCATCATAGGACATCTGCCTGGAAACATCCCTGTTTATCCTCATCATGGCCAGGCCATTGAGATGGTGCTGTGTCATTGTAGACCTCAGGTATGTTTTAATGAGCTTAAATTTTGAGAAGCTCCTGTCTGCACTAGCCACACTTACAGGAGAAGTTGCAGCAATTCGGAGAGCCACCCATATATTGGGGAAAATTTCCTTCAATTTCCTTTCTTCTATGAAGGACAAAAGTTCCAGTGTTGTCATGGTGTTCTTGGGGAAATCTGGAAAATTTTGCATTTCTAGTGCAAGTTCCTTTCCATTCAGATCTGACTGACCATTGCTAGTCAAGGCATCACTCAGTGTTGCACACTGTTGACATATCTCCAGGGTTGAAAGCTTAGGGAAGCTTGTGAGGACTCCAAACTTGCCTTCAACTTTACTCAGGGTCTCAAAACGCTCATGCAGTGATTCAATGCAAACATCCACAACATTATTGAAGAAACAAACCTCCATTTGCTTCATTGCATCATTGAAGGGCTCATCATGAGACTCATAAGAGAAGTGATGTTTTGTTTTTCTGAGTCTCTTATGCTTGAGCACGGCCTCTACATTCATCTTCTCGCATATTTCTCTGGCAGTTGCTTGTGCAGAAGCAAACCCTGTCTTTCTGTAGCTCTTGAGGGAGGCCTCAGTTTTCGTCAGCAGAGTGACAGCAACATCCAGCTGCATGGACTCTGACTGCATTAATTTGCTGACATGATGAATTTGGATGAGGATGTCATACCATACTACAGTGCAGATGGCAAAGCGATATGACCCTACTTCCTCAGCTAACGTGTGTGCCTCAATTTTAACCACTGGGTCATTGGCTTTCTCCTTTACTTCTAGAAGGGCATCCCTAACTTCTGCAGCCTGGTACCTCACAGCTTCCACGCTCTTCACTCGACTCTCCCATCTCGTCTCTGTCCAGGATTTCAGAGTGAGATTGACATGGCTTTTTAGAATAGACCAACGTTGTGTGGAGGCTGAGAAAAGAGTGAACAGCTTCTGCAGGTAACCAAAATAGGCAGCAGCTTCTGGGGAGCCTTTTCCTGCATCAGCTACCACCAGGTTTAAAGAGTGTGTTGCACATGGCACAAAAAAGGCCTTTGGGTTGATTTCTAGCAGTCTGGCTTGGACACATTTCTTTTTCCCCTTCATATTTGCCCCATTATCATACGACTGCCCCCTGCAATCTTCAAAAGAGATGTTGAGCTCCTGCAGTCTCTTTAGAATGAGGGATGATAGGCTTTCTCCAGTGGATTCTTCAGATTCAAGGAACCCCATAAAATATTCTTTAACTTCCAAATTGTGTACTGCCACAGTTCGAATGGTAAGTGAGACCTGTTCTATATGGCTGACATCAGGGGTGCTGTCCACAATTAGTGAAAAATATTTTGCCTCTTTGATCTCATTAGCCATTGTCTCCATAATTCTCTTACCTATGCACTCAATCAACTCGCTTTGAATGATATTACCCAGGTATGTGGTGTGGCTGGCTCCACTTTGAATTAGACCTATATGATGTTTTAGCACAGGGTCAAATTTTGCCATGAGTTCAACTTCTTTAAGGAAGTTTCCATTATTTGGGTCATACAGGGCATCTGATGTTCCTCTTAGACCCATATTTCTCTCTGCCAAAGACTGAATGATGGCTACCAACCTTTTGAGAATGTCACGCCACCTATTTCTCTCACCTTCTAAGTGCATCATTTCCACCTGATCTATTGTTTGCCTTTTTTCCAAACGAATCTCTAATTCTTTCCATGATGCCATATGCCTGTTATGTTCCGGAGTACTCTCATGGTTTTTCAGGATGTCAGCACAATTTTTCCAATCATTCAGTCCTTTGGTAATTAGATTATAATCTCTATTTGAGAAGATCTTGCAACAGAAGCAGTAAAGACTGTTGGCTTTTTTAGAATAGACCAGTCAGCTTCTCTTCATTTTTTCACCGTTCTGTAATTTTCTAAAAAAAGTAATGGTGATGGCACCCTCTCCCATCTTCTCTTTTCGGAAATATGTAGTCTGGTGTCAACTGACATGGTCCTCTGTGCACTAGTTCTGTTCTAACTTTGTCTGTCATGGCTGGCCAGTCAGCAGGATCTAGAAGTGCTGCCACAGTCAACTCACTTTCTGATGGTTGTAAATGGACGACAGCAGCCTGCAGATGTGTAGCAGTAGCAGCAGCCACACCACACAATGAAGAACTTAGTCCCTCATCTGTAAACAAAGCAAAACACGAGTCATCTATTTTTGTAAGTGAATTCTACTAGCTCTCTGTGTGTTATATGTTTACAAAAATATTTATAAGAACCCATGCATGAAAAAAATTAATTTATATAAGATTAATTATATATTTCAGAGCAAATTGAAACTCTTATTAAGCTAGTTAAAACTGTATTCTACTCACAAAAAATGATAGTTGTGTGATACAAAATAAACTAGATGAAACTGCTATTAGTTTAACTCTAAATTCAATCTAATAAAGATGGTATATTAGTCTTCATGTACAGAAATAAAATATTTTTAAGAATGTTTTTTTTTTCTCCAAAGTTAAAAAAATGTGTTCAATAGCAATACACCACTCATTTGTGTTCTATAATTTTTTAGTACCCTATCCAGTGTATGAGAGTAACTATTGTACAGCAGTATTTCATATGAGAAACATGCACACACCTGCTGATGGCCTAGTCTGGCCAGAATCCAGTGGTGTCAATCCAGTGGCTGTCCCTGAGTTTGATGTGTCAGCTTCACCTACATGTACAATCAGACATTGCATTGCCACATACCATTTTAAACCCTTTTGAAACTATTCTATATAGCTAAAGCTGTAAACAAGAAGTAAACACTTACAGTTAGGACTGGGGCTTGCCTCTGATGCTTCTCTTCCTGCAGTAGCATCTGCCTTGTGTTTCTCCAAACATTTGTTGAGTGCACCTGTCATGATTGTTTGTACCATTAATATTAAACTCTCCAGCATAAACAAACAGGTTCTCATAATCTACACACCCAAATCACAATGCCTGTCTGTCTGTGACTTCAACTGCACCATTACAGCATAAAGAAATGCATTTATTTGATGTTTTTAAGTTATTTCTTGATATGCACTGAATTCATGTAAAACTAATTTTTTATTTTTTTTGTTTTTCTGTTGAAACTATGTTCGTTTGGCAGGTTCACGCTGGTTGTCAAACTTGTTATGACACTATCACTTGGTCAATTTACACTAAACAGCCATCTCTGATAATGATTTTTTATTCAATTTACTATGCTATAATATTCCGCTGCTGAAATGACCATGTCCATGATGTGTGGTAAATCCGTCCCGTGCTAATATGCAGTGTCATGTTTTGCTCGTGATGATGGAGCGACTAGCTTGTAGTAGAACAGAACAATTAACCAATTAGTAACATACCTGTATATTTCACTTTCTTTTTCTCATCCTCTTTTTTCCTTTTTACGAGAGCCCCTGATGGCTTTGACCTTTTCATGATGATGAAACTAAAACACTTAATCCAGGTAAGCATGGATGACGACGTTCCCCTGCCGCCTTCTACATCTCATTTCTGTATTCTCCTAACAGCAGCGGCCACTATCACCAGGGAGACTTGTCACTCAGATAATCGCAAGTAATCATAATGCCGCGAAATAGCAAAAGTACGAAATAATAATAATAGTAATAGTAATAATAATAATAATAATAATAAAATATATATAAATAAAAAAAATCTCTTGGTGGGGCGGGGGCTCTCACTGGCGCCCCCCAGCTGTTTGCGCCCTAGGCGACCGCCTAGTTTGCCTATGCCTAGAAACGGCGCTGCCTGTCACTGACATGATCCAAGTATAGGTCTCTGCATGAAAGTAATGGGAGTTACCAGATCAGGGCATTTTTGACCATGTTACCTGATTGGCTGACGTCATAGTGACGGGTAGGTTTAGGGGTGGGGTTAGGTAAGGGGGATCATTTTCATTGCATCATTTAGAAACACCCATCAGTTTGAAAACACCCACAACATCAGAAACGCCCACTTTTGCTCTGCAAAGACCTCAATCTCACCTGATCTGGTGACTCTCTAGTCCGGTGTCAGAGAGGTGGCCAATGGCAGTGCTCCGCAAACTATGGTTTGTGTAAATTTGTGTGATACGTTTCACTTGAAAGACAAGAATTTCAAGTATGCAATTTAGATTTGGATATTATAACTACAAACAGTTTGAATTCTTAGGATTAAAAATTTAATATCTATTATATATATTAGGTACCTAATATACCTTCACAAATATTTTTTAGCATATTGCCAAGGTAGTTGAACCCCACCGGCTCCCTGGTGAACCACACTTCAGTGTTCTCAGGTTTACACAAAGGGATGCGCCTGGGATGCAGATAAAAGGCTCCTGCATCAAATGGACATTTTGATAGGTATTTTTTAAAACTGTCCACGGGACAAAGTAGGTCACCAGGAAACGCAAATATAAATCCTTGTAAATTTTCTCTATCCGTTGCAGTGGGATCCTTGTGATTTAGTTGTTTCTGGGTTATGCACCAGGGTCAGGTACTCCAGGCCATTCTCGTCTTGCTTGAGAATGAAAGACTCTTTTGATAGGTTGGGGTGCAAAACAGTTGTATCTCAAACCAAACTTTTCGCACAAGACCAATGGGGTTGGGGCGCATTTCTAATTTTCTCCATGTCGGACTCGGTAATATGCGGGTGATGAACACTGGTGTCTTTTCCGTTTTTAGTGTAGCGCTTCATAATTGATTTTAAGATTGCATTGCATGATTTGAAGTGTTTATCATTTATGATGTTGTGTTTTGTGATGTGATGGTTAATACCTGCTCTCAGACACATCAGACTTGTGACACTGTATTCGCATCCGGTGGGAGTTTGAACAGAGGCATAAAACTCTTGCAAGGTCTCATTAAGAAGAGAAGCAGAGTAGGTCTCAACATCAGCATTTTTTTGTCTCTGATACAAAAAGTCTTTGAATGTGTTAATTGCCCATTTAGCTGTCTTATTTATATTATCCTCATCCTTGTCGTCTTCTATCTGCTTGAGTTCTGCTGGTGTTAATTCCTTGTGCAATTTTTCGTTATATTTCTCATTTACCGTTATCTTCTCCAGTTCGTCCAGTTCATCTTGTTCCTCTGCCCATTTATCAAAATTGCCATATTCACTAAATAAGTTAAACGACACGCGAAAATCATTCATTTAGCTAATTAAATCGGAAGTGTTTATAGCAGTCTCTGTATAACTGTAACTGTATGTTACTATGGTTACTAATGTTTATAGGTAGTGCATTAATATAGAACGGTGATTAAACTGACTTGGAACTACCTGTGCATTAAACGGTTTTAATGCATACCTGCCAGCTGTGATGGAAATATTTTATGTAATGGCCTCAGAAGGAGTCAAAAGTGTATGTTCAACATATGGCGCTTTTCCACTGCATGGAGAGTCGTGCCGAGCAGAGTCATACCACGCATTTGAAAAGCGCCAATAGAATGTTCAGAAAAGAGCAGACTAAGAATGCTCAGATCAAAGACCGTGTCCCTATGATTAAATAATCTATACTTACCCAAAAAGTGCTTAAAACAGTAGAACTAACAGTCATATGACAAATCAATGACCAGATCAGTATAACCAATTACAGTGAAGAAGACTTGAGTGACATTGATTTTTACTCAACTACAAGGTATAAATGTTCATGCATCCTTCTGTTCAGGGAGTCTCTCTTGGTTGTTGTGACCAGTGGGCTCCCGGCCATGAATAAAACTTTCCTTCCTGCAAATAGCAACTTGGGAGTGGTGTCTGGTATACAGTGGGTACGGAAAGTATTCAGACCCCCTTAAATTTTTCACTCTTTGTTATACGCAGCTGATGAATAGAAGTACTAAAGATTCTATGCTCAAAAGACCACTGCAAAGACAGTGATAGTGTTGGAAGACTATAGAGCCGTCCTCGGGCTGAGGTAACAGCGTACAGCTGAGAAGGGCGGTGAGAGTGTATAGATGCTAAAAACCTGTGTGCTCATGTGTGATTGAGGTAGTGATAGTAGCTTCTTGACGGGACGCCGTCACCATACTTCAGGGAAGTATTGGATTATATTGTAAGTATTCGGGGAATTCAGGGAATTAGCCCGAGATACTGTAGTTA
>NW_015635524.1:121464-126429 GCF_001515625.1 Sinocyclocheilus rhinocerous
GCAAAGACAGTGATAGTGTTGGAAGACTATAGAGCCGTCCTCGGGCTGAGGTAACAGCGTACAGCTGAGAAGGGCGGTGAGAGTGTATAGATGCTAAAAACCTGTGTGCTCATGTGTGATTGAGGTAGTGATAGTAGCTTCTTGACGGGACGCCGTCACCATACTTCAGGGAAGTATTGGATTATATTGTAAGTATTCGAGGAATTCAGGGAATTAGCCAGAGATACTGTAGTTATTATATTAACAACTGTAGTTGTTTGAGTTGTCTGTGGTGAAGTCAGATTAGCACTGAAAATTTCCATGACACAGCCAATCAGAATCGAGTATTCAGACAGACCATGGTATAAATATAAGTATATATACAAGCATCCATAGTGAGGGTTCTAATGAAGCATGAGCTAATAAGGGCAAAATAATCCCAGACTCAGCGAGACCCAGGCCACAAAGCCGGAGTCCTCATCAACAATATCCCTTTCCACTAACCTGGGGAACAGGATGACTAGGCGGACAAAATCCGTGCAAGAAGGGCAGGGACGTCCAGGTTATAAAACCTAGCAATGATTGACGGCGAAGACCGGGCGCCTGCTGCACAGATATTTCCGCTGGCCCACGCCCAGGAAGAGGCCATTCCCCTGGTGGAGTGGGCCCTCACTCCAATAGGGGACTGTGAGCCCACTGAGGAATAAGCTAGGGCTATAGCATCAACTATCCAGCAGGATAATCTCTGTCTCATAACTGGCAACCCTCTAGCCCACAAAGCACACAAAGAGCTGCTCTGATTGCCAAAACTGATTAGACGCGCTCCACATAAACTCTAGGGGCCCAGACTGGGCAGAGTAAATTAGGACCCTGCTCATCCTTTGAATTAGGAAGAGCTAGAAGGGTGATATCCTGTGCTCTGAACAGAGTGGAGAGCACCTGGGGGACATAGCTATGTCTTGGTTTGAGGATGACTTTACAGTCATTAGGCCCAAACTCAAGGCAGGAAGTGCTTACTGAAAGCACTTGTAGATCACCTAATCACTTGATCGATGCTAAAGCCAGCAGGAGGGCGGTCTTAAGCAACAGGGGCGGAGTGCCTCGAAGGGGCAGAAGCTGTATCAACACGGGGAACCACGGCTTTTTTTGCCAGAGTGTGGCCACCAAGAAGACCGAGCATCTGACCTCCCTGACTCATCTGATGACCTGAGGGACCATCGTGACATGCCTGAGTCGATGGATTTGCATAGAGAGAAGGCACAGGTGAGCACTGGGCCAATCGTGGGCCATGGTGTCTCACTCCTTGGGCAGTGAGAGTTGTCCTCTGGGGGGAATTATGGCATTATGTCTTAATGCCATAGTTATATCACGAAGGTTTTAATTAAATAAAAATACCTATGTGCTGCAGTTTTCAGAGTGAAACGGGTAATGTTATCGCGTGCAGCCCATGACACGCAGTGCTTCACTCTGAAACATGCAGCGCATTTATTTATTTGCCGGCAAACGAGCAAAATAAAAGCAGTTTAATATTTGAATTTGAGCAGAGATGCACCGATTGACCATCGACTATAAATCGGAACCGGACGGTTTTTCTGTTTTATTTCAGAGTCTGTAAACGGTGTTAACAGAGGCCAGAGACGCAAAGAGAAGAAAAATACATTAGCAGGCAGAGTAAGCTCACTGTTCACAATGCGAAAGTATGAATGTATCTCTGAGGGGAACTGACTGTCTTAAGAAAAAGTTTAGATGGCATTTTCCTTTCATCATGCCTCTGTATAATGCATTTAGTGTTTACAGCGTTAATCAAGGAAACAATACATCACTGCTGTTCCTTAAGCGCCACCTAAGCACTGACAGAGAGTGAATTTACATTTTCATTCAGCCCATCTGCTGTTTGGCATGTTTTATGTAGCCTAATTTCACAAAGCTAAAGTCAGACCATTCTGTTTTTGCTTCAGGTTTTGAAATGATTCTGTCTAATTTAGATCAAAATATAGGCTAATAAAACTAACCAAATTCTTCAAGCACTGATATTTTCATTCTTTCTTGTCTTTTACTTAAATAAAATACATTAAAAATTTACATTTAAATAGCTAGCTGAGTTCATGTCAGTTTATTTTTATTCTTTTTTTGTGCAACTGTCTTATTTATTTCATATGTAATTTGTTTTATGTCATAAAGCTATGCAGTTTCTGTGTGAATGATCGGTGGTGGAATTGGCTGCAATGCAAGGTGCACCTGCTAAAATCTTTCCTAGGACACCAAATTGGTCAGGGCCGGCCCTGGACCATGGTTTGAGAATGCCCTGATGATTTATAAAAGCTAACACCATCATGTTGTCTGAACAGACAAGGATGTGGTGCCCCCTTAAGGCTGGCAGGGCGGTTTTTAGGGCTGCCATCATTTCGAGACAGTTTATATGTAGGTGTTGCTCCAGGCTGTTCCAGGCACTGAACGCTGGTCTGCCCTCGCATAGTGCTCCCCATCCTAAGTTGGAGGCATCTGTCGTGACCACCTCCCTTCCGGAGGTCAGTCCCAATTGGACGCCTGTCTGATACAGGTAAGGGACCTTCCAAGGGGCTACAGCTCTGGTGCAGTGGTGGGTCACCTTGAGGCAAAGACGTCCCAGGCAGCAAGCATGGGACGGAACATGGTCTTTGAGCCAGAATTGAACGGGCTGCATGTAAAGCAGGCCCAACAGAATCACAGAGGAGGTAGATCCTCTGGAATACTCTGAAACCCACAATGAACGATGCCTCTCGCCACTGAACTGTCAGTTAGCGTTCCAGCGCAAGCCAGATAACGAGTCAATAACTGTTCCCAGGAAAGCAACTCGCTGGCTGGGAGACAGGGAGTTCTTGGCTAAATTGATTCTAAGCCCAAGGCGCTCCAGGTGGTTGAGTAGCAGTGACCTGCGAGCAAGGAGCTCGTGCTCCGACCTGGCTAGCACTAGCCAGTCATTGAGGTAGTTCATGACGTGAATTCCCATACATTTGGTAAATGTGCGTGGAGCCAGAGACAGTCCAAATGGAAGGACTGTATATTGGTAAGCCACCCCCTCAAATGCAAATCTTAACAATGTTCTGTGATGGGGGGCTATCTGGATATGAAAGTAAGCATTTTTCAGATCAACTGATAAGAACCAGTCCCCTGGCCAAATTTGTGCGAGTATCTGCTTCAAAGTCAACAACCTGAAAGGCTGCTTCATTAAGGCACGGTCCAGGTGCCTCAAATTGAGGATAGACCAGTGGTCATCTTCCATCTTTGGGATGAGGAAGTAGTGGCTGCAAAAAGCCCAACTTGCAGAGAGCACCCCTCACCAGCAGACACTCTACTTCAGAATGGGAAACACGAGCATAATTTCCCTGGACCGAAGTTTGGATCACACCCTTGAAGCGGGGAGGTCTGCAAGTGAATTAAGATTAAGTAATTCATCTTTGCATGCAGCAAAGAGGAGAATTACTCTGTTCACTATAACAGCAATGGATTTCGTGGGTGCGAGCACTTCTAATTTGGCGAACCCAGCATCTGCAATAACACAACGCTCCAACACCAGATATTGACAGGGGCTGGGAGGCATATACAAGCTTTCTTGGAAGTTGGTCTTACCACAGCAAGACACAACCTTCCCTTTTTTACCCCTTATGCATCAGGAGTGCTTCGGTTCGCTGGCGGCACCCCGGCTGCAGAAACCATTTGTAATGTTGGCTATGGACGGGCTTATCCGGAGCCGACCACTCTGTACCAAGGTCCTCGTTGTCATTGGTGAGGACCCGTATGAGCTCGGTCTACATGAACATTAACAAATCAGGCTTCAGTATTCGGAGAAACAGGAGTTTCCCCATAGCATATTCAAGCAACCTGAGAGATTGTTTCACAAGGGAACTCCCAGTGTTTTAAAAGGTGAGTGGATTCTAACTTAAATGCCTCTGATTGGCCATTGCATTCAAGAAATCAACAGATATAGCTGTGATTGGCTACATTAATCAACGCTGCATGAACGCATTGTAAATAAAAAAACATTAATGCTCCCCATAGCACAAACACAAATACGCACTGAAGAGCTGTTATTACAGCTTCAACCGAGGGTGCTATGCAAATGGGGTTTTGTATAGTTAATAAATGTATTTAAATTGATATAGGTTTAACTATGTTGTATTGGTGTTCTATTTTAATATAGTACTTGGTCTATTTCTGTTATAATATGGGTTGTTATTGTTATGGTGAAAGTTTGTTTGTCAGTTCATAAAAAGTTTGCCCCCCTATGAAAATGAAATGTTCCCGCCACCTCCCATTCTGTATATTCTTCACGTGCTTCCCTGGGGGTCATCAGTGCAGCCTCACCCCAGGGTGTGCGTGCGTAAAGCAGGTGCCAGTCCATGCGGGTAAAACCAGATGCTGCTCTGCGGCACAATGGAGCAGCAGACACGTCAGGTACTTTGCGCGAACTGCATTTAGTGTACGCAACCCACTAAGAACTGGGCACAGACTTGCCAAGCTAAGTTTCATTAAGAAACTTCCCTTACGAAATGTAGCCACGGTTTTATTATAATAAATGTGTAGTAACCGTGTTTTTTGGTGCATTTGTATAACCACAGTTTTACTACAAATACCATGGTTAAACTATGGTTATATGGAAGAAAAATAATGCCATATGTCTTTGAAACAAAAAAGCACATTGAATAGCACTAATTGAAAAAATAATGCATTGCATTAACAGTGCTTGCATTTTAATGCCTTGTATTTCCAGGGCTTGCATTTTTAGGTCCGAAATTTAACATAGTTGTCTATTTAAGATGTAAATATTTCAATTCAAAATATTTCACACACATTTTCATAATTAAAAATTAAATCATTCATATTCACCAGAATTCACTTCCAAAATATTCAATGTTTAAAAATACGATGTATAATATTCGACAGGCAAATTTCGGTCCATTTTATTTCACTTTCCAAATTCGCTTCCACAAATTCAGTGGTTAAAAT
>NW_015635524.1:126482-128526 GCF_001515625.1 Sinocyclocheilus rhinocerous
ACAAAAACTGATCTGCAGAAATGGAGCAAGCGCTAAGTAGAAGTTTTGATTATCGGGGCCAGTATAAACTTGTGGAAGAGCTGATTGTGTGTATATTTAATTCAACATCTTCGCTTTTTCCCGTAGCCTGCATGTATGCAGCTTTCTCTACCACAAAGGAGATTATAATGCTATTTTACCCAACGCTGATGTACAGAACTAACATTACATCTGAGGAAGACATATATTGCTTTCGGTTGCTTAGTTTCCTTTACTTGTATCATGGCTTGTGTGATATGGAATGCCAATCCTGCCATAATTATAAATAAATAAATAAATAAATAAATATTCAAAGAAAAGTAAAAAAGCAAAAATAAATAATTATTTATAATTTTATTTCATTATGTATTTTTCTTTATTTTTTTCCACATTTATTTAATTTTTATTTAATTTTTTTTATTTATACATTTATTTATTTCCACTTTTATTTATTTTCACATTTATGTATTTATTTACGTATTTATTTTCACATTTATTTATTTCTACATTTCTTTGTTCATAGGGTAATGAGAAGGGCGTGTTTTACCTCAGGAATAGCAATCCAGCCAGAGTAGGCGAAGGGTAAGCTTTGAGGCCACAGTGACACCTTGTGGTGCCCAAAAGAAGTACAAGAAGTGTAAGCCTACATGACGCGCCTGTTGATAGTGTGGGATGAATGATTTAGACGGGCAATATGGCCAAAATCTTATATCACATGTTATTATTTCAATTTCACATGGGGAGTGGTTTCAGCTGGGAAGCGTGCAATCTATGATTGCGTGCATTTGCTGAAGCTCACGAAAGCGTGCAATCGCTTTCTTATGCGCGCTGTTTTTTTAAGTTTCACTTTCAACACATACAAGGCATGTTTCAAAGATTCGGTATAGAAGGCATCAGTTACTGTAGAATATTTATCGCCTCGCGCCATGTGTGGTCGTCTTAGGCTGGAAATATCCAGAATTAGGTCAAACAAAAAGTGTACATGGGAAGGGAGCTAGTGAAACACACACGCCATGCATTATAGCCTAAAACATGCAGTGGCTGTCCCTGAGTTTGATGTGTCAGTTTCATCTACATGTACAATCAGACATTGCATTGCCACATACCATTTTAAACCCTTTTGAAACTATTCTATATAGCTAAAGCTGTAAACAAGAAGTAAACACTTACAGTTAGGACTGGGGCTTGCCTCTGATGCTTCTCTTCCTACAGTAGCATCTGCCTTGTGTTTCTCCAAAAATTTGTTGAGTGCACCTGGTCATGATTGTTTGTACCATTAATATTAAACTCTCCAGCATAAACAAACAGGTTCTCATAATCTACACACCCAAATCACAATGCCTGTCTGTCTGTGACTTCAACTGCACCATTACAGCATAAAGAAATGCATTTATTTGATGTTTTTAAGTTATTTCTTGATATGCACTGAATTCATGTAAAACTAATTTTTTATTTTTTTTGTTTTTCTGTTGAAACTATGTTCGTTTGGCAGGTTCACGCTGGTTGTCAAACTTGTTATGACACTATCACTTGGTCAATTTACACTAAACAGCCGTCTCTGATAATGATTTTTTATTCAACTTTACTATGCTATAATATTCCGCTGCTGAAATGACTGAAATGACGACGTGTGGTAAATCCGTCCCGTGCTAATATGCAGTGTCATGTTTTGCTCGTGATGATGGTGATGATGGATTGTAGTAGAACAGAACAATTAACCAATTAGTAACATACCTGTATATTTCACTTTCTTTTTCTCATCCTCTTTTTTCTTTTTACGATACTGAGCCCCTGATGGCTTTGACCTTTTCATGATGATGAAACTAAAACACTTAATCCAGGTAAGCATGGATGACGACGTTCCCCTGCCGCCTTCTACATCTCATTTCTGTATTCTCCTAACAGCAGCGGCCACTATCACCAGGGAGACTTGTCACTCAGATAATCGCAAGTAATCATAATGCCGCGAAATAGCAAAAGTACGAAATAATAATAATAGTAATAGTAATAATAATAATAATAATAA
>NW_015635524.1:129992-130269 GCF_001515625.1 Sinocyclocheilus rhinocerous
GAGAAGACACATTTCATTATGTATTTTCAAATGCCTAGGCCTATGTTTAATTCCCTTAATTATAACATTTCTAGCGTTATTTTTAAACGTTTAGTCAAACAATAATATATTATCTCATGTGTCTAAAATCAGGGCTTAAAATTAATTGGTTTTAAGTAAAAATGATTTTTTTTTCATTATATATCCCGAGTTACAGGTTAGAACGAAATAAAACACAATGAATTCAAGGCACTGTAATTTCCTTATCCATTTGACGTAAAACTGTTATATATAATTA
>NW_015635524.1:130742-135178 GCF_001515625.1 Sinocyclocheilus rhinocerous
TTTTGTTTGATCTAATTCTGGATATTTGTTTGATATCTAATTCCAGCCTAAGACATGTGATTAATCCGTGTCTAAAGCCGTGTCTACACCAAGAGAACTCATTATAATCATTTGATGCGGTGACCACACGGGAAGTGGCACGAGGCGACAAATCTTCTACAGTAACTGATGCATCCTTCTATCCCGAATCTTTGAAACATGCGTTGTATGCGTTGAAAGTGAAACCTAAAAAACAGCGAGCATAAGAAAGCAATTGCAGGCTTTCACGAGCTTCAGCAAATGTACGCAATCACAGATTGCACACTTCCCAGCCAAAGCAACCCCCCACGTGAAATTGAAATAAGATTTTGGCCATATTGCCCGTCTAAATCATTCATCCCACACTATCAACAGGCGCGTCATGTAGGCTTACACTTCTTGTACTTCTTTTGGGCACCACAAGGTGTCACTGTGGCCTCAAAGCTTACCCTTCGCCTACTCTGGCTCGATTGCTATTCCTGAGGTAAAACACGCCCTTCTCGTTACCCTATGAACAAAGAAATGTAGAAATAAATAAATGTGAAAATAAATAATGTAAAAATAAATAAATGTGGAAATAAATAAATAAATAAATAAATACGTAAATAAATACATAAATGTGAAAATAAATAAAAGTGGAAATAAATAAATGTATAAATAAATAAAAAATTTAAAAATTAAATAAATGTGGAAAAAAATACATAAATAAGGAAATAAAATTATAAATAATTATTTATTTTTGCTTTTTTTTTTTTCTTTGTATATTTTTATTTATTTATATATATATTTATTTATATTTGCCTTTTTACATTTCTTTGTACATTTATTTATTTATTTCTAATTATGGCAGGATTGGCATTCCATAGTGTGACGCAGTGCTGTAATACTGTGGTTACCCTCATATGTCACACGCCAGGATTCCTCAAGGACGCGTAAGGCGCCTCAGTGAACTATAAGACCTCAGATGTCAGAAAAAGTTTTACTGATAATGCGAACTATACCGACAGTTAAGCAGATGTAGAATATAAACGAACGCGCAAGGTTTCCCTCAGAAATCTGTTAAAGAAAACGCATTACAGGCTCAGTAAGTGCACTAATGCAACGACAGCTATTAAAAGACCAAACTCAGATCTTTACTGATGATGCAAACTACAAACAGGCAGATGAGGATATGAACACAAGTTACGGAATGCGCGAAACTGCACGTTAAACATTTCCCATAAAGAAAACACTTAACATGGTTTATTGCCTCAAGACAGTGATAAATGATTAAATTCGGTACCTAATTAATAATATATATTATGTACATTTAAGCTGATGAGCCCAGAATATGAGCCCACAACCCACAAAGTTTCACCAAACCATTTTTTTCTCCCATAGAAAACCAAGCGCGATAGTTTTAGGTTTTGATATTCGCTGCATATTCGCTGCATATTCGCCTAGGCTGCTTTAGGGACCGTCTGCAAATTCTAATTGACCAAAATGGGGGTTTTCGTGTTCCAAATGTTGTATGTTACTAGTATGTTATTAGTGACCAGACTGACTTACTACAGTTGAAATTTTGCCAATATCTTCCTCACTGTATATACAGTATATAATTATTCTTAAGAAATTACTGTAATTCACATAGTTTTTTTATGTTCCAAAGGTTGTAGTACATTCCTAGTGACTAGACTGACTTAGATATAGATGACATAGATTAAATTTTGCTAATACCTCCCTTACTGTACATAAAGTACATCAATATTTTATACTACAACCTTTGGAACATGAAAAATCCCTTTTGGTGAATTACTGTAGTTTTTTTTTAAAGATATTTGTGTACTGTACATACCGTAAGGGAGATATTGGCAAAATTTCACATGAAGTCAGTCTTGTAGCAACGTACTACAACCAGTGGAACATGAAAAAAACCCTTTTGGTGAATTACTGTAGTTTTTTTTTAAAGATATTTGTGTACTGTACATACCGTAAGGGAGATATTGGCTAAATCTAACCTGTAGTAAGTTAGTCTTGTACCTAGCAATTTACTACAACCGTTGGAACATGAAAAAAACCCTTTCCAGGGATCTTTTATATGTAAATAATTATGTACTGTACAGATATGAAGAAGGGTGCAAAATCTCACCTGTAGTAAATCACTATGAGCAATACGAGCTTTACAATTTGACAGTGTTTTATTTTAAATGTTAAAAGTAATTTTAATTAAAATACATGGGACGTTTTAACCCAGTCGGTGGAATTGTCAAACGGTCCCTTGTGTGCGATAGCGCGTCAATGCTTTCTCCGGTTTAAATTTGCAGCAATAAAGGCCCTTTCACACGGTACGCGGCAAGCGGTGGAATCACCTAAGCGGTTTTGAACTCCTATTTTTATGTCAATATAAAGTGGTTGCATATTGTTAAAACTAATCGTGGTATTGATGTCTTTGTAGGACTGTTGACTGTATAGATCAGTGGTAAGGGAAAGCAATTATAAAGAAAATGCAGCGCGTTGCGTTCTTCTGACCTCATTTGCTTGCCTGTATATAGTTCGCATAATCATCAATTAGTATTAGTATAATCATCAAATGTATTAGTTCATTGAGGCGGTTACCCATCGTTGGGGAATCCTGGAGTGTGACTTATGATGGGGAACCACAGTATTACAGCAGAGCCTCACACAAGCCATTATACAAGTAAAGGAAACTAAGAAACCGAAAGCAATATATGTCTTCCTCAGATGTAATGTTAGTTCTGTACTTCAGAGTTGGGTAAAATAGCATTATAATCTCCTATGTGGTTGAGAAAGCTGCTTACATGCAGGCTAAGAAGATGTTGAATTAAATATACACACAATCAGCTTTTCCACAAGTTTATACTGGCCCCGATAATCAAAACTTCTACTTAGCACTTGCTCCATTTCTGCAGATCAGTTTTTGTAAATGAATGACTTAATCCACCTGTTGCTTTGGTCTTCATCAACAGTCGCTTGCGCCACCTGCTGGTGAGCGACTGACAGCAGCTGGAGATCATGCATCGGTGCTCTACTGCTATTCCTGCAGCTCCCGGATGTGCAATGCCGAATTTTCTGTACATCAATATTTTATACTACAACCTTTGGAACATGAAAAATCCCTTTTGGGGTCCTACAGATTTTTGTTTTTTGTTTTTGTTTTAAATAATTGTGAATGGTGCATACAGTAAGGGAGATATTGGCAAAATTTCACATGAAGTCAGTCTTGTAGCAACGTACTACAACCAGTGGAACATGAAAAAAACCCTTTTGGTGAATTACTGTAGTTTTTTTTTAAAGATATTTGTGTACTGTACATACCGTAAGGGAGATATTGGCTAAATCTAACCTGTAGTAAGTTAGTCTTGTACCTAGCAATTTACTACAACCGTTGGAACATGAAAAAAACCCTTTCCAGGGATCTTTTATATGTAAATAATTATGTACTGTACAGATATGAAGAAGGGTGCAAAATCTCACCTGTAGTAAATCACTATGAGCAATACGAGCTTTACAATTTGACAGTGTTTTATTTTAAATGTTAAAAGTAATTTTAATTAAAATACATGGGACGTTTTAACCCAGTCGGTGGAATTGTCAAACGGTCCCTTGTGTGCGATAGCGCGTCAATGCTTTCTCCGGTTTAAATTTGCAGCAATAAAGGCCCTTTCACACGGTACGCGGCAAGCGGTGGAATCACCTAAGCGGTTTTGAACTCCTATTTTTATGTCAATATAAAGTGGTTGCATATTGTTAAAACTAATCGTGGTATTGATGTCTTTGTAGGACTGTTGACTGTATAGATCAGTGGTAAGGGAAAGCAATTATAAAGAAAATGCAGCGCGTTGCGTTCTTCTGACCTCATTTGCTTGCCTGTATATAGTTCGCATAATCATCAATTAGTATTAGTATAATCATCAAATGTATTAGTTCATTGAGGCGGTTACCCATCGTTGGGGAATCCTGGAGTGTGACTTATGATGGGGAACCACAGTATTACAGCAGAGCCTCACACAAGCCATTATACAAGTAAAGGAAACTAAGAAACCGAAAGCAATATATGTCTTCCTCAGATGTAATGTTAGTTCTGTACATCAGAGTTGGGTAAAATAGCATTATAATCTCCTATGTGGTTGAGAAAGCTGCTTACATGCAGGCTAAGAAGATGTTGAATTAAATATACACACAATCAGCTTTTCCACAAGTTTATACTGGCCCCGATAATCAAAACTTCTACTTAGCACTTGCTCCATTTCTGCAAATCAGTTTTTGTGAATGAATAACTTAATCCACCTGTTGCTTTGGTCTTCATCAACAGCCGCTTGCGCCACCTGCTGGTGAGCAACTGACAGCAGCTGGAGATCATGCATAGGTGCTCTACTGCTATTCCTGCAGCTCCCGGATGTGCAATGCCGAATTTTCTG
>NW_015635524.1:135973-139068 GCF_001515625.1 Sinocyclocheilus rhinocerous
ATTTTAACCACTGAATTTGTGGAAGCGAATTTGGAAAGTGAAATAAAATGGACCGAAATTTGAGTGTTGAATATTATACATCGTATTTTTAAACAGATTGAATATTTCTGAAGTGAACTCTAGAAGGTGAATATGAATTATTGAATTTTTAATTCTGAAAATGTGTGTGAAATATTTTTAATTGAAATATTCACAGCTTAAATAGACAACTATGTTAAATTTCAGGACCTAAAAATGCAAACCCTGGAAATACAAGGCATTAAAATGCAAGCACTGTTAATGCAATGCATTATTTTTTCAGTTAGTGCTATTCAACATGCTTTTTGTTTCAAAGACATATGGCATTATTTTTCTTCCATTTGGTTAGTGTTGCAAAACCATGGTTCACAAGTTCACACTTACATATAATAAACAGAGTAAAGGTTATGCGTATTTTGCATGCTATCCGAGGGGAGGGCTCCGAGCTCTGAATTTTGGCCCGAACCCAGATTACCCCCCAAAAGCAACAGAGCAAAGGACAGCCGCCCGACAAATAAAATAGCCCCTCCAAAATGAGCGCCTGAAAATGTAGAAAAATTGACGGGCTGGCGTTTCAGGAAGAAACTAATCTTTTGACCGGGAGGGCCCACACGAACTCCGACGGGAGCAGCTCGCAGCGCTGGGAAGATGGGCCCCACTAGCCGATGGACGAGGAGTGGCGTGATTTGGGAAGCCTGATCAGGAGAGCTCACACCGCTTCTTGACAGGAGCAGCTCCCAGCATCTGACAGGTGAGCCCTACTGGTCAATGACGGAGTGGACGAGGCTTGAATCGACTGACCGGGAAGGTCCATGTAGCTTTAATGGGAGCAGCTCACGGCGTCAGATGGGTGGACTTTACCAGCTTTGTCAGCCGCAAGAGATTTGCAGTGTCCAACGGGAGTTCAGTACTCACGGCATTGGACGGGTAAGCCTCGCTAGTAGACGGACAGAAAAGCCAAGGTTTTCCTGACCGGGAGGCTCTCGCAACATCCGACGGAACTTCAATACTCACAGCATCGGACGGGTAAGCCTCGCTAGTAGATGGATGGAAAAGCCCAGGTTTTCCTGACCGGGAGGCTCTCGCAGCATCCGATGGGAGTTCAATACTCACGGCATCAGACGGGTAAGCCTTGCCAGTAGACGGACGGACAAACCAAGGTTGTGCGACCGGGAGGCTCTCGCACCATCCGACGGGAGTTCAATACTCACAGCATCGGACGGGTAAGCCTCGCTGGTAGACGGATGGAAAAGCCAAGGTTTTTTGTTTCTTTTTTATCATTTAGTCAATGAGGGTTTGGTGGGCTTTTTTAACGTGGGACCGATTGGTCCTGATGTAGCTTTTGAAAGCTTGGATTTGATGCTTAGAGAGGCCTTTTTGAGCTGCTGAGGTTGCTGCCCCAATGCGAAAAGAGTGGCTGGAATAGTTATCTGCTGGGATGCCTGATTGTTGGAGAACAGATTTTAGGTGTTTTTGGAACCAAAAGCAGGTTACGGGTTTGGTGGAGTCGTCTAGAAATAGGTGTTCAAGAGGGGATTGGATTGGCATCAATGGTTGGATTGATGACGAGAGGTTGAAAATATAGATGAAATGGCCTTTCCTAGCTTGGTCTGTCTTGCTTTGTTTAACCAAAAAGGAAATTGATTCACTGTCGAGGATGGATAAGTCTGAGATGGTGGGGTGGACTTTTGGATTGAATTTAGAAGTGATAGCGAGTTCCGAGCATCTGAGAAAACCAAAAAAGGCCAAGATAAACATAGCATTGAGTGTGTGGGCGATATTAATGGGCCGGTAGCCTGAACGGAGGGTATGAATACATTTTGTGAGAATGTCTAGCGTTATTGGTTGTCTGGTGTCGGGGCGGGCGAGTTGGGATAGTTGAATCCCTTTGATCAAGAGGGAGATTTGGGAATTGTTAATTTCAGGGGAGGAAGTGCTGAAAATCAATTTGTGAAAAAATTGGACGCCGCTTAGGTACCCTTTGATGGACCCAACTTGGAGGCCCCTAACGCTGTTGAGATAGGAGACAAATGAGGAGATTGAGAGGAGAGAGAAATCGGGAAACAGCAGGTTATATGAAAGGTGCAATGCTTTAAAACGCCTCCACGCTGTCACATAAGATTGGAGGGTTCTGGGAGACACTGCTTAGAGGATGGTGTCGAGCAATGCGTCGAGAAGAGGTTTTTAATGGTTGGGCTATGGAAATATTAGATCTGAATAGTGAGGCACTGGAGTTGGGAATTGGTTCGCATCTGGAGCCAGCGTCCTGAATTTCTGAAACAGAAAACGAGAAAGAGAGTCAGCGATTTGATTTTCTGACCCGGGAACATGTTTGGCAATTATGATAAATTCGTCACACACTGATTCATTGAACATTGAATCTCCGCATTCCACCGGAAAAATTAAGGTCTCCTCCCAACCATGCGAGAGTCGTAAAACTGAACCATGGTCAGCCCAGGCGCCAATTGTCTCAAATAAGTTCCTGTCCCGCTCAGCTTATCTTTACGAGAAACACAAGGAGAGAGAGTGATTTACAAAACCACCTCCTGGGTCGGCAAGCACTAAGACCGCAATAACTGACACCTGCATCTGGACTCATTTAAGAAACAGAACGTCAGTGTTGTCTCGTGACTGGCTTCAGCATAAATAAACTATCTAATAACCAACAGAACAAAGAACCTGGTATCTGGAAATGTTCCAGCGACAGACACTCCTGGACCCCATGACCGTTTAACGCATAAATTGATAATCCGATAAACAGAAGTCACCAGGAAACCAACCAATCTCCGGAGGGCATCCCCAGAAATACATCAGACATCGACCGCCGCGTAGCCCTGGGATTCCCTCAAGCAGCCAACAAGCTCAATTCAGCTGTCAACAAAACGCAAGTAACGAACAAAATCTTCTATCTGCTGAACTGGCGCTGATGATTGATTTCAAGCAGTAAAGATAAGCCAAGTCTCTGCTTTTATGAATTTTCTCAGGTTGAATTTAAAGAACTCGTGGAAAACGAGTGTTAGAACTTTGGAAACTTCATGCAAACTCCGTTAACTCATTTTCCTGAACCTTTTGTGTGT
>NW_015635524.1:139465-143173 GCF_001515625.1 Sinocyclocheilus rhinocerous
TTAATTTCAGTTCTTGCTTTCACATAGCAACAATATCTACTGATTAATTTAATTATAAATTGCTCTTATAATCTAATGACAACAACATTAGAATTTTTATTCATTAACTATCAATAGGGCTATGAAAATTTTTTATTTCATTGAATAGTAATTGGGATGGTACGGATTAAGCTAATTATAATTGCCCTTATGATTGTAGGAACATCAGTGGGTATTAGTAACTTGCTATCCTTAGGGATTCAAAGTTTCTAATTTAATTTCATAATTAATTACAAATTCGAAATTTTAATTTCAGTTAATAATTAATTACAGTTCCTGGTTCCATATTGCAACAATATTTGCTGATCAGTTCAATTGTAATTGCTCTGATAATTTTAATGACAAACATCATTAAGATTTTAATCCTTAACTGTCAATAGTGCGCTGAAATTTTAATTTCATCTGTAGCTCATCAGGGTTGGGTTACACTGCGTCAAGATACTTATTGCTTAATTTTAAATGTAATTGCTCTCATCAATTTTAATGACAACATCATTAAATTTTAACCAGGAAATACCATTTCTAACTTGAAATTCTAATTTCATTTGCAAATAAGTTCTGCGGCTACCTGTTAGGCTTTCTTTCCTCTCTCCTTCAGTTATTTAATTAACTAACGCAAGTAACGAACAAAATCTTCTATCTGCTGAACTGGCGCTGATGATTGATTTCAAGCAGTAAAGATAAGCCAAGTCTCTGCTTTTATGAATTTTCTCAGGTTGAATTTAAAGAACTCGTGGAAAACGAGTGTTAGAACTGTGGGAACTTCATGCAACTCCGTTAACTCATTTTCCTGAACCTTTTGTGTGTATGTGTATGTGTGTGTGTGTGTGTGTGTGTGTGTTTTAGCTTAGTTTAATGTAATCTACAATAGCCAATAAACTATTGTTTCATTTATAAAGAATCATTGTCTTGTGTATATGTAATTTTAAAGTTAAACCTTGCCAAGATCACGTTACCTAGCTCGTAGCTTATAACTTATCAAAAGCATGTATTAACCTGTGGCCAGGGAGAATACAAATATTCAAATTGTTAAAATACACGGACGTATAACGTCTCACTGGACGAACAGTTGATAAAGTGTAAACTATCATGAACTATCATTTGAATAGTAATTGGGATGGTACGGATTAAGCTAATTATAATTGCCCTTATGATTGTAGGAACATCAGTGGGTATTAGTAACTTGCTATCCTTAGGGATTCAAAGTTTCTAATTTAATTTCACAATTAATTACAAATTTGAAATTTTAATATCAGTTAATAATTAATTACAGTTCCTGTTCCATATGGCAACAATATTTGCTGATCAGTTCAATTGTAATTGCTCTGATAATTTTAATGACAAACATCATTAAGATTTTAATCCTTAACTGTCAATAATGCCCTTGAAATGTGTAATTTCATCTGTAGCTCATCAGGGTTGGGTTACCCTACTTCAAGGTAATTATTGCTTAATTTTAAATTTAATTGCTCTCATCAATTTTAATGATAACATCATTAAATTTTAACCAGGAAATACCATTTCTAACTTGAAATTCTAATTTCATTTGCAAATAAGTTCTGCGGCTACCTGTTAGGCTTTCTTTCCTCTCTCCTTCAGTTATTTAATTAACTCAGCTAAATTATTAATTACAAATTCGAAATTTTAATTTCAGTTAATAATTAATTACAGTTCCTGGTTCCATATTGCAACAATATTTGCTGATCAGTTCAATTGTAATTGCTCTGATAATTTTAATGACAAACATCATTAAGATTTTAATCCTTAACTGTCAATAATGCTCTGAAATTTTAATTTAATCTGTAGCTCATCGGGGTTGGGTTACCCTGCTTCAAGGTACCTATTGATTAATTTTAAAGGGGTCATATGATGCGATTTCAAGTTTTCCTTTCTCTTTGGAGTGTTACAAGCTGGAGGAATTTTAATAACAATCACAGTCCTGGTATTTAGAAATCCCCATTCCCAAACACCGGTTTAGAAGCACCCTTCTAAATCAAACTTAACAAAAAAAGAAAAGAGAAGAAAATGTAATTATACTCATTCTGCTACCAGAAAAGGGTATTTTGTTGTTGTATCTTTCACTCTCATCTTACCATTAACTGTCTTTCCTTACAAAAAACAAACAAACTTCCTCTAACAGGAAAATTGGAAGCAACCAATTATCCTGTTCCTTGCTCTGTTTATTATTTTTCTTTTCTCCCTCTGTTCTCTAGCTGTGCTACTGAAAGATATGGACGCAAGTCCGTGAGCCTCTACCCTTCCAGTCAGTAGACTCCAACGAGTCGCAGTGTCAAACCACAGACACCGCCGCCAACTCACTGACTGATGATGCAATGTCAAAGCCAGGGCCAGGGCCAAGCTCAACTCCAAGCAGCAAGAACCTGGACCCTTTCCTCTGCTCATTGCAGGCGCCTGACTCAGACTCAGGCCCCCTTCGAATCATGACTGCCATAAATGTCCACGACACATCAGTGTCCGACGCAGCATTAGCCCTGTGGGTGGAGAACTCGGCTATCAGCCTGAAGATATTCAGAACATTGAAGCAAAGACACCAGAGCCTCCCACACATCTCAAAACACAGCCGCTTCCCTCTCAGCCCCTGGTTGACAACCATGGCTACCTCCAAGATCATCTGCGCTGTGGACATACGATGGAACAACAGACACCTGAGTCACTACTGCCTCGTTGTCCCCAACCTAAGATCATCTGCGCTGTGGACATACGATGGAACAACAGACAGCTGAGTCACTACTTCCTCGTTGTCCCCAACCTACCTCATGACATCTGCATTGGAGCAGACATCATGGTCCGGCTCAATGCCTGTGTGGACATCGTGAACGACGTCATATGGGCTCCCCTGTCGCACCAACTTACCACTGCAGTCAACCTCAAGAACCTTCGATCTGGTCAAACAATGCCAGACGCATGCGCCATGATCAGTGAGCAAGAAGCTACAAAACCTGCCTACAGCAAGAGTGTCAGCGTTCGCCTCAACATGCGACCTGGCCACTCTCTCGACAGTAAGCTAGGCTTCTTCCAACCTTCCAGGACCTGCCTAAGACTAGGACTGACCTTGGAAGCCACACCTCTCATTGAAGTGTCATCTCGTGCTGTGTACATATTGTTCAACAACTGTACGGCCAAAGACATCAACATTCCCAAAGCCAGTCACCTGGGATGGCTCATTAACCAGACGTTCCATGACTTTGAACTAACGGTACCGGTCATAGGCCACATACCAGTACAACTACTGTCAGAGGAATATGATGACACAGTAACGTTCACAAGACCCAATGGAACAATTGCAATCACTTCTATTCTGCCAGTGCCCAGAGAAAGCGTCTGCCGATCAGAAATCACAGACGACACTCACCTTGCAGTCTACGCTGTCTCAACACAGCCCACGACAGAATCACCTGCACAGGTGACCGTCAAGGCCCAGAGCCCCTCAAATGACTTAACCATGGAGGAACCCTACACCGGGTTCGCCGCACAAATCCAACAGATCCTGAGTGAGGCGGATGCCCTCCACAAGGAAGCAGACCGCCAAGGACTCAAAGAGGTTCTGTACAAGTACAAGGACTCCTTAAATGACACTACCGTTACACCTGCTGTACAAACCTGGTGACCTGAACCTCGTCACCGCCTATACCACTCACCAGTACCTGG
>NW_015635524.1:143250-143889 GCF_001515625.1 Sinocyclocheilus rhinocerous
AGCCAGTCCTTCGATGGGTCCATCGAAACCAGATAAAGAGGCACCAGGGCTCCAACCGACAGGAAAAGGGGGAAGATCAAACCAACTGACACAGATCGACAATCCCATACTCTACACCACACTAACATAACTTCTGTCATTCTAGGAAAACATATACTTTATAGCTACCGTGCTTAAACACAACACTTACACACTCTCCTCCGCCGCACTGCTAGGACCAACCTCTAGTAGGAGAGGAGTGCTCCACACATGTGACACTTGTTTGCCGTCTAACCTCATTCTGTGTCTTTGTGTCTCTTTGTGTTTTCCCTTTTCTTTTTTTATTAAATTTTTTTTCTTCTCCTCTCTCACTACAATTTCCTTTCTCCTCTAGTCCCCTCATCAGGGAACTCCCTTAACTGCTGAACCTGAGAACTCAACAAACCTGATTGAGATTACGCCTATACCACCTCGTCGAACCTCTGACAGTTAGAGTAATCAAAACGACCCAATTTTAGATAATCCTAAACAATGCACCTCTATCTCATCTCAAGTGTTCCTAACCCGATTATCCCCAAATTACCCAAACCTTGCACCAGGATTCAGTTAGTGATGGAGATGTTGTTTGTGTCTTGTGTGTGCCTGTTCTCTCTCTGCCTC
>NW_015635524.1:144348-147453 GCF_001515625.1 Sinocyclocheilus rhinocerous
CCTTTTCTCTCCTTCGGTCAGACAAAGGGACATAAAACTTACAACAGACAATTTCAAAAGACAATCATTTAAGTATAAAAAGGGCAACTATATTCACAAATAATATGTTGTATGTCTTATATATGCTTGAGGTGTTAAAATGTAACCTTGCAACTTTAATCTATGTTTTTTTAACCCCCTTTTAGCAGATATAGCTATTAATATGTGAAGTTTAGTGTTGAATGAAAGTGTGTGATAATTGTTGAACAGTGGTATGGATGAAAAATGGGAAGTATATACAATACTCGCATTAAGAAACTTTATAGAAGTATTAACAAAATCTGGCAAGGATGTATCCCATGTGATACCGGAAAGCATGTAATTTATGCACAAAAAAGGGAAACGTACGGGGCGTGGCCCCGCCCTGCAACTGATCTCTGATTGGAACAATCTTGATAAAGTGTAAACTATCTAATTTGAAATCAGTTCTAATCAGGTTGACATCGAATCTTCAGATTCGATTCCTCTCAAAACCTGAGCTAAAATAATAATAATTAATTCCCTTATAAAATTTAACTTTATCTTACAGCGCTGAGGACTGTGGTGTGTCCTGAAGCTGGGGGGGCCATGGGGATGCGAACCAGCGCCCTTGATAAAAGCCCCCGAAGCTGACTGAGGGAGCTGCATCTGTGAACAGTTGGATGTCAATGGGAGAAAATATGAGATTGTTGTAGAAAAAGGATAAGCCGTTCCACTGTTTTAGGAATGTTATCCATAATGAGAGTTCATCGTGACATGCCTGAGTTATGGAAATTTGATCCTCTAGTGCGTAAACTGAGGACGCGAGGGAGAGGAGATGCGAAATGAAAGGGCGGCCCTGAGGGATAATACGCATGGCGAAGTTTAAGTAGCCAAGCAAGGATAGGAGTTCATGTTTTGAACAACTTGAGTTGTCTGAGAGGGTGGATGCTACAAGGATTATTCTGTCGATTTTTTCCTTGGGCAGAGAAGCCTGGAATTTTACTGAGTCTAAATTAATGCCCAGGAACTCGATGGAAGTGGCAGGACTAGGAACTCCAAGCTCAGAAAAAAACTTTTTGAACTGTAAGGATATGCGCAGCTGGGTCGGGAGGCAAGATGATTAGAAAGTCATCGAGTAAGTGGATGAGGTGAGGAATTGCATAATTGTTTGACAAAATCCAACAAACGGCATCTGATAACATGTAAAAAATCTTGAAAGTTAAACATACAGCGAAATAGAATTTCCCGTGCCAGCGTACCCCGAAAAGGTGCCATGAATCCGGATGGATGGGCATCACTTTGAATGCTGAGGTGATATCGATTTTTGCCATCCAAGCACTGTGACCCACGACTTTTAACATATCGATTGCATGATCAATATCGTGGTATTTGAGAGAAAATTCATTGAGAGGAATCAAGCTGTTTATGCTTGGGAATGGGGAATTATGAGGAGCTGACAGGTCGATTATGAGGCATTTCGGAAAACTGGAAAGGGGGGAGCATCAAATGGGCCAATCATGAAACCTGAATCTACTTTTTTAATCAGATTATCTACGATGTCGGGCTCTGCAAGAGCGGATTGGAGGTTGTTACATTTAATGTTTTCAGAAAGTGGGCATTCCACACTGGGTTTAAAACCATGTTTGAGGCCAGACAGCAGATAATTTGTGAATTCGGTGTCCGGGTGGTTACATAGTTCAATGGATAGGCGAGAAATATTCACAGGAGTCGATAAGTAGTTATTTGATTTTTTACAGGACATACATAACGGGCATGAGCACCGCTACAGAAACTGCAGATATGGAGATACTGGCAACGCTGTCTGGAGCATTTGCTGGCATTGAATTGATTGACCGGCTGAACGCAATTGTAAATTCAGAAGTTGACAATATGCGTGATGAGAGCGGGTTTTGGTTTTTTAGAATTACTGAAAAATCTCCGCAGTCCATTTAGCGGTTAGATTTGGGTGCAGGAGAAAGTAAACATGAGAGGTCTATGTCCGCACCTGGCAGAATCTGTGCTCTGATGTTGTGAGCCACTGGTGGTGGCTCCGAGGCGACAGCATTTGATGGGACGGGCAGAGGTGTTGCTGTGAATAGAGAAAATTGTGATTTTGAGTGCAGTAGAGAGGAGTAAGGGAGAGGAGGAGAAGCCGCGATTGTCTGCGGAGGCAGCCTCACGCTTAGATCGGGCTCTGAAGTTTGAGGAGGTAGACTGTAGTAGGAAAATGGAGCAAAAGACTGAGATGTGTGGGCCTGTGTAGCAAGCTGAGGCAGCCTTGCGCTTGTTTCAGCTGCTGTAGCTGTAGGCCAAGGGCTGTAAGCTGGCTGCTTACGGCGCTGCGGCAAAGAGAGCCACGGTGAAAGGCTGAGCTGGAACGTGAGGTGAGCGCGGCCTTGCAGTGGTGTGCTCTGAGGCGCGGCCCAGGCTTGCTGAAGGCCTGCCGCTGCGAGCCGACACTCACGGCGGACCGGATCTTGAGCGGGATGAAGGAGGTGTTGAGCGAGGCGAGTTCGGGTCCTTGCGGGCTTTGCTCGCTTTGTTGGCCGCCTTGGGGGCTGCAGTGGATTTTGGCGTGAGGTTGGCTGATCGCAAGGTAACGTAAAGATCGTACAGTTCTGCTTTGTTCATCCTTCGCGAGAACTGCACTTCGGAATTGATCAGCGCTTGCCTCAAGCTTAACCTCTTAAGACCCGAGAAAAAAGTTTTAGGAAAAAGTTAGTTTTTTCCATGTCTTTACATTGTTTAGAGCATTAAAAATAATGTTAAAAAAAAAGATATTAAAAAAAGATATTTCATTCATAAGTTATGCTATGTCCTCGGTAGAGAAAAAAAATAAAAAAGACATGAATGAACATGCATAGGCAAAAACAATAGATTTTTTAAATCACCAATACATTTTTAGTTTTCAAGATTTTTTTTTTTACCAAACTTTGTATAAAGATGATTCTTAACTTGTTATAACAGAATGATTCAATATACCATTTTTCTTTCTGCAAAATGTGTGTAAAATGGCCATAAACAGGTTTTCTCATTATATACAATGTATCTATAAACTAAATCTAATTTGCATATTAATGTGTTTTTCGGGCAACATGTAATGAA
>NW_015635524.1:148856-153951 GCF_001515625.1 Sinocyclocheilus rhinocerous
ATAATTTCTTTCCCTATTCATTTGTTGTGTCTCCCAAAATGCGTAATAAACATGCTTTTAGTCCCGGTGTCCTCATATGAGGACATGTATGAAATCAACGTCCTGTTTCGTAACAGAAAGTCATATTTTGATTTGAAACCCCATAACATTTTCCTGAGATGTTGATTTATGACACACAGTTTAAAAATTAGTCAGATTTAAATGATAATTACAAAATATTATCATATTTCCATAAGAGTGTCACTAAATTAATTTCAGACATTTTTGAAGACCAAGGAGAGGGAGTGGTCATGGTGAAACATCCAAACATTTAGTATCTCTGAAATGCCCTGAATGTGCTCTGTACTGGACAACCAGACTTAAAATTGTGGCACGTATAGTCTCAGAGAAATACACTAAAATATAATGTCCTCATATGAAGCCGCAGGGTCTTAAGAGGTTAATACTGTCCACTTCTCAATAGGAGGAATTGTTGACCCTGCCGAACAATAGGAGGATGCCGGAGAAGCAGTTAGAGGTCTCGTTGGTGGAGGCGAGGATTGGCCTCAGCGTCTTGGTGAGCGTGTGGCTGGCCGAGCAGAGCAGCGTCCGCGCAATGAAGCCTCTGGCTCGGTGGCTTCGTTTGGCGGTGGAGTCCTAGGTCCTGCAGATTGCAGCATAGGATCTGAGGAGAATTTGGACTCGTCGTTGGACAGAGACAGTTCAATTTGCGACATTGTGCAAAAAGAGGAAAGCGAAATGCTGGAAAAACTGACAAGGAACAGAGGTAAGTCTGCTGTGTATATATACACAACTCTTATCTTGTTAATTGGGTTGATTACTGATTGTGCTCCTCTCGTGTTAATAAGGTTAATTATCTCAACGTGCTCCTCCCGAACTTTGTTAATAAAACGTCATTTCATTTATGGTTACCATGGTTTAACTACAGTAACCATGTTTTTTTTTTTTTTTGGTTTTATTTGTAGTAAAACATTTCCGGTTACTGTTGTAACCTTGGTTCTCTGAGAGCGGGATTGAGACATTCGCTGTGGGAACTCCTTTCCTTCTCCGAAAATCCTAAAACATTATAGGATATTGCCAGCAAAATAAACTGGCCAATTGTTGCTAATTATGCAAATGCAAATACTGCAAATACGCATGCAAATACTGACAAGCAGAGACGTTCCCTTTCGAGTGTTCACTCAACCTTGCAAAGCATTCGCTGTGGGAACAGTATACAATCCTGCCGTGAGAGCGGTGATGATCAGCCTGAACCAAGGGCTAAAACCACACCAAGCATGTGGTAGAACAACACACAATTTCCAACCAATAGTGATGCCGCTAGCCCGCAGCTGATTGGCGGAGCTAGACCAATGAACGTCTTAACTCAGGTATACCAAATTAGCATACTAGGCCAGAATAAATGAGTGGCTGCACTGAATACAACAACAGTAAGCATGGTAGTGCCGTGTAATGTGACAAAAACATATATAAAAATGTACATAGGCCTGCACAGTGTCAACAGCTATAAGCGGTAACTAACTGTGCCCCAAACTGCATCATAGTAATAAACTGGAAGAATAAGTGAGGTTAGTCACTCACCAAAGCACTTGAGACTCCAAGGATGGCACATCCAGCTTGTAAAACTTGGCGAAAGTATTCTGTGAGTACCACCTTGCTGCAAAGCATATATCCTGAATAGATGTGCCTTTAGACCAGGCCCATGAAGAGGCAATAACTCTCATATGAGCTCTGATTTTGAAAAGGCATCATCATCACATAAGCCGAGACTATGGCATTCACTATCCAGTGATAAAGTCTCTGCCTAGATTCTGCTCGTCCCTTAGTACAGACACCATAGCACACCAAGAGCTGATCAGACTGTCGAAAGATGGCAGAGCGGTAAATATAAGTCCTTAAAGCCCTGTCAGGGTAAACTACACTCTGAGCCTCGACATCATGCGAGGTCGACGGCTCGGAAGACAAAGCGGGCAAAGTAATGACCTGCACTTTAAAGGGGGTAGAAAGAGACTTAGGTACGTAGCCCGGTCTCGGCTGGAGAGTGACACTGCAGTCCTCAGGCCCAAAGAGAATACAGTCACCATCTACCGAGATGCAAATCTCCTATGCGCTTAGCCTAAGCGAGGGCAAGAAGAAGAACAGTTTTGAGGGAGAGCTACTTCATAGTCATGGATGCCAAGGGCTCGAATGGGGGTAGAGCGAGAGCTTTCAGAACCAGTGCTAGGTCCCACAGCAGCACCAACGATGGGGCATGGGGGATGTAATATCCTCGCCCCCATCTGACCACCAGTGTGTCTCCCAAGCAGGGCACTTAGCCCCTCTAAGACCCCTGAAGCAACTACACATGAAGGCTAAACAGCTCCAGGCTGGGGTGCCATATCGTGCAGTTTGCTTGAGACAGCAGGTCCCTCCTGAGAAGGATTCGCCAAGGGGGAACCACCAGCATCTCCCCGAGATCCGGAAACCAAGTGGGATTCGGACAGATCGGGGAAATGAGGATCACTCTTTTCCCTGATTTTGCATAACATCAGAGGCAAAATTTTCACAGGAGGGAACATGTAAAGTCTGACTCTCGTCCAGCTCGACGACAGAGCGTCCCACATCAGCGGGAGTGAGACAGCGAAAAGAACAGTGGGCAGTGTGTGTTCTCTCTCATTTCGAACAGATCCACCTCCGCCCTCCCGAAGCAGTCCAAAATCATCTGAATGCTGTCACCTTTCCCAGGGGAACCCCCCGGCTGAACATTTCGCCACGGTCTCAGAACGCTGACGCAGCTGTGTGTGACAACGATGTGCATATGACCAGAGGTCCATGCTCTCCATGGGGTTCAAGTTTTCAGCCACAACTGCAGTAGCCGCATGTGCAGAAGACCCAGGTGGAAAACTGATAAGGCCAATGCCATAAGTCCCCGAAGCCTATGAAATTCCCTCAAGGGAACAGACTGTCCTGGTCTGAAGCAGCGCAGAGCGGATGAAATGGTCGCTATGTGCTCTTGAGAGAGGAGGACTCATATCTCCACTGAGTCAAAGAACACACCCAGATATGTTATAGACTGACTCAGGGTGAACATGCTCTTCTGAATATTTACACACAACCCTAGGGATTCCAGATGGCCAAGCAGCGCGTCTGTATGACTGATAAGCACATCTCATTAATGGGCTAAAATCCACCAGTTGTCCAGAAAGTTTAAAATGTGCATACTGCTCGCTCTGAGAGGGGAAAGAGCTGCATTTATGTACTTCGAGAATGTGTGCGGGGCTAAAGCCAGCCTGAATGGGAACAGCTCAAAAGTGTCTGTGACGCAGTGCTATCTGAATATGAAAGTATGCATCTTTCAGATCTACAGATGCAAACCAGTCCCCGGGATGGATTTGTGCCAGGATCTGCTTCAGAGTTGTCATCCTGAACGGACGCTTGTGAAGTGCCCTTTTGATGGGTCTCAGGTCCAGGATTAGACAGAGTCCCCCATCTCACTTGGGGACCACAAATTAGCAGCTGTAAAACCCACTCTCCAGCTCGCTTGGAGGAACTCACTCTATCGCTCCTTTTGCAAGCAGGCTGTGAACCTCCTGTTTCATAACAGGATCATTTTGTGGCAATGTAAGTGACGGAACCATGCCGTTGAAACTGAGTGGTCTGCGTCTGAACTGGAGAGAATACTCTTGTTGAATTATGCCCGGCAGCCAGGGCGAAAGGCCTGGAATAGCTCTCCATGACTCTAGGAACTGACATAGCAGCCGAATCTCTCCGGTCGCTATCAATGGCAGCAATGTTCACAGACTGGTGCCCTGCCCCTGTGAGGGGGGGGTAGAACGCTCGAGAGAGAACCATGGCTAATTTTCGTAAGGGTTCACCTGACCGTCAGTTTTGAACTTACCTTTACGTCGTGCAGTTGAGCTCAAGACAGAATTCACCACTAAATGAGATTGAAGGCGTGAATGTTTAGAACATCACTGAGACTGGCTGTGTGTATTTTGCCGTTTAATGCAACGAAAGACTATAATGCTGCATTCCATTTACCTCTGTAAGGGAAAAAGGTCAATTTAGTTCAAAGGGAATCATTTCAGATATTATAGGGAATTTGGACAGAATCTCTGTTTTACGGCTGATCACTGAGTCGGCCATGAGAATGAAAATGTGAAATCCCAAGTTTATAGCAATATGTGCAATTGCATAGACCTGAACAACCATCAATCACTTAATTAACCCTCGCATTGAGTTCCTCAATGAGGTTAAAATTTATATTAAATGCACCAGTTCAGCTAGAATCTGGAGGTACTTGCTGATACCTGTGTAGGGGGGTTCCCTTTGTTGTTGTTAAAGAAAGGGGGTTTCCCGAGGTTGCTGATTGGCTGGAAGTTCAGTAGTCGTTGAAGTGATGTCTTGGGAAGCCAATGGTTGGGCGTTGGCTGAAGATGCGGAGTTGTGGGCTGGTTGAAGTTTTGAGGCAGACAGACTCGAGGTGAACTCTGAGACACGGTGTTGCAGCAAAACTTAACTCCAAACACAAAACTCTCAATGGAAAGAAACTAAAGTAGAAGCCAGCAAGAAGAGTGACGAGACTAGATGGCGTATCTCCTCATGGTTTTGGAGGAGCAGCTGGCGTGTAAGCCAGAGCACACTCAAATAGCGCTAAAAAGCGGTGGCAAAAAGGCAAGGAAAAAAACTAAAAAAGCATAATTTGATGGTGTCCTGATTATTTAAACCGGGCTGTTGGACACATCCTAAATGGTGTCTTGACCAATTAGACACTGTCTTAGCTCGGGGTGTTGCGATGTTTCTCCTCCCAATACATAAATCAACACATTATCTTATCAGTCACATGGTCCCGCTCTTGCAGAGTATAATTTTGGACATGATTTCTATAACAGGAATATGATACATTTGACACATTTGAGATTGATAGAAACGTTTAAAGCATGAATTTTCAAACTCATACATACCCAACATGAATATAATCCTATAAACTATTCAATAGTTATTCAAAATACATACACAATAAATGATTAAAACGTGATAGTCTAATGTGTGGGTTAGATACATAATATGGAGTTATGCATAGAAATGATTAGTTGCTCATAAGTCCTTTTAGCAT
>NW_015635524.1:154024-154655 GCF_001515625.1 Sinocyclocheilus rhinocerous
GGGGGGGGGGGGGGGTGAGACCAAGATGGCATTCTGCTAACTTAATTTTTGCTGAGCTCTGCTGACAAACGTTTATAATGGCATAAATATCATTCTTTACCACATACCACATCTACCTTTCTGCTTACTCTGAGATTCGAAATGTGAAGTCAACCGACAAAACTGACAAAAGAAAGATATGCCGCGTAATTCACAGCTATCTGACAAGATGGACTTTCATAGCTATGCGTCTGTGGGGAAAACTCTGTCTGGAGCCAAAATGCCACTTTCAAATAGCCCAGCTAAATACCTCCATCCAAAAAGGGCAAGGCAGATGATGATATCTCCTCTGTTATCTCAATGCTTTCTCATCTAATTAACACTCGCTCTGACACCATACTGTAGAGAAAATGGTGAACCCTAAAAATTGAAGGCTTGAAAAAATCAACAGTGGACTTTGTATGTGCTGAATTGAATGACATTAAAGGGGTCATATGATGCTGCTAAAAAGAACATTATTTTGTGTATTTGGTGTAATGAAATGTGTTTATGCGGTTTAAAGTAAAAAAAAACACATTATTTTCCACATACTGTACATACTGTACTCTCCTCTATGCCCCGCCTTTTTGAAACGCGTCGATTTTTACAAAAC
>NW_015635524.1:154713-182659 GCF_001515625.1 Sinocyclocheilus rhinocerous
CGGTGATCCACAGCGCGAAGTTGATGTATTTCCTCAGCTACCAGCACGGATCAGCTCTAGGCATGTCGGAGCGGATATCGTCCTCTTTTGGAAGATCAAACAAAGTAGTTTCGCTTTCACAACGAAACACACAGCGTCTTCACGACATGGCGGCTGCAACAATACTTACAGCGAGAATAAAAGTTACGCCTTTCTTTGCTTGAACATTTGGGCGGTGTTATGCAAATCTTCCCACATAGTGAGGTAGATATGTGGGGGCGTGTTAGAACGAGGCGTTTTAGGTAGGCGTGGTTAACGCTTAACTTTTATAAAGAATATCTCTTTGGATTTGAGACTTTAGTCTTTGCAACTTTACAAATCTTCTTTATGCACCAAGAGCTTGTAACACTCCAAAGAGAAAGGAAAAATTTTAATCGCATCATATGACCCCTTTAAAAGCAAAGTCAGTAACTTTGAGACAAGATTGAACACAGAAGAGAAGAAGATAGGATTCTGTGAACAACGCCTCACTGACTTGGAATTATATTCCCGTCGCTGGAATCTACGTTTTCAAGGTGTAGTTGAGAAGGAAAGAGAGGATGTGAGAGTGGAGTCCATCCATATCTGTGAAGGTATGTTCCCTTTTTGCACCTTAATCATGGTAAACCTGTCTGGTTTTAGTGGATGTAACTTTTCATTTTGTGTAAGAATTGATTGACTGCATTTATGCTGAAGATTGGATTCCTTTGACTCTGTTAATCAGCTACCGATGCACTTTAATCCCTAGAGGGTTCTACTACTGTTCTGTTATTTTTGTTCATTTTTTTATGTCTATTTCAATTGTTTCTCCCAATTAATGCCAAGGGGCTACATGATAATGTAAAGCGTAAAGCGTTGTTTCTGTATGCAAAGTCTTTTAAAACAGATTTTTTTTTCAGGAGCCTCATTCTGTTTTCAATGACACTTTTGGAAAAACCAGTGGGACAGTTTGGTTTTGATGGCTTATGGTTCAGAGCATTCTGCTGGTGTAATGATAATGAAAAACCAATTTGTTGGTTCGGCCTTACAGAATTATATTGATCCTAAGGGGAATTTTCTTTTATAGGTAATTTGCATTAATAATATTTTTGTATTATTGATTAACATATAATACCTCTCGAGAAAATGACTTGTTGTTTGAAGAGATAGGAGGAAAAAAATTGTTATGGTCTAATACACTTCCAGATGATTTGATTTGTATTGGTGGAGATTTTAATATCACTCCTGATAACAATCTTGATAGATTTCCTCCCAGACAGTCTGCTTCTTCGAATTCAAAATTGAAAATGTTCATGGAGAAGCTTGATTTAATTGATACAGTGGTGGGTATAGAAAAGAATCACCAAAAGATCTCAAAAGATCTCCGGGATAAAGCTGTGGACAGGCACAAGTCAGGAGATGGATAAAAAAAAATTCCAAAGGCTTTATCAATGTCTAGAAGGACAGTGAAGTCTATTATTAAGAAGTGGAAGGTATTTGATACTAGGGTTGCAAAAGGGCCGAAAATTTCTGGAAAATTTCCATAGGAACTTCGTCTTGGGAATTTTGGAAATAACTAAGTTGGAAACTTTACAGGAATTTATGGGAATTTACCAGAATTTATGGGAATTTATTTGATCATCACTCCTGTTTTCAGTGTTACATGATCCTTCAGAAATCATTTTAATATGGTGATTTATTATCAGTGATTGGAAACATATGTGTTGCTTAATAATTTTTTTGGAACCTGTGATCCTTTTTTCAGGATTCATTGATGAATAAATAGTTTAAAAGAACAGAATTTATTCAAAACAGAAATCTTTTCTAACAATATGTCTTTACTATCACTTTTTATCAATTTAACACATCCTTGCTGAATAAAAGTATTCATTTCTTTCAAAAAAAAAAAAGAAAAGAAAAAAAATTACTGACAACTGTTTCCAAACTTGATAATAAATCCGCATATTATAATGATTTCTGAAGGATCAGGACACTGAAGACTGGAGTGATGGCTGATAACAATTCAGCTTTGCATCACAGAACTACATTATATTTTAAAGTATATTAAAACAGAAAACCATTATTTCAAATTGTAATAATATTTCACAATTCTACTGTTTTGATCTGTTTTTGATCAAATAAATGCAGGCTTGATGAGCATAGGAGATTTCTTTCAAAAATAGTAATGTGTCCAAACTTTTACCAGTACTGTACTTCTGTATGATACCAGAAAACCGGCTAGCAAAGGTAGAAGAAAAGCATCACAGCTTGAGCTAGCTAGCACATGATATCTAGCCTCATAAATTGTCAATGAAATGGTGCTAACTAGCTTACATTTAGCATATCTGATTTACTGACTAGCTAGCTACTGTATAAACAGTTTTGTATTTTCTAGTTGAACTTTAATACCATATCAAATATATTTAACCAAGTAATATCAAAACTTACTTGATGTAGTCTTGGGGTTCAAATGCAACATAAATTTATGTAATTTACATGACCACTCATCGAGATGGACATATTTAAAGTTATTTTGTGTGCAGGATTCAAGAAATTATTGGTGCATGGAGGAATGCACAGTGCATGTGGAGGTGTGGCCTCAATAGCCCTGCAGTGCTGTGTGCATGTGATTTGAGGAATATGCAGGGTAGAAATTCAGTTGAAAAATACATTAAATCTGGTTGTTTTAACCAAAATTATGCAGCAAGATATTTTTTTCGTCACTCCAAACTGGATGAAAGAGGCAGGAGAAAACTGGTCAGAGAGGCTACCAAGAGACTTACAGCAACTCTGAAGCAGTTGCAGGAATTTATGACAAAGAGTGCTCATTGTGTGCATGTGACAACAATATCACAAATTCTCAACAAATGTGGCTTGTATGGGAGGGTTGAAAAAAAAAAAGCCACTCAAGAAAGGCCACATGCAGTCATGACTGAGCTTTGCCAAAACACACCTTAAAGATTCTGAGGCAGATGAGACTAAAATTGAGTTATTTGGCCTCAACAACAAATGGTATGTCTGGCAGAAATCCAATACAGCGCACCATCCAAATAACAGCATTCCCCTAGTAAAGCAAATCTGCTGCTCTCTGCCAGAAAGTTGTCAATGGGAAGAAGGTTTACCTTCCAACATGACAATGACCCAAAGCACACAACAAAACTGAGCACACGCTGGTTGAAGGAGAAAAAGGTGAATGTCCTTGCATGGCCTAGTCAGAGCCCAGACTTAAACCCCACTGAAAATCTGTAGAATGACTTGAAGACTGCAGTCCACAAATAGTCTCCATTAAATTTAACTGAACTTGAGCAGTTCTGCAAAAAAGAGTGGGCAAATATTGCAAAGTCTGTAGATGTGCAAAGTTAGTAGAGACAGAGACATATCCCAACAGACTAAAGGCTGTAATTAAAGCAAAAGATGGTTCAACAAAATACCGATTCGAGGGTGATCCTTTTTCCAACTCTGATTCTTTTTTTTCTGACATGTTGGTGTTATATCTTTCACTTGGATGTTCTAAGTTGCACTGATTAAATACAGCTGAATAAAACAAAAAATGTCTAAAGCTGTGAGTTAGTAAAATATGAAATAGGATTGTGTTAGGCATTTCAGCACCAACTTGGCAAAACAGAAAAGGTACGAAGAGGAAAAGGTGATATCAGAGATCATAACACTTCAGAGCAAAATTCAGGAAGACTTAACTGATTTAAGGACCAATATTTTTGATAAACTTATTATGCCAGCAAATTTTTTTTTTTTACTCGATTGTAAATTTCAGGGTGCTAAGCCCTACTTTTTTGTTTTCTGTAAGCAACTTAAATCCTACCTGGACACTCTTCTTATATCCAGCAACTTTAAAGTCCTTAAAACTCCCACTGTGTTATTTTTATAATGATTCCTGATTTTGTAATCTGTAATTGTATTTTCAATTGTTCTCCCCCCTGACATTGATTTTTGTATGTTCTTTGTCATAATAGATAAATAAATAGAGAAGTTATAAATAAATAAAGAGAAGAAATAAATAAATAGAAAAGTTAGAAAACCAAGATGGACACATCCCTTGTTTGCAATACCAAGTGATTAAAAACATAAAAAGCAGCATTTTGATAATATTGTGTAATAATTTGTTTTCTTGTCGTAATGTTTGTTCTAATAAAAAGTTTATACATAAAGTTCAGAAGGTGGTACACTTAAAAAAAATAATAAAAGCAGTATTTTGCAGATAACGCAATGGTATCATGTCCACAAATAGAGGTTGGACAGTACTTTGTGCACCACTGAGTTTATTGAGACACAGACAAACATAAGTGTTAATAAACAATATATTACTACTGTTTCTCTTCTGTTGATGCACTGAGCAGCCATATTGGTTCTGAAGTTGGAGTTGTTGCAATTCCTCGGAGATTCCGAGTCAGAACTCTGACTTGGGAGGGTGTTTTAATTCAAAGTTCTTACTGGGAACTCAGAATTTCCAACTCCCGAGTACAAATGGAATGCAGCAGGACTACTGTGCTTGTCCGTGTTCCGTTTACAGCGCGAGCACAGAAATCATCCTGTCAGTAGCGGATTCAATTCTCTTTCATGGGCTTTTAATATTTCTTTTTAATATCAAGCACATCCCTTGACATCTTTCTTTATGCCATTACAACAAACAAACTCTGTAGCTGCTTGAATCTGAGTGCAGGTGTACTGTACAACAAACGAGTTGTAATTGGCTGCTTTTCTGCAGAAAGCTGAACTCTAGTGATGTGTTTAATGTTTTATCTATCATTTCTTGATAAAGGATGAGAGACCCGGTAACCCACATGCTTTGTTAAAGAGCCAGGTGTAGCTGACAAGCTGTAGGTTCCCAACCGCTGCTTTATTCTAACGTGTTTTGAGCCACTGCAGCATGAAATAAAACTCACAAAAGTACAAAACAGTGTGATGTTTATTTGACAATCAATAAAAAAAGAGAGTGAACATAAAATGAGAATGAAGTTGAGGACAAGCATGTTTGACATTATTGTAGAGGAACAGGTGCATTCCGGGAGCTGATGGTTAGGATACGCTGGACAGTGGAGGAAACGGATTCTGCTTGCTGACAACCAGCTTCTGGTGCTGATGGGAAATATAACCCTTGATGTGACCCTGAGATAGAGAGAAAACACGTCAAACCAACAGAATCACACTCATTCACACATAGCAGCAGGCACTACAACTAAAACATGTTTGATCACTGAAATAAAGCTGAAATAAAATACTAAAATTTGATGAAAAACAAACTAAAAAAATCTGAAATGTTGCCTTGACAACAAACTGAAATAAGTGCAAGTTAAAGCACTAAAATAACTATCTAGAGAGAAAAAAAGCTAAATTTGAAATAAAATTAAACCCAAACATATATATATATATTAAAAAACTAATAAAAATGACAAAATATTAATATGCTAAATATGCTAATTCAAAACACGAATAATTCAGCCTGAAATGACACAATGTAACTTATTAACAAACTGTAACTGTATCTGTATCACAGAATGATACACTCTAAAGCTTCAATCTGTCAATATTTGCCGTTTGTTTTGGAATTACATTCTGTGTCTGATGGTCAACAGGAAGTGACACGTGCATCTCACCATGTAGATGAGGTTGGCGAGGATGCACTGAACCTCATCGATGTCCACATCCTCCACCTTCATCATCTTCAGCGCCACCAGGAAGGCATCCAGAGGAAGCTGATGGGTCTTCAGCAGATGGTACCTGCAGATGGACGGACGAACGGATGTCACAGAAACCACAAACCAGATCAGAGCCATTTGAATGAATCACTCACACTTTCTTGAAGAGGTTCCTGTAGGTGATGATCTTCAGCTTCTCCAGAATGAGGAAGATGCCGCAACGGATGAAGAAGGTCTCATGTTTGACCAGAGCTTCATTGAGGAGCAGGAGGTTCCCCTCGCTGACACACACAAGCAGAGGATGATCATGGTGATCTACTGCATCCTCACTGTAAGCGTGACGTGTGTGTGTGTGTTTTACCTCACGGCTTTGGTGACGTCAGCGAACTGCATAAGGTCGTACTTCTTCAGCAGCTGATGTGTGGGCATGTGACCCTGAAAACAGAAGAACCAGTGAACATTTATCACGCACTAGGGGTATTATCAGAAACTACAACCAAATAGCTTTTTCATTACTTGAAAAAATAAACATTAACTGTAATAAAATAAAATATGAAAACAACCTTAAACTTATTTCATTTCAGCTAATATGTCAAGGCAAGATTTCGTATTTTAATTTAGTTTAAGCTGATGTAATAAAATAACAAACTAAAATTATTTAAAAAAAAGACAAAATATATAAAAAAATTAAAACTAATAAAAATGACAGATACAAAAAATGACTAAATGTAACTAAAATAAACACAAAAACAGTACTACAAACATAAATAAACTCTTAAAACATTAATAAAAACTATAATAGTACATTAATGATACTAAAATAACACTAAAATGTATTTACTTATTCATGGCAAAAAAAAAAGATTATAGTAATAAGATTTTAAAAAGTCTTAATAACAATACTTAAACGAATTGTATACAATAGCTTAATAATATTATTTTCACAAACAATAAATAAATAAATAAACACAATCTTTCAAATTAATATTTGATAAAAATTCTAATATTTTCCCAGGAGAAACTTTTTTTTTATTATTATTATTAATGTATTCTTTCAATTAAAATATTTCCTCCTAATATAATTTAAAGCACTCTAATAAAATGTTTTACAGACAAGGAAGACTTACATAAATAAAACAAAACAAAACAAATTACATAAAGGCAATTCTTCTCCTTTCAATAAATATACATGTGTAAGTCTAGTGTGAACAATTCTACATCTGGCATACAGTATATGCTCTGGTCATTTGTATTTTCAAAATAAAATCAATGATTAGATCTTTCAAATATAACTGGATATAATTTATGTATATATTCATTCCATTCACCACTTTTTGTAAATATAACATGTTAGTATTTGTTTAGCATCAGAAGTTCTTCCTGATCAGCTTCATCTGCCTGTTCATTTACAGCCAGACACACATGTATCCAAAAAAACAACAACACAATACTAAAATCTAGTCTTTAAATCAGTGTTTCTCAACCCTTGTCCTGGGCGCCCCCCAGCACTGCACATTTTGTGTGTCTCCCTAATCAAATACACCTGATTCAAATCATTAGCTCATTAAAAGAAACTCCAGGACCTGAAATAGGTGTGTCAGATAAGGGAGACATACAAAATGTGCAGTGTTGGGGGGCGCCCAGGACCAGGGTTGAGAAACACTGCTTTAAATGGTCAAAAAGATGTGTTCATACCAGCAGCATCTTGACGGGCAGCAGGTAGATGAGGATAAGCCTCTTGTTCCTCTGACAGGAGCGATGGCAGTGCGTGAAGGAGAAGGACAAATACTCCTCAGCTGGACACACGAGAGACAGACGTTCTTCATCACTGACCTCACATCATCATCATCATCACTGTCATGTACCTGCGAAGTCACACCTTGTTTGAAGTCACTGTCGAACATGGCTTTCCTGCCCACATAGTATTTGTACGTGACACGCTGAGCAGTGCTGTAATCGTCCTTCAGGTTGGAGCTGTCGATGGCGCGGATCAGCGGCTTACACAGGTGCAGCTTATTGATCTGGGACAAACATGAGAACTCCACAATAACCTCATCATTCAAAACATGTCTGTCAAATGCAACAACATGGAAATATTACATGAAAACCTAAACTAAAAGAAAACTAGAAATGTTGCCTTGGCAACTAACTGAAATGAAGTTGAAGCTCTAAAATTATTAACGTCTCAGGTTACTTATGTAACCATGGTTCCCTGAGTAGGGAACGAGACACTGCGTCCTCTAGGGGTTGCTATGGGGAACGCCTCGTGGTGACCGGTGTCTGCCGCATACATTGAAAAAACACCAACTCGTTGGCCGGCGACAGCCATGACGTCACTACCGGTGCGACTATAGTATAAATAAGCGCCGGGAGCTACACATCATTCACTTCTTCGTCTGAAGCTTGCGTCCGCAGCATGGCAAGAAACCTAGAGGACGCAGTGTCTCGTTCCCTACTCAGGGAACCATGGTTACATAAGTAACCTAAGACGTTTTCACCAACTTCATATTTCAATTTGACTAAGCTTAAATTTCAAGGCAGCATTAAGTTGTAAAAGGTTTTTTTTTTAACAGTGAGTCTAATCCATTTAAGCTTGATTTTTGCCCAGAGCCGGCCCAAGGCATAAGTGAACTAAGGGGCTGCTTAGGGCCCCGTGGCCACCAGGGGGCCCCCAAGAGTACATGAAATGGCTTGATTTTTTTCGGAGTGTCTATTTACACTAAGTGCAAATAGCCCGCCTTGTTGGCAGAGTCTATTTACACGAACTCCGCCCACCAACGTGTGATTCGGCTAGTGAACATTACACAAAAGACAGCCAACAGTCATCAGCTCCAGTGGCGCAGATGGTAAAACGTGTGACTTGCTCATTTTGACACGATCGACCCGGGTTCGAATCCACATTTTGGCAAACTTTTTTCTCCCTTTTCAAATTTCAAATCACATCAGAAAAATGTAACATTGAAATTTATTTTCAATGAAGATGAAGGAAATAATCAAAAAGTTGAAAATAAAGTATCGGGTAGGGTTAGGGTAGGTGTAGGGAGGGATGCCACCTTATTGTCCCAATAAGGTGGCATCCATTTAATAATTTGAATTAAATTTAAAGTTTACACTCAATAAGTTATTATTGCATACTGTTTTATAATGTACTATAATACTGAGGTGCAGATAATTGCCACTATTTGCAAAAAGTAAAATCCTGCTATTTGAACATAGTGTAAATATAATCTTCGCTATTTACACAGTGCAAATAGCCGCTGCCGATATAAAAATAAATAATACATTATTTACAAATTAATTAAAGCTATAATACTGTATATAAGTATATAACTGTAGCATAAATAATACTATATACAAAACTATAGTATATAAATAACAACACTGGTCAGAGGCAGAGAATGGTTATACCTAAAACCGTTAAAAAAAAATTGTTATTGAAATAGTTGTCTAGACAACATTTCTCATTTACATTTAGTTTAACTTGATGTACGAAAATAAATAAAACCAAAATAAAAATAAATAAAATACGCAGACATACAGTATTTACAACCAACATACAGTATTTACAACAAACTAATAAAAATGACAAATACACACAGCAAAATTACTAAAACTTTTAAGTAAAATTAACATGAAAGCAGAAAATATAAAAATAAAAATCTAATTCAAAATATTAACAGAAACTATTAACAGTATCTCAGTGATACTCAAATAACATGGGCCAGAGGTCAGCTATACAGACTCTTACTTTGAAATAGATCTTGAAGAGCTGATTGATCAGGAACAACATTCCCCATTTCTTCGAGTCATCGATCCCAGCGCGACTGAAACACACAAAAACGTCACATGACCATACAGACAAGCCACTAAGACTCACTTTATACAGTACAGATCCATTCAACAGCTGATAGATGACAGTGAAAAAGTTTATCACTTGACATGACATGATGTGATAGAAATGATAAATTTAACATGTACACTACAGTTCAAAAGTTTGAGGTGAGTACAATTTTTCTTAAAGTAATCAATCATTTATTTATTTTACTTTATTTCCTTTTCAAATAAATGCTGTTCTATTGAACTTTTTATTCATCAAAGAATTCAGAAAAAAATTTAAATCATGATTTCCTCAAAGATATGAAGCAGCACAACTGTTTTCAACATTGATAATAACCAGAAATGTTTCCTGAGCAGCAAATCATCATATTAGAATGATTTCTGAAGGTTCTTGTGACACTGAAGATTGGAGTAATGAAGCTGAAAATTCAGCTTTGATCACAGGAATAAATTCCAATATATTCACACAGAAAACTATTTTAAATTGTAATAATATTTCCCAGTTTTTACTGTATGTTTGTGCTTCTTGTGTATCTTGGTCAGAATCAGCTGTGGACGACAGTCAGAGGTGTGTGTATCACTGTGTGTGTAACTCACTTGTCACTGGCACACACTCTAAAGCAGCTCATGAGTTGTTCAGCTGCTTTCTCCAGCATGTCTCCAACCTTCCCCTTCCCCTTCGACTGCAGCTGCTGCTCTGCCTGTGCACACACACACACACACACACACACACAATGAGCCGCTGCTGTTGTTACAGATCCACAGATGAATGATCTCTACTCACATTATTGGCAAATATCCTAAGGTCGAGGGTCACAGCAAACATGATCGGCAGTGCCCTGAAAACACAGTGATCATCAGCGACTGTCGTTGTGTTTGTGGTTTAATACAAAACAAATCCATAAGCCACATCTCACCAGTTCTCCTCTTTATGAGCCTGAAACGCTTTCAGAAATGATGTTCAACTGTGTTAAAGATCAAACACTGAACAACTGCACATCTAACATACAGTTACACCAGAAGATCCGACACAAAGGATATTGAACCACCACCGTCTGGCATTTGTAGGCCTCTACAAAGTCATGATTGGACACAGCGAATGTGCATCTGCAGAGGAAGAGACGAGACGTCAGACAGTGAAGATGCAGTGGAGATGCATCGCTGCATCATTGACGAGGAATCAGTACCTGAGATGAGCGGCCACCATCTCATCATACGGAGGCTCCAGCAGCTGCTGACACTTCTCCTCTGGACTGGACAGCTGCAACATGGAAATGTTTAGAGAAACAGGGTAAAAATAAATAAATAATAATAAAAAATAAGATTAAATGAAGTATCTAAATAAAAAGAAATAAAAAATAAAAAACATTTTGAGTGTGCTAGGGGTCCATGTAAATGTTTATAGAGAAAAACAGGGTAAACAATTAAAAATAAATAAATAAATAATAAAAATTAAGATTAAACTAAATGTCTAAATAAATTGAAATAAAAACAAAAAATGTGATTAAAATAAATAAACAAAAATAAAACATTTTAAGTGCTAGGCAGTCCATGTTTATTATAAAAAATAATATTAAACTACATATCTAAATAAATTTAAAAATAAATAAAAAATAAACTTTTTATGAGTGCTAGGGGGTCCATGGAAATGTTTAGAGACAGGGTATTTTATAAAACATAAATAAGCAATAATTAAAAATTAAAGATTAAACTAAATATCTGGATAAATGAAAATAATTTGTTTAAAATAAACAATACATTACTAGCGTGAGTAGGCATGGGCCGGTATGAGATTTTGACGGTATGATAACCTTAAGCAAAAATGTCACGGTTTCACGGTATCACGGTATTGTCGTTACAGCTCTAAAATGTGATATTTTTAAACGACTGGGTAAAACAAAAAACTTTTTTCCCGCTGAACACAATATATTTTGTTTTTGAGCAACATACAGAATATTAGGAACAGTAGAATTTATATGAACTATACAGAGACGAGATTAAAAGAAAATACCTTGTAAACTTTTCTGAAGACAGTCAGTTCCCCTCAGAAACACATTCATATAAACCACCAAATCAATATTGAGGGTTTTCTTCCAATAGTTTGTGCATCATGAACAGTGAGTGATCTGCCTGCTACAGTATTTTTCTCTGTGCGTCCGTCTTCAACGTCTCTGGCCTGTGTTAACGGGCGTTTACAGACTTCATATTTTCACATAAATGACATTTTGGAAAACGATTGCATTGCAACGCAGTTTGTGCAAGTCCAGAACAGAGACGAGTTGCTTGCAATAAAACGAAAAACGGCCGGTTGCCGATCGCGCAAGTTCCAGGGGCAGCTCCTTAAGTTCAGCCGTCCTACACACACGTGACTGACCGCTCGCTCGCACCAACAGGAGGAGGAGGGTCATGTTACTCTCTACACTGCACTCAACCTGAGGGATTCCTACACTTTCAGTCTTTGAGGTGACATGAAAAACAGCACATACCGCAGGAACGGTATAACGGAAAATATTAGTGGTTTTGAAACCGTGAAATTTTCAAATCGCGGTATACCTTGAAACCGGTAATCGGCCCATGCCTAAGCGTGAGTAGAAAAAAAACTTTAAAATGTAATTTAATATAAACTAGATATTCTACAAATAATATTTTACACGTATTTTTCATTTTAATTCATCAGTTGTGTCTTTATATATGAAAACACATTTTAAAAGGGGGTCTTGATTTGGGCATCTGTGGCAGATGAAACACTGAAACGTCCTTCGCTGGACAATGAGCGCTCGACCTGTAGACGAGGGTTGGCCACGTGTGGATGTTTGAAGGACAACATCTCTGCACAGAACGCCCCGTCTCTGCTGTCTATGGCCTCCAGAACCTTCAGGAAACACAGACAAGAGTCACATTACATACAGAAGAGAAAGCATAGGACAATAAAACAACTATGATAGAATATATGACAGATAACAACTCGCTCACCTGCTGCAGGTACTGATTCAATGTGATATGAGCCATCCTGATCTCCACAAACACGCCGTTATGATATCTAGTGTGCTGCCTACTGAGACAACAGCAGCACGATTGAGACACATTCACATCTGATCAGCAGAAATGCTGCTGCCTAAGCAGCAGAACATTAAATTCACACTAGAATACGAAACAAAACAAATACGGCCAGTTAAATCCATAAATGACGTATTTAATATGTGCTATTAAACTCTAGTATTTGAAATTAGCTCTAGCGCAGCTGCTAATTCATTCATTCATTCATTCTTCGTTTCAGTAACCCTCTAAATGATCATGAAGCGTTACGATACAATAGCGTAATAAATATTATATTATATAAGCGATATTTTTTTGAGAAAATCACTTGTATTTATTTACCCAAATGAATTCACATCACTTCGCGCGTGCACCTCACTGCAGAGCCGCTAACGTCACAGCAGCACTTCCTGTTTACATCTGTGAACACGCAGCTGTGGATTCCAATTTGCACTTTCCATAAATGTAAATATTAATAAAATACATGAGTTAAAGCAACATGAGCCCTTGCATAAGCATGTGTTTCATTTTAGAATCTCCATGTTTTTGAATAGCACGTTAAAGGCTTGTTTAATAATACTAATCTGCTAGGTAAGTTTTTGTCAATAATAAAATAATGCCATTTCAGTTTTTGCCAAAAGGTTTTCTTTTTTTTTTAATGGTTTCATTTACTATTGCAGACATGTACAGACCATTACAATTTGCTTTATTCTAAATATAAAGTAATGAGAGTGTCACATTGAGTTATATTAATGTAAATTTTTGTCTCAGTGTCATGTGAAAACTAAAGAAATACTTGTGTATTTAGTTTTTTTTATGTTTAGATATCTAATGTGTGAGCATTTTAGATGTTTTGTCAAAGAAGACCTAAAGTATTTTTTATTTTAATTTAATTAAATAAAGTTTTATTTATTATTTTATATTTTAGCATATTCTTGTATTATTTTTTGTTCTGTACAGTATGTGTAGCTTTAGTAGTGTGTGTGTGCTTCATTATAAAAACAATGGAAGTCTATGCAATGTCCTTACTAAAATAGCGAAACAAACATGAGTGTGTGTGTGTGTGCAGCACTGCGAGATTATTTGAGATGGTCCTCACTGCAGAACACAAGATCCAGGGGGCGAGGTTGGATCCAGATCCAACTCCTCCTACCTTACATATACATAAACCCACCCATCTCCACCCCCTAGATGTGGATCCAACCCCGCCCCCTGGATCTTTGTTCTGCAGTGAGGGGCTACTGGATTATTTTGAAAACACAGAATGGGACATTTTTTGCACAAGGAGCTAATTTAGAGGATTATGCCTCATCAGTGCTGTCATACATAAAATTCTGTACTGATAATGTGACTACAAGAAAAACCATCAAAGTGTTTTTAATCAGAAGCCTTGGTTTATTGGCAAGGTTAAAACTCTTTTCAAGGCTCGAGATACTGCTTTTAAATTGGGGGACATACAGGCGAAACACGCAGGGTAAACTGAGGAAGGGCATCTGGGATGCAAAGTACAACTATAATCAGAGTATCGGGGCACATTTCAACAAAAATGACTCCCGTGGAAAGGGATCAAGGCTATATATCACTAATTACAAGAGTGGTAATAAGCCCAACACTGACACTGCTTTCCCCGATGTCCTAAACCATTTCTTTGTTTGTTTTGATGATGTAAACAACAACCCTATCACATTTACTGCACCACTGTAGACAGGGTTCTGAAAGAGTGTGCAGAAGTCGTGGCCTAATGGTTAGAGAGTCGGACTCGTAACCCAAAGGTTGTGGGTTCGAGTCTCGTACCGGCAGGGATTGTAGGTGGGGGGAGTGAATGTACAGCGCTCTCTCCCACCTTCAATACCACGACTGAGGTGCCCTTGAGCAAGGCACCGAACCCCCAACTGCTCCCCGGGCGCTGCAGCATAATTGGCTGCCCACTGCTCCGGGTGTGTGTTCACGGTGTGTGTGTGTTCACTGCTGTGTGTGTGCACTTTGGATGGGATAAATGCAGAGCACTAATTCCTAGTATGGGTCACCATACTTGGCCACATGTCACGTCACTTACTTTTTTTTAAAGAACAACCAGCACATGTGTTAACCAATATATTCAATAACACACTTCGACAGGCTATTGTCCCCTCTTGTTTTAAATCAACTACTATTATCCCTTTGTTAAAGACATTTACAGCAAAATGTTTGAATGATTACAGACCGATTACTTTGACGCCCATTATTATGAAGTGCTTTGAAAGGCTGGTACTGACACACATAAAGGCAGCTATCCCTCCTAAATTTGACCATCATCAGTTTGCCTATAGTGCAAATAGATCAACAGAGGATATGCCGTCTTAACTGCATTGCACACAGCCTTGACACACTTGGAGCACCAGTACTCTTATGTAAGGATGCTTTTTTTATTGATTTTCGTTCTGCTTTTAATACGATAATACCACATAAATTCGTTACAAAAATCAATTACCTAAACTTCAGCCCCTCACTTTGCGGATGGATCGATCATTAATTTTTTATCAAACAGGCCGCAGAATGTGAGGATAGCAGACTGCACTCCCTCCACCTTAATGCTGAGACTGTTGAAGTATTCTGAATATAATAATCTTATATAATAATAATAATAATACTTTTTTATGCTGCTACCAGTAAGTTTTATATGTTCTGTATTTATGATTTGTAGTATTAATTTATGTGTTTGTGTGTGTGTGCACTGGTTTGGGTGGTTTATGAGGACACAAATTTGTATAATGACATGGGTATGACACAGGTATTACAATATGAAGGTGGTTTATAAGGACACTACCTGTGTCCCTGTAATTCAAAAAGCTTAAAAAACATACTAAATGGTGTTTTTTTTTTTTTTTTTGAAAATCTAAAAATGCACAAAGTTTTCTGTGAGGGGTAGGTTTAGGTGTAGGGCGATAGAAAATACAGTTTGCACAGTATAAAAACCATTACGCCTATGGAGAGTCCCCGTAAACCACCAATACCAACAATGCGTGTGTGTGTGTCTGTGTGTGGCGCTGTCTACTGATCCTCCGGCGGCAGATTCGCTGTTGGTTTGCCATCTTGTTATGGTTCTCGCTGCGGACCAGTCAAAGTGAATATGGAGTTTATATGATGAATACGAAGAGTACATGATGAATATCTGCGGATATGTCTGTAGGCGTGTGTCGTGTCAATCCACAGCAGCAGCTGAACACACTCCATGAGGTTTAGATCCGGTTCCTTGGGTCTGGTTTTGGTTTATAGCTAACAGCTAACAGCTCAACTCTGCGTTTATTGTATTTCATGTCTGAATTCAAATGCACTGAGATCAAATCCAGCCCATGATGGCGGAAGATATTCAGCACAATCAGAAATCAAACTTTAATGGACTCACCAAATCAGCCAAATCAGGAGCGTCTAAGAAACTCATTATAAAGAACTTTAAAGGTGAGATGAACACAAAACTACAACTACAGCACAAGTACACAAACTATCAGTAATTAATCACATATCTGTGTGTCAAAACATGTGAACTTCCTACACAGCACTGTCATGTAAAGTGTGTTCATTGGCAGATAGGGCTCACTGGACTTTAAAATCAAACAGAATATTATAAGCAGTGTTTTTATTATGTCTATTCAATAATATTATAAATAACATAAATAATTTGTGTTTGTGCATTTTACAGACAGACCGAAGCTAACAGACTCCTACACTGAAGACACATGGATGAAACTCAGAGATGCTGTCAGTGCTATTCAGAACAGCACTTCAATCAAATATAACCTGGAGGAGCTTTACCAGGTGAGATGGACCGCAGTAAACCAGATCATAAGTCCATTCAGATTAAAGCCTCATATAAACCACCTGAGACGTGAGGATTTGAGATCCAGAGTCACACAGGGTCAATCTGTGCATTCACCTGTTAATGAAGCACTGCTACTTTACATTATTATATAGACATACACTACTGCTCAAAAGATAAAGGTCTCTTCTGTTCACCAAGGCTGCATTTATCTTATCTATTCGTGAAATAATGCGGTGAATTAATATTAAATCGTGAAATATTCTTACTATTTAAAATAACTTTTTTTGTGTAAAAGTTGTAAAATTACATTTATTTCTGTGATTTTCAGTTTTCAGCATCATTACTCCAGTCTTCATTGTCACATGATACTTCAGAAATCATTCTAATATGATGATTTGCTGACTTCAAATGAACAACATTTATGTGAAATAGAAATCTTTTGCAACTAGGGATGCAAAATTCCGGTAATTTCCAAGACTGGAAACTTTCCATGGGAATTAACGGGAATTAATGGGAATAAACTGGAAATTTGCAAAATTGCAGGAACTGGGGACTTAGATGTAGTTGAGAAAAAATCTTGCAGCATAATCTTGGTTAAAACAACCTGATTTAATGCAATTTCAGTTTAATTTCTACCCTACACATTGCTCAATAGCATGCACACAGCACACTGCTTACTGCAGGGCAATTGAGGCCACACCCCCTACATGCACTGTGCTTTCCTCCATAACATGCACAGATCATTTGTTAAATCCTGCACACAAAACATCAAAATGTCCATCTTGGTAAGTATTCATGTAAATTACATGAATATTACAAAAAATTGTTTAAAACTTACCTGTGCTGTGTGTAATATACTGTGCAACTAAATTAGGCTATTCCATTGTAAAAAAAAAAAAATACACTGACTGAACAAACCATAGACTGGAACAAACATTTAGGTGAGATAATAATAAAACAGAAGTCTAAAAATGACCCCTCCCCCCACACAATCCCCTCTAGTCACCTAAGAGGGGGATTCCCCTCCATTTTCTCTGAAGTCACACTTGCTGCATTTGAGACCAAAGACTACATCTAAGTTTTGATATTATAAATATTTTTGTTCTATGGGATTCAAGTTTAACTAGTAAATACCAAAAAGTGTTTTTACAGTAGCTAGCTAGCCAGTAAAATCAAGATATGAAAAATCTAAGCGAGTTAGCACTATTTCATTGACAATTTATGAGGTATAAACTAGCTCAAGCTGTGATGATCTTTCTGTTAGCCAGTTTTCTGTTATCATACAGAAGTACAGTACTGGTCAAAAGTTTGGATACATTACTATTTTAATGTTTTAAACATTGGATATCTTTTGCTCATCAAGCCTTCATTTATTTGATCAAAAATACAGAACAAAACAGTAATATTGCGCAGTATTACTGGTACTAAAATTTAAAATAATGGTTTTCTGTTTTAATATACTTTAAAACATAATGTTTTTCTGTGATGCAAAGCTGAATTTTGAACATCATTACTCCAGTCTTCAGTGTCACATGATTCTTCAGAAATCATTCTAATAATCTTATTTATAATCAATTTTGGAAACAGTTGTGCTTCCAAAATTCAGCATCACAGATTCCCCCCCAAAAATGTCATTTATAAAATTTGTATTAATTTGCATGCATGTGAGCCTATGATCAAACTAAATGTTTATATTTATGTTGTATATGATAGTTTTATAAATTTCCCAAAATTTTCAATGAATTTCCATAAATTCCCTGTAAATTCCCATAAATTCCTGGTAAGTTTCAAACTTGGTATATTTCCAAAATTCCCCAGACGAAGTTCCCATGGAAAATTTCCGGAAATTTACTGGAAGTTCTCCGCCCCTTTGCAACCCTATTTGCAACATTATAAATGTCTTTACTGTCAGTTTCTATCAATCCATTAATGCATCCTTAAAGAGTAAAAGTATTAATTTCTTTTTAAAAAATTCTTACCCCAAACTTTGTATAGTGTATCACTGTTTATATGTGCGTATATATATTATATATGTATATATATATATATATATATATATTAGGGCTGCCACAATTCTCAATATAATATTGAACCGTTCAGTACAACATCCACGGTTCAATACGCGCCTGTGAATTGCGTTTTTTTTTTGGTTGTTCTTTTAAATAATTCCCTTGCATTTTATTTCTCTCTGAATTGGCTCTGTCGATTAACGATGGATTATAAATATACTTAATTATTATAAAAATACCAGAGATGGCTTGAAAAAAAAAAAAACATATATTGTCGCAGTCGTGTGTTTATTGTCGTCATGTTTCATCATTCAAAATGTTTCTTCTTTTTATTCTGTTCCATTTTCGAGTCAGTCTCTCGACATTACGTATGGTTAAATCCTTTTCCTTCGAAATGCTGAAGCCTGATTGAATCACTCTATTGCTCTGCAATAGCCAATGGCATTCAAGCGTTCCCCTGATTGGTGGGCTTAGCCGCTATATAGGTGATGTCGGGCGCCAATTTACCTCAGAATCTTTCTCCTTCACCTTGAGCCTGTTTCGCCGTTGACCTGCGCGATCCCCTCTTGTGTTCCGGTGGGAGAAGAATTATCCGCTTGTTAAGTCTGACGTCACGCATCACCGCTTCCACTCCAAACGCTCTATCAAATACCACGCGAAAACAACAAAAGGTACTAATATACACTCACAATGTGATGTAATACTACCAAAAACATTATAATCCAAACCTTTAACTCCATACCGAAATCCCAGATAGCCAGACAATGAAAATATAAATATAAATAAATAAATATAAAAAATTATTTGTGTTTGGGACGCTGTGAGCATGGAGACTGTAGTGTACACCGTAAGTTTGAAAACGTTTAGCTTAAATGTTTAATATGAATAAACAGTGCTCATAAAAGGCTGCTGAGGTAGTATTCTCAAGTGAAGCGAGTTGAGGCTTGGACCTAGAAACAGCGCTTCTTACGTCACCACTTAACAAGCGGATAAGATGTCTCTTCGCGGATACCGCATGTGTGGCAGGCCCGTTGAGTTTCTGGACATGCACACGGATTGTGTGCTTTGTCTGGGCCGCACCCACGCTGAGGTGGCACTGGAAGGATCAGATTGTCGAGTCTGCGAGGACCTGCCAATCAAGATTCTTTGTTCAAGGCTTGCCGTTGTATGCCGAGAGACCGCAGATGGGCCCCCAGAAAGCTCTGCTGATGAACTGATGTCGGCCCAGCGCCCACGTCACTTTCACACACCAGAGCCCCAACTCTCATACACCAAGGACAGTTTCCGCCCTCCATCTGAAGCATGGGGCCTGGTCTCGTTCGGCTGTGGGGAGGACGATACAATGTTCACGAGTGCCTTGGAGGTGCCCTCCAAGCGGCAGGACATGCAGCATCTGCCCTCCACACGATGGCAGTCCTGCTGGTCTTCCAGACTTGACTCCTGAAGTCCCTGGACGAGGAGGGCCCGGAGTCATTTTGCAAACTGCGCACCGCGGCAAACATGGCCCTGTGTGCTGCTAAGAAGGTCACCCAAAGAAGTTGAACGTAGTATGGGCAGCCTTGTGGTCCTGCATTGTCACTTGTGGTTGACGCTCACAGAGATGTGGGACGCAGAGAAGGCGCGGCTGCTCTACGCTCCAGTAAACCCACATGGCCTCTACAAAGGCACTGAAGCAGTCACATCTCCTCCTCAAGTGGTCCAACGCTTCCCCTAGGGCGAGATTGAGATCGTCGTCAGCACAGCGGCCAGCTGGATACGCGGGGCGTGCCTCAGTCCCGAGCCCACCGCTTCAACAGAGGTCGCACAAGAAATCACGCTGTGACATGAAGCCAGCCCCTCATCAGCAAGGACACCCAGTAGACAAGAAGAGTCAGCATTCCTGATGTTCGAGCAGGAGGAAAAGAGCACAGTCTGTAGAAGATGGCGGACCAACGACCAAGAGTGCAAGTTCTCGCTCAGAGTTCCCTCGGTGGCCAGTGGACACAAGAAAGAATCACAAGAAAGTTTGTTTAAATGTTGTATTGCCAGTGTGTTCAGTTACATTAAATGTAAGATCAAACATGTCTCATCAACAAAGCTCTTTTCCTCCTCTGATTATTGCTCACGATATAAGTGAAATCTCTCCCTCAGGAGATGTTTGGTAGAGCGGAGACTCAGCTCAACTCGAGCTGTCATGTGCGTGTCCCCGTGCATCAAGCCACGGGCCCATCACCTGTCATTCACTTAGACGGCAATGTTTCACCGGCGACTGGTGCGCAGCCCTTACTGACACAAACACCACTGTCCCCTTTATCAAGGCACCTGAGCGCATGGGCAGTGGGCAGACCGGCCCGCTTTAGATGCATGATTATGTCAGAAGTGTCAGAACAGAGCACTCTGCTGCTACGGACAGAAATCTCCTCTCTCCTAGCCAAGCAGGCAGTAGAGATAGTACCCGAGGAGCAGAGGGAGTGCGGGCTATATAGCCGCTACTTCCTTGTCCCGAAAAAGGACGGGGGCATGTGTCCAATATTGGATTTATGACCGCTAAACAAAGCGCTGGCGAAACGCGCGTTCAGAATGATTACAGTGACGCATATCCTCACACACATCCAGCCCGAGGACTACTTCATTGCAGAGGATATGAAGGATGCTTATTTTCATATTCAGATAGCCCCTCATCACAGGTGCTTTCTGCGATTTGCATTCAAAGGTGTTGCATACCAATTCAATGTGCTACCTTTTGGGCTGGCTCTGGCCCCTCGCACATTCACAATGTGCATGAATGCAGCGCTTTCCCCTCTGCGACTCAGGGGAATGCATGTGCTGAACTACCTTGATGACTGGCTCATCATCGCTCAGTCGAGGAGTGTGCTCGAGGAACACAAACACAAGCTCCTCGCCCATTTAGCACGCCTAGGCCAGTCTGTAAACATGTAAAAGAGCACGCTTCAGCCCTGCCAGTCGATTACATTCCTGGGGATGGCTTTAGTCTTACGCACGATGCTCGCACGCTTGTCAGCACAGAGGATTCAGCACTGTCATGTATTCCCTGAAAACATTTTAGAGATTGCTGGGACTGATGGCCGCTGCAGCCTCTGTTTGCCACCTGGACTTGCTGCATATGAGCCCACTGCAACTATGGTTACAGAGTCGGGTCCCACGACAAGCGTGGAGAGCAGGGAAAGAGCGCCTTGTCATAACGTGCTCATGTCTCGAAGTGCTGAGTCTGACACCCTGGTTCGACACAGCTATGTACAAACAGAGTGCCGCTGTGGACAGAGTGGTCAGACAAATAGTGATTACCATGACATCACTGTCAGGCTGGTGAGCCCTCTGTGATGGCAGCCCAGCAGTTGATACGTGGACGAGCGACCAGGAGCGCCAACATATAAACTGCTTGGAAATGGAAGCTGTTCACGTAGCACTGCAGGAATTTCTCTCATTTGTGAGAGACCATCATGTTCATCATGCGGTGGTGGTGTACATCAATCGCCAGGGAGGAGTGCGCTCGCGTGCCCTGCAAAGCCTGGCACGGCACCTGCTCTTTTGGGTGGATCAGACATTCCTCTCAATTCGAGCAGTGCATGTACCGGGCAGTTTGAATTGCGGCACAGACATGCTGTCCAGGGAGGGCATTATACACGGAGAGTGGAGACTACATCATCAAACAATGAAGATGATCTGGAGCCTCTTTGGTGAAGTAGAAATTGTCCTTTTCACATCAGAGGAGATGCCCACTGGGCACTATTCTTCTCGCTAACGACCTCCCCCTTGGAAGGGGACGCGCTGTCGAGCCACTGGCCAAAGGGTTGGAAATATGCATTCCCTCCAGTCAAAATTATGCTGCTACTGCTGCAAAAGATCAGGGAGGAGAGGGATGCTCTACTGCTGATAGCACCAAAATGGCCCAACCAGCCGTGGTTACCGGAGTTTGTTAACCTATCGTTTACAGCCCCCACCCCCCGCAGATCCCGCTGAGGAGGGACCTACACTCCTAGGTGAAGTGCATCATCTGGCACCCCAAGCCGAAGCTGTGGGACTTGCATGTATGACAAGTCAGCACGGAGTGAACCAGCTGACCGTTTCACAGTGAGTGCTGCACACGATAACAGAGGCTAGAGCCCCTTCGACGAGGCACCTATACACTTTGAAGAGGAAAGTGTTTGTTAACTGGTGTGCCAGCAGACATGAAGACCCGGCGAGTTGATATCCCCGCAGTTTTGACCTTCCTGCAGGAAAGCCTAGATGCGGGCAGCTCTCCCTCTACGCTAAAAGTTTATGTGGCCGCTATCGCTGCCTCTCATGACGTATTTGAGGGTTGCTCAGTAGGTAAACACCCCGTAGAAATGAGCTTTCTTTGAGGGCGCGAGGTGGCTGAATCCCCTCCATTCTCGCCTGATGCCAGTGCTCTCATTTAAGAGCGAAGTGTGTGATTTGCATGCCCTCTCGGTCAGCATTGCTTGTATGCAGTTTGGTCCGAATGATTGCATGGTCAGACTCACACCCAGACATGTCTACACAACTAAAGTGCTTTCAACGCCATTCTGATCCCAGGTTATTACGATACAAGCGTTCTGCCCCCCCAAACCAGCCTCTGATTTAGTGTCACAGAGGCGCGGCTTGTGCCCTGTGCGTGCACTGTGTGCTTAGGGACTTTAGAACAGCTTTTCATCTGCTTCGCGGGTGCTAAGAAAGCCTCTGTTTCGACAGCAGTGGGCCTGTCACACCGGTTTATGGAAGCTGTTAGCCTAGCTTATGCTTCTCGAGGACTCGACTGCCCAATGGGACTGCCCAACTCCACCAGGATTCTGGCATCTTCATGGGCCTGGGTTAAAAGTATGTCTATTCAGGACATCTGTCTAGTGGCAGGTTGGTCATCTCAGAACACTTTTGCGAGAATTTGCAACCTGGATATTCCCTCTTTTGCACCGCATGTTCTGTCTGTGCAGGAGGAGAAGGCTGCGCAGCCATTGGACGACTAAGTCGCTTGAAGACACGCCCCTTCCCAGTGTGTCTAAACTAGGTAATTTAGTTGGCACGAGACGGCACTGCTTGAAGGGCTCTACAGTATATGCATGGCCTTATATGATCATTGCACTTTTATAGCTCCAGCATGTCCTGCGACCTAGTCAAGTCTGCTTTATTGTCAATTCTTCCACATGTACAGCACATACACACAGAGAATTGAAATTGCGTTACTCTCAGACCCTTGGTGCATACAGATAACACTAACAGTAGAACATAAATACAGATATACAGATTAAATATAAAATACAACTATACAAATATACAAATAAGGTAAAATGTAAAAAAAACATATAAAAAGACAGATAGACGCGACGAATACGTACAAAAACACTGCGACTCACAAGACAAAAAACACGAAAACACCTTTCTGTCGGGAGAGAGAGAAGCCGCAGCGTGTGAACGCGCCGCCGACCTATGAGGATGCTGTGAAATTATCACGCAGCCGTGGGTAATAGCCAACTACTAAAAAGTGGGAAAAAAACCTGTAATCCTAAGTATTGTTTCAGTTTATGTAGGCCTGCTCATACAGGCCGGTGGTATATGTGAGCACCAACATGTTTGATGCCTTTGTTTTCACTCCCTATATCACGCTAGTACAGTGGTGCTTGACTGTGAACAGGGAGATGCTAGCACTGCCTTGGCTCTTTGCCAAACCTGCATCTAGGTGTTTCAACTAGGTCCGGTACCCAACCTAAGGGAGGCCGGGCAAGCACGCCGCTATGCTTTTGCTTGCTACTGCATGTGCCTAGTCTACTGTATCAGCTCTGTTCGAGCTGGGACAAGCATGGTTTTCTCACGGCTGGGTTTTATATGTTCCCCATATGTAATGTTGAGAGTCCGACTTGATAAGGGAACATCTCCAGTTATTTAATGTAACCGTGGTTCCCTGAGAGGAGGTAATGAGACATTACGTAAACTGCCGTGTGGAAAACTCCCTCAGAACCTCAATGACTCTTGCTCAGTCAAAAAATTCTGAGGTAAATTGGCATCACTTATATAGCAGCTGAGCCTGCCAATCAGGCGAATGCTCGAATGCCATTGGCTATTGCATAGCAATAGAGTGATTCAATCAGGCTTCAGCATTTCAGAGGAAAAGGGTTTCCTTATACGGAATGTCTTGTTCCATCCTCTCAGGGAACCACGTTTACGTTGAGTAACAGGAGACGTTACAGTGATAGCGATGCCTTTGTCCATATTAGGTATTTCCTGCAGCGTCATCAGTTCTATTACTTCTGTGATGCATATTTGGAGTTTCTGCGTGAGAGCACCCTCTGGTGTCCAGTATGAATGAAACAGACATAGTTTATAGCACTAAATAATGGCCAAACCATCCTATTTTGGGTAAAAATAGGAAAAATAATACTTAATTTCAAAAGAAGTTATATAATATATATAATAAACCATATCTTTCTCCAGCCAGTGTACAGAAGTGTACAGGAGTTTTTTGTTGTTGTTAATATGTTTTAAATATCCCATCTTAAATTGCCAAAAAGCCATCAGAAAACAAAATCGATGTATGTATTGAACCGTGGGCTAACTGTATTGTTACATCCCAAATATATATATATATATACACATATATATATATATGTGTGTGTGTGTGTATGTGTACATAAATATAGAAAATGAATGTTTATATGTGTATTGTACTGAATAGTGCAGTGGACAGTAACTGTACAGTGAAGTGCTAACATCTGTTCAGAATCCAGTTGGCTTGATGTGTGTTGTGCAGTGGGTCAGTGAATGTAAATGTCATGGGTCATGTGTCTGTAGTGTTGTTTAATCATTTCAAAGAAGCATTTAAATGTACTCAGAAAGTTACATAATCGTTTGATTAAAATATAAAGGAATCAAACTTACTGTTTCCCTAAACAGTGTTTTTGTCATTTGATGTAACTATTGAGCAGTTCCTCACTTCCAGATGTGCTTATATTTTAGAATTGAAGATTGTGATGTTTCAGACTGATTACCCATGATTCTTCACCCACATGTGTATTTATGTGCTGTTTTTGTCTCACACAGGCCGTGGAGAATCTGTGTTCGTATAAAGTATCACCTGTGTTATACAAGCAGCTGCGTCAAGTGTGTGAAGATCACGTTCAAGCTCAGATCCATCAGTTCAGGGAATATCCTTCATCAGTAATGGGACATTTGTGTGTCCATGTATGATGTTTGGCAGCTGTGTGTTACAGATAACGCTTGTTTTGCTGATGTTTGTGTCAGTAGATCCTCACTAGAGGGCGCTGTGACACACAGATCAGACTGAAGCTGCCCTTAACAGAGTCTCACAGAGTCACTGGACAGCCTGTTATTCCTGAAGAGGATGAACCGCTGCTGGCAGGACCACTGCAGTCAAACGGTACGGGATGCTCTCCTTGTGTGTGTCTTTACATATGATGGAATGAATGTGAGTGTTGCATCTCGTCTCCTTCAGATCATGATCCGCAGTATTTTCCTCTTCCTGGACCGGACATACATCCTCCAGAACTCACTGCTGCCGTCCATCTGGTGAGTTGACCAATCAGGCAGTGGTGCGGTGTTATTTTAATATCACTGAGATACTATTAAAGTTTTATTAATATTAATTATGTTTTAGTAATATCATTATAGTAATTTATTAATGTTTTGATTTTGTTTTTATTTGTATATTTTCTGTTTTAATTTTAATTTGAGTTTTTGTCATTTTTATTTTATTTTATTTTTTAAATAAGTCAATAATGTTTTTATTAAAGGAATAGTTTTCTCAAAAATGAAAATTTACTGAAAATTTACTCGCCTTCAGGCCATCCAAGATGTAGATGAGTTTGTTTCTTAAACAGATTTGGAGAAATTCAGCATTACAACACTTGCTCACCAATGGATCCTCTGCAGTGAATGGATGTCGTCAGAATGAGTCCAAACAGCTGATAAAAACATCACAATAATACCCATGTAGTCCACACGACTCCAGTCCATCAATGAATGTCTTGTTAAAGGGTTAGTTCACCCAAAAATTAAAATTCTGTCATTAATTACTCACCCTCAATTTTGGGGTGAACTATCCCTTTAAGCCAAAAGCTGCGTGTTTGTAAGAAACAATTTCATCATTAAGACATTTTTAACCATAATCCATAATAATGCTTCCTCAAGTGAAAAAGTAGTCTGGTCTGAATCGGGGAGAAATATGCACAGATCAAGCACCGTTTAGAAGCCCAAACAGTCCAGTTCTAAACAAATATGTGGGTGGATTTTTATGTGCGAGGACAACAGAGGATGGACTTTTTCACAGGAGGAAGCGTTAATGGATTATGGGCCCGTATTTTAGCAGGAAGACGTTAATTGATGGACTGGAGTAGGGCTGGACAATAATTCAGTATCAATATGTATCGCGATATAATTTTTTCAATAACGTGAGAATACTTTTTGTGTGCCAAAAAAAAACTTTATTCTACAATTCGTCTCCTCCGCGTCACCCTGTAGCGCCATTTTGGAGAGTATCTGCTGAACGTAAACAACGTATGCTGTTCTGTGTCAGCTGTGTCACACGGATACGCTGTTTTCGTTCAGATCAAATCACAACAACGTAAGAAACAGACCCGGCGTGACGCAGCTGACACAGAATAGCATACGTTGTTTAAAAAAACAAAAAAAAAACACTAGCTTTCTATTTTTTCTATTCTATCTACTTGTTTTTCTTTGTGTGTGTGTGTATATGTGTGATAATTTTTATTATTTTTTTGGGAAAGAAATTATAGAAATTAATACTTTTATTTAGCAAGGATGCTTAAAATTGATCAAAAGTGATGATAAAGGCATTTATAATGTTACAAAAGATTTCTATTTCAGATAAATAGTGTTCATATCGATATCGGAATTATATCGTATCGACCGAAATTAAGAAATATATTGTGATATCAATTTTGGCCATATCGTCCAGCCCTAGACTGGAGTCGTGTGGATTACTTATGTATTATTTTGATGTTTTTATCAGCTATTTGGACTCTCATTCTAACGGAACCCATTCACTGCAGAGGATCCACTAGTCAGCAAGTGATGTAACACTTTAGTTGTAGTTTCCCGTACAACGACGTAACTCACTGATTAACCACCATAGTACGATGCATTGTTGTGGAAAGTAACTAGCCAGTCACGACTGTTTCCCAAACATGGTCGCATCTCCATCATTTCAAATTAGTTCAACAATTTAGGGTCGTTGTTAATGACGTCACACACATGTGGTGGAGTAATAACTTCTGCTAATTCATTGATTAGAGATTTCCGAGATGCTGCTGTATTGAACATGGCACCTGATGACTAATTTACTATGTTTTGTTCCCTGTCAATTTGCTTTATTTGATGCTTGATTCTTTGCGGGTTTCTTCTTACGTCCTACTCCGGGGTTCCCTTAGGCATTTATGTGCATGCGCACTCTTCAAAAACGGCGCTTATTGAGGACGCGCTAAAATTTATCGATTAAAATCTATATTTATTTAAATAGAATGGAAGATATAGATTGTACTGCATGTTAGCTTGCTTATTGTGCCCAAAAGCATAATTTATTTAAGTCCATATGTCTTACTAACAAGAAACTATGCTTCTAACCACAGGTCGAGAGCTGTAGTTCC
>NW_015635524.1:182795-193168 GCF_001515625.1 Sinocyclocheilus rhinocerous
CTAATTCATTGATTAGAGATTTCCGAGATGCTGCTGTATTGAACATGGCACCTGATGACTAATTTACTATGTTTTGTTCCCTGTCAATTTGCTTTATTTGATGCTTGATTCTTTGCGGGTTTCTTCTTACGTCCTACTCCGGGGTTCCCTTAGGCATTTATGTGCATGCGCACTCTTCAAAAACGGCACTTATTGAGGACGCGTTAAAATGTATCGATTAAAATGTATACATATTTAAATTGAATGGAAGATATAGATTGTACTGCATGTTAGCTTGCTTATTGTGCCCAAAAGCATAATTTATTTAAGTCCATAAATTTTACTAACAAGAAACTATGCTTCTAACAACAGGTCGAGAGCTTCCTACCACGTAAGTTTGTGACACTGTTTGCGAATGTTCGTTTGAACTATGGTTTTCGGGAAACACCGAATCGTTGAACTATGTTGGTAACGACGGAACTTACGACCATAGTTGGCTAACGATGCTTTTGGGAAATGCACCCCTGAGCTGGTGTTGCTATAGTAACACACGCATATTGTCAGGGACACGGGGCTGGAGTTGTTCCGGACGCACATTGTGAGCGACGGTGCCGTTCAAAGCCGGACAGTGGAGGGAATCCTGGAGCAGATTGAGCGTGAGCGTAACGGAGAGACAGTGGACCGCAGTCTGCTGAGGAGCTTACTGGGCATGCTCTCAGACCTGCAGGTGATTGCACAGAAACACTGATGATGTCAGCTTCCTGTTGAGCGCAGCAGTCGGGTTCTGCAAGTGTCTTTTAACGGTGTGTGTTGGTGTGTGTTGTCAGGTGTATAAGGACTCATTCGAGCAGAGGTTTTTAACAGAGACGAACCGTCTGTACGCAGCTGAGGGTCAGAGGCTCATGCAGGAGAGAGATGTGAGAGTATTTCTACCTCATTCACACACTGACGCTCTCCACGTGTGTGTGTTCACTTGTGTTCATGTTCTTCATGTAGGTTCCTGAGTACCTTCATCATGTGGCGCGGCGTCTGGAGGAAGAGAATGACCGTGTCATCAGTTATTTAGATCAGAGCACGCAGTAAGTCTCTCTCGTATCTGGATCTGATGTTCATCACACGTGATCCTGTAGATCAGTTCAGTCTCAGATCTGTTCATCTTTATACCTTTGATAATCTTTATTCCTTCTGAGAAACATAAGTTTTAAGTTTGAAAATCTGTCATTTACTTAAAGGAGGCTTTCCCAATCTGGGGTTTGTGTGTTGATGAAAAGCAAATAATGAATTAAAACATAAAAATGTAAAGTAATTTTTAAAATAAAAACAATGAAAATAAAACACTTACTAAAATTAGATGATTATTTAAATAAATTATTAAAAGAACAATCAAACTAAAAACTAAAGTTAAAAAATATATTTTAAAATAAAAATTATAAACTGCTTTTTAAAATGAATTAAATAATAAAATGTAAATTAAATTAAAATAAATAATTTTCAAATAAAAACAATCAAAATAAAACACTAAAAATTAATTAAATAAGAATAATACAAATTCAAAATACATTAATAATTAAAAAATAAAACAATCTGAATAAAACACTAAAATGAATTAAATCAGAAAAATTAAAAATTAATAAGCCATACTGAATTGTGATTGATCTTTAAGGTATCTGTGGATGACACACATAAGCTGATTGATCTATTGATCCGTCTCTATTATTTCGTGTGAATTATTAGACATCTGTCTGTCTGTCCATCATTTAGTATCTCTGTTGTTGTGCTGTGTGTTAGTGCTGCTATTTCCTGCAGGAAATTAACATCTGTCATATAATTATTCATGGGCGTCGGAAGCAACAGAAATGTGGGTGGGTCCAACATAGTGTAAGTGTAACTGTTATTCAATGCTGCAACAAAGACTCTATGATGCCTTTAAAAGCAACAGGGGAACAAATGATGAACAACATTGAGTTAAATAGCAGCTTGTTTAGTGACAGTAGGCTATGTGAGCACACAGCCAGACCCACTTGAGCAGCAGATATGCTACGATGCTTTGTTTATAGCGGGAGTGCAGCAGGTGCGGGTACTGAAAACACGAAATTGAGTTTAATTTATATGGACTCAGCAGCGTGGAAGTCAAGGCTGTAGCTAAAACGCGAAATGGAGTTGAATTTATTAGGGCATTCCTCAAGTGGAATGGATTTGAGTGGCGGCGCTCTGAAAAGTGAACGAACATATGCGCTGAATTAGAGATGGTAAAAGTGAGTGGGTCCAATATCATTGGTCTTAAAAAGTGGGTGGGTCTTGTCCCAATGGTTCCGACGCCCATGTAATTATTCCTCTAACACCTGACTGTGTCTGACAGGAAGCCACTCATCACCACAGTGGAGAAGCAGCTGCTGGGCGAACATTTGAATGCCATTCTGCAGAAAGGTCTGGATTATGAGTACAGATCAGAGACTCGAGACAAATCATAAAACACACACAAAGCTGATGTGTGTGTGTGTGTGTGTGTGTGTGCGCGCGCTGCTTCTACTTAGGTCTGTGGATGCTGCTGGATGAGAACCGTGTGTGTGAGCTGATGCTGCTCTATGAGCTCTTAAATAAAGTCAAAGGAGGGCTGACGGCGCTGCTGCAGGCCTGGAGAGACTACATTAAGGTACACGCACATCAAACCTCAGGGTTATTATTGTTTACTACAACTAAAACCATAAAGAAAACCTTTTCATTGCTTGAAATCAAATAAACTTTAACTGAAGTAATATGAAAACATTTTATTTCAGCTAGATGTCAATGCAATATTTCTTGTTTTCTTTTAGTAACTTGTACTAAAACAGCTAAAAGTACAATTTAAAGGGGTCATATGATGCAATTTCAAGTTTTCCTTTCTCTTTGGAGTGTTACAAGCTGTTCATAAATAGATAAGATCCCTAAAGTTGCAAAGACTAAAGTCTCAAACCCAAAGAGATATTCTTTATAAAAGTTAAGACTCGTCCACCCCCTCCTAAAACACCTCGTTTAAACACGCCCCCACATGTCTACGTCACGATGTGGGAAGATTTGCATAACGCCATAATTGAAGACAAAATGTGTTTTACTGAGAAAAAACAAGATTTGGTTTTTAAAAAGCCTTTTTCCAAAAGGTACATCTGGAAAAAGGGGGGGTTGTCTTATAATCAGGGTCGTCTTATATTCGGACCAATACGGTATGTTCCCACTGGGTGCAACAAATGCCTCGTTTGTAATGGGTTTTACTGGTTTTGTCTTGTCGTGCCGGGACACGGCATCACAGTATGGTATTCAGCCAATAATAACGCACTGGATAGCTGGCCAATCAGAGCACACCTCGCTTTTCAGACCGATGAGCTTTGTAAAAATTGACGTGTTTCAGAAAGGCGGGGCATAGAGGAGAAACAATAATGTACAGTATGTGGAAAATGTGTTTTTGAACCTTAAACCACATAATCACATTGCATTACACCAAATACACAAAATACTGTTATTTGTTTTTGCAACGTCATATGACCCCTTTAAATAAAAATAATAAAATCTACAGTTTATTTAAAAACCTAATAAAAATGACAAAAACAAAAAATTTATAAAAATTAACTAACATTAAAATGAAAATAAAAATATTCAAAATTTTGATAAAACTGATAATAGTATCTCAGTAACACTTTCTCTTGCAGAGTTTTGGTGGAGAGATCGTGAGTTCTCCAGAGAAGGATAAAGAGATGGTTCAGGAGCTGCTGGACTTCAAGGACAAGATGGACCACGTGACCCAGCGCTGCTTCCAGAGGAACGACACTTTCATCAATGCCATGAAGGAAGCCTTCGAGAGCTTCATCAACAAGAGACCTAACAAACCTGCCGAGCTCATTGGTGAGTGACAACACCACACCGGACCAGAGACGCATTCACTCGACGTTCATATTTTTTTTCAAGACAAACTCATATCTACTTGAATGGGGAAATGCTGAAATTGCAAGAACTGCTGGCCAAACTCACACTTATATAACATATTTCACATCAGCAATAAAATCTGACATGAACTGACTCATTAAAGGTATCTTTCGCCCAAAAATGAAAATTTGCTGTTAATTTACTCACCCTCAGGCCATCCAAGATGTAGGTGACTTTTTTTTCTTGAGTAGAACAGTAAAGAAGATTTTTTACTGAAACTCTATATATATAGATATATACAGTGGGTACGGAAAGTATTCAGACCCCCTTAAATTTTTCACTCTTTGTTATATTGCAGCCATTTGCTAAAATCATTTAAGTTAATTTTTTTTCCTCATTAATGTACACACAGCACCCCATATTGACAGAAATTCAGTTTTTCTTTTTTAATAAATCTGCAAAGATGTCAACAATTCTGTGTTTTTCTGTCAATATGGGGTGCTGTGTGTACATTAATGAGGAAAAAAAATTAACTTAAATGATTTTAGCAAATGGCTGCAATATAACAAAGAGTGAAAAATTTAAGGGGGTCTGAATACTTTCCGTACCCACTGTATACACCGATCAGACTAGTCAGACTACCGGTCTAGTGGAGTCCATGCCTCGACGGGTCAGGGCAGTTTTGGCAGCAAAATGGGGACCAACACAATGTTAGGAAGATGGTCGTAATGTTATGCCTGATCAGTGTGTTTATATATATATATATATATATATAATTATTATATATATTTTTTTTTTTGAAAAAGGTTGTGCTGCTTCATACAGTTTATGTTTCAGGATTCTTTGATGATCTGGTGTAAGTGTACTAACTGTGTCTCCTCAGCTAAGTATGTGGATTCTAAACTGCGCGCTGGAAATAAGGAGGCCACAGAGGAGGAGCTGGAGAGGATTCTGGACAAGATCATGATCATCTTCCGGTTCATCCACGGTAATCTGGACTCCAGCTTCAGTTTAAATGAGAGTCACACACAAATGAAGCTGAACCGTGTGTGTTTGCTGCAGGAAAGGACGTGTTTGAGGCTTTCTATAAGAAGGATCTGGCCAAGCGTCTGCTGGTGGGCAAGAGTGCCTCGGTGGATGCTGAGAAGTCCATGCTGTCCAAACTCAAACATGGTTTGTTCTCAATCTGACGTCTCATTGGTCGTCAGACGGTTGATGTGGAAACTCCACTGATCAGTTTCTTGGCAGTGAGGTCACATGATCGTGTGAACAGGAAGTGACCACGCAGCTGTAGTTGAGTTGCTGTTTTGCCTTGATTTCAGTGAAATCAGACACATCCAGTAAAAACCCTAGTTAGTTTCACTTTGACTAGTTAAACTGGTGAACTTCTGAAAGCTGCAGTGTGTCATTTCTGTCACAAAACAGAATTGTACAGATTTCTAAATGTTCCCCCATCTGTCTCAGTGCTTTTGTGAACTAAAAAGTTAAACTAACTAGCTAAAACTAAAAATAATAAAAAATAATTTTCAGTAACTTAAAGGTGAAATAAATTATAAACATTAGATAAGAAACTTCGTTAATTTTTAGTTACTTTTTAAAGGCAGAGTAAGTGATTTCTGGTAGCCAATGTTGATATTTGAAATCACCAAAACAAACACGCCCCTACCCCAAAAGGGTCTCGCCCCTATTTTGATAGCTCCGCCCCACATATACGTACGCAACCCAGGCCACGATTAGTTCTGTGAAACAAAGCAAAACTAATGTTACACTGTGTCTACGGACGTGAGCGGCGCGGCGCAACAAATCCCGACAGAAAACTGCTGCCGGGTTCTATTTATGACGTGCTGACACAAATTTCAAATGGTTTTCAACGGTCGTTTGATCCGGTCCAGTGTAGGCAGACTTTAGCTGTTGTAGACACGGTGTTACGCACCTATTGAGAAGAAACAAAGCAACCTCGGCGTCCGATCGCAGGCCTCCGCTCCTTGAGTTCTCTCCAGCGCTGGAAAGCTGATCCGATATTTATCCGCCATCTCTATCTTTCTGTCGCTCGGCTCGGCTAATGTCCGTTCCATGCACTGAACGCGCTCTCCTCCACATCACGAGTAGACACGCCCCTTATTGCTGATTGGCTACAAGTTTGTTTTGCGATTCGGCCCGAATCAGTTTTCTAAAGTGTTTTTGAAAAATCACTTACTCTGCCTTTAAGTTTAGGTACTAAAACTGATAAATAAATAGTTTGTAGCACCCCAGCTAACAAAATATGTTGTAAGAACTGCTAACGTTCCAACTTAGTTATGAAAATGTTATTTCTGAATGTGCAAAATGTCCAGTTTTCACAATGTTTTAAAAGTGTTTTTTCTTGGTTATGCAAATGTTAAGGGAACATTCCATCTTATCATTTTGCAAATAATAGAAATATAAAAAAGTATATAAAACTTATAAAAATGACAAAAACACGTAACAAAATGACTGAAACTACTATTAAAATGAACTCAAATTAAAATGTCAAAGTAAAAGTCTAAAATTAAAAGCAAATTCAAAGTATTAATAGTAAATAATTAATACTAAATTTGCAATCCGGTAGTTCCGCCCCAAACTCTCCTCATTGTTTGATTTGATCAACTGCTTAAATAAACGGTCTTTGATTCTGATTGATTCTTCCAGTGGAGCAGAAATGACTCACTGTAGCTTCACACGGCATTCATTTGTCATTTCTGCACATCAGTGTCTGTGGTATCAGCGATATTTGGTCTGTGAAGTGACGTGTGTGTGTGTGTACAGGTTTTTCTACACTGGTGGAGACTTAAACCTGAATACACACCAACTTATGGGGACTTGTGTCACCGTGGGGACCTAAATTGAGGTCCCCATGGGTACAAAAGCTTATAAATCATACAGAATTAGTTTTTTTGAGATTGTAAAAATGCAGAAAGTTTTCTGTGAGGGTTAGGTTTAGGTGTAGGGTTGGTGTAGGGCGATAGAAAATACAGTTTGTACAGTATAAAAACCATTACGCCTATGGAGAGTCCCTACAAGGATAGTTAACCAGACGTGTGTGTGTGTGTGTTGTAGAGTGTGGAGCAGCGTTCACCAGTAAGCTAGAGGGGATGTTCAAAGACATGGAGCTCTCCAAAGACATCATGATCCAGTTCAAACAGGTGTGTGTGCGGATACATACTCCTTAACACACAAGGTGCATCCCAAATGATGCACTATACACTTGAACACTATGCACTTACGCACTTTATATTCAACCATGTAGTGTATGAATTATATAAGGTTATTTTGTCATTCATAATCGAGTCTGATAGCCCCTCCCCCTTTGATACGTAATTAAAGCTGCGACAGTTGAGTGCATGAAGTGTCCAACATTCCACAATTAATTTTTTCAGTTATGTAAGTGCATCATCCGGGTATTTAAAGAGCACTTTTTCTTCTTGGAATTTTCAGTGTGAACACTCTACTCGCACTATTTACACTACAAAACATCATAGAACAGTGCATAAGTATGTGAATTGGGATGCGCCTACACTCTTCATTTTTATTAGTATTTTATTTTAACTGTTTGTTTTACTTTTCATTTATTATTAAGGGAGCAATTGAACACACATAAAGTTTCACACATATACATATATTTGATGGTAACACTTTATTTTAAGGACCAGTTCTTATTATGAACTAGTTGCTTATTATTAGCATGCATATTACTAGCATATTAGCTGTTTATTAGTACTTATAAAGCACATATTAATGCCTTATTCTGCATGACTATATTTTAGATCCCTTAATCCTACCCATACCTAAACTTAACAACTACCTTTTTAACTATTAATAAGCAGCAAATTAGGAGTTTGTTCAGGGAAAACTCTTTGCTAATATTGAATATGTGTTCCCTATTCTAGAGTGTTACCTGTTTCAGTTGTTCTCAATTCCAGTTCTCGCAACCCCCTGCTCTGCACATTTTGTATGTATCTCTGATCACTTCAAACGCTTGTTCTATTCGACCGTAAGTGCCCTGCGAAGTGGACTTCACAAGATTTTCTGCCATGATTCCAGTTCGAAGGGAGGGAATATGTTCCATTCAAAGGGCATTAAAGACGTGAATTTAAATTGTATTTATTTACAGAGGTTTATGATGTCCCACTTCTCTCGTCTGTGTGTGATGACTCTGCAGGCAGTGGTGTGGCGCAAATTTGTGAATGAATGTTCCATAGTGAAGTAAAGATATCCCGTGTACAGGGAGTAGGGAGTAATGATCACTGTGTAGGGACCCTGTCAATTGGAAAACAGTTCATGCATGGAGCTCTCTTCTAACGAGCTGATGATCTGAATCAGGTGTGTTAAATAAGAGAGACATGCAAAATATGCAGAATGGGGGGTCGCCAGGACTGGAATTGAGAACCACTGACCTATTTGATCAAAGATAAAGTAAAAACAGTAATATTGTGAAATAATATTATTATTCTAAAACATTCTGATATGCTGAAAATTCAGCTTTGCACCACAGGAATAAATTCCATTTTGAATTATATTTAAATTGAAAACAAGGTCTTTTAATTCTATATTTAAATTATTGCAATGTTATATAAAGTGCCTTGCGAAAGTATTAATTTTATTCACATTTTGTTATATTGCTGCCTTAAGTTCAACTGCTTTAAATTGCTTTTTTCCATCAATCTACTCTCCATACACCATAATGACATAGCAAAAAACAGATTTGTGACAACTTTGCAAATTTATTAAAAAGGAAATAATTTTGCATAAGTATTTATTCCCTTATGCCTAGTTCACACTACAGGATTTAAAGCCAGATTTAAGCCTGATTTGCAAGTTAACAAGCTCGCTAACTGGCCGGGTTGTGATCGGGGGAAAATGCAATCTGCAATCTTTATGTGTGAACTACTCAACGAGGCATCAAAGAGGCTCGCTGACTCGTCGCCGACACCAAACAAATATCTAGCATGCTAAATATCTGGACCGGTCGGCTGACTCGACATCACGTGGTGTCGGGTGTCTTGACGAGCTACAGCCAATGAGAGCAAGGCATGGGTTGAGGTCAGCGGAAGAAAAACAGCAGCAGCAACATGACTTTAAAGGGGTCATATGATGCTTTTTTAAAGATCATTATTTTGTGTATTTGGTGTAACAGAATATGTTGACATGCTTTAATGTTCAAAAAACACATTCTTTTTCAAATACTGTACATTATTGTAGGTCCTCTATGCCCCGCCTCTCACAAACACTTCGTTTTCAACAAAGTCCCGCCTTCCGACAAGCGCAGTCTGCAAGCACGCGTCGGAAATGTAACGCCCCTTACCATAATCGCGAGCTTCATCTTTCAAAATAAATGTAAAGACAGAGCCCGAAAGGGGAACAGAGTCGCGTGACAGACACAATGATGAAGCTGGTATGTCTTTGTGATGTGTCCTGTGCTTTTGCTTTCGCCTAGAAATACACAGCGTCTCCCTGACATGGCTGCTTCAACACTAACTGCGGTTACTTGAAACCACGCCTTCTTTCTTTGCGTGCACATTTGGGTGGCATTATGCAAATGTTTCCACATAGTGAGGTAGATATGTGGGGTGTGTTAGAACGAGCCGTTTTAGGGGGGCGTGGCAGAGTCTTAACTTTGATAAAGAATATCTCTTTGGTTTTGAGACTTTAGTCTTTGCAACTTCAGGGATCTTATCTATACACAATCAGCTTGTAACACTCCAAAGAGAAAGGAAAACTTGAAATCGCATCATATGACCCCTTTAAGAAAAGTTTGGACACAACAAATGGAGCGAAATTTTTCATAACAGATCATCACGCAAACAACTTGCAGCACTTATTTCTTCCTGATGTCTATTTTCAAATATACAACTCCTGTTTCACTTGTTGTTTTGCGTCATTGCCGTTCCACTTCTCGCGTGCGTTTTCTTGACAGAACGTGGTTTGGGGACCGTGTAGAGTCGTTGGGTGACAGAGTTGTTGTCAGCAAATACATACTGGCCCTGATAATCATAACTTCTACTTACCGCTTGCTCCATTTCTGCAGATCAGTTTTTGTGAATGAATGACTTGCTCTACCTGTTGCTTTGGTCTTGCGCCACCTGCTGGTGAGCGACTAACAGCAGATGGAGAGCATGCATCGGTACTCTACTGCTATTCCTGCAGCTCCCGGATGTGCAATGGCGAATTTTCTGCTGAATTTGAACCACTGAATTAGTGGAAGCGAATTTGTAAAGTGAAGTAAAATGGACTGAAAATTGCCTGTTGAATATTATACATCGTATTTTTAAACAGATTGAATATTTTGGAAGTGAACTCTGGAAGGTGAATATGAATTATTGAATTTTTAATTATGAAAATGTTAAATGTTTTGAATTGAAATATTGACAGCTTAAATAAACAACTATTTCAGCCCCTAAAAATGCAAGTCATAAAAATGCAAGCACTGTTAATGCAATGCATTATTTTTTTCAGTTAGTGCAATTCAACATGCTTTTTTT
>NW_015635524.1:193439-196100 GCF_001515625.1 Sinocyclocheilus rhinocerous
GAGGCAGATATGTGGGGGCGTATTAAGAACGAGGCGTTTTAGGGGGGCGTGGCAGAGTCTTAACTTTGATAAAGAATATCTCTTTGGTTTTGAGACTTTAGTCTTTGCAACTTCAGGGATCTTATCTATACACAATCAGCTTGTAACACTCCAAAGAGAAAGGAAAACTTGAAATCGCATCATATGACCCCTTTAAGAAAAGTTTGGACACAACAAATGGAGCGAAATTTTTCATAACAGATCATCACGCAAACAACTTGCAGCACTTATTTCTTCCTGATGTCTATTTTCAAATATACAACTCCTGTTTCACTTGTTGTTTTGCGTCATTGCCGTTCCACTTCTCGCGTGCGTTTTCTTGACAGAACGTGGTTTGGGGACCGTGTAGAGTCGTTGGGTGACAGAGTTGTTGTCAGCAAATACATACTGGCCCTGATAATCATAACTTCTACTTACCGCTTGCTCCATTTCTGCAGATCAGTTTTTGTGAATGAATGACTTGCTCTACCTGTTGCTTTGGTCTTGCGCCACCTGCTGGTGAGCGACTAACAGCAGATGGAGAGCATGCATCGGTACTCTACTGCTATTCCTGCAGCTCCCGGATGTGCAATGGCGAATTTTCTGCTGAATTTGAACCACTGAATTAGTGGAAGCGAATTTGTAAAGTGAAGTAAAATGGACTGAAAATTGCCTGTTGAATATTATACATCGTATTTTTAAACAGATTGAATATTTTGGAAGTGAACTCTGGAAGGTGAATATGAATTATTGAATTTTTAATTATGAAAATGTTAAATGTTTTGAATTGAAATATTGACAGCTTAAATAAACAACTATTTCAGCCCCTAAAAATGCAAGTCATAAAAATGCAAGCACTGTTAATGCAATGCATTATTTTTTTCAGTTAGTGCAATTCAACATGCTTTTTTTTTTCAAAGACATTTGTCATTATTTTGCTTCCATATAAGCCATTCTTGCATTGCCTTAGCTGTGTGCTTAGGGTCATTGTCCAATTTGAAGGTGAACCTTCTGCCTAGTCTGAAGTTCTGAATGCTCTGGACTAGGTTTTCTCACAGTCTAAGAGTCCTTTAAGTGTTTTGTTTTTTGTTTTTTTGTGCAAATTCCAAGTTTTCATATGTTTTCACTGAGAAGAGGATTGAGTCTTGCCGCACCGTCTTAAAGCCAAGATCGGTGGAGTGTTGCAGTGATGTTTATCCTTCTGTAACTTTCTCCCATCTCCATATATGATATGGATCTCCATAACTAGAGTGACCATCAGCTTCTTGGTCACCAATCTAACCAAGGCCCTTCTTCACCGATTGCTCAGTTTGACCAAGAAACCAGCTTTAGGAAGAGTCCCCGTTATTCCAAACTTATTATTCCTATTATGCTTTTTCACTTTTTCAACTTTAGTTAGTCTGTAATGTTGCTGTTTGAGCATAAAAAATATCTGCAAAGTTACAAAGCTCAAAGTCCAATTCAAAAGGAGATATTTTATTTAACAAAAACTTTTCAAAAACTACAACGAACGACTCGTTTGGACTGCAATGCATATTTTCCGGGATTTGTGATATCACAAATATCGACGAATGGGACGAGACCTGGTTGAGCTGCACTTGAGAAGATAACGAGTGTTATCACTATGTCGGAGACGTGCTAGCTTTCCCAAGGCAGACGAACTTAGAGTGATTACAATCATCCGGGTTTAAATCGCGCTCAAATTGATTTGATTTTGACGCAATATTTACACTGAAGCTCGCAGGCGGCTATGGTAAGGGGCATGACATTTCCAGACCAGGCGCCGAGTGCTGCCAATCACAACACACACTGGCCCAGCTAACCAATCACAACACACACTGGCCCAGCTAACCAATCACAACACACACTGGCCCAGCTAACCAATAACAGCACATTTCGTATTTCAGAAGGCGGGCCTTCATTTGATACAGGAACTATTCGAGCCGTTCATGCCAGACTGGGGAGAGAGGTGTTGTAATAATGTAAAATATGTGAAAAATAATGTATTTTTCGAACAACCTAGTATGAGAGCCTGTTCTAGTACACCCCCAAAACAAAATCAAGACTTTGTAAAAGAGCATAATAGGACCCCTTTAAGAATAATGGAGCTACATGCTTCTGTGAACCTTCAATGCAGCAGATTTTTTTCTGAACTCTTCCTCAGATTGGTGTCTTGACACAATCCTGTCTCTGAGCTCTACAGGCAGTTAATTTGACCTAAGGGCTTGGTTTTCGCTCTGATATGCATTTTAACTGTTGGACCTTTTATTGAGAGTTGTCTGGCTTTCCAAATCATACCCATACTCGTACAAGTGATAGTAACATCTACAAGCGATAATGGAATGCTCCTGAGCTAAATTTCAAATGTGTGCAGATTATTTTAGCTTTTTATTTCTAATAAATTTGCAAAGTTCACAAATCTTTTTTTTTTTTTTTTGCTTTGTCATTATGGTCTATGGAGTGTAGAGTGATGTGAAAAAAGTAATTTAAAGCAGTTTAGCTAAAAAAGGCCTCTAACACTAGCTTGCTCTATTCTTTTTCTATTCTATCTGTTTTCTTTTTATTTATTATAATAATAAAAAAAACCTTGCTACGTGTGCTGCGTTAGGCTAACTGAGACTTGTTATAGCACTTGCATATCAT
>NW_015635524.1:199741-204270 GCF_001515625.1 Sinocyclocheilus rhinocerous
CAGGAACTATTCGAGCCGTTCATGCCAGACTGGGGAGAGAGGTGTTGTAATAATGTAAAATATGTGAAAAATAATGTGTTTTTCGAACAACCTAGTATGAGAGCCTGTTCTAGTACACCCCCAAAACAAAATCAAGACTTTGTAAAAGAGCATAATAGGACCCCTTTAAGAATAATGGAGCTACATGCTTCTGTGAACCTTCAATGCAGCAGATTTTTTTCTGAACTCTTCCTCAGATTGGTGTCTTGACACAATCCTGTCTCTGAGCTCTACAGGCAGTTAATTTGACCTAAGGGCTTGGTTTTCGCTCTGATATGCATTTTAACTGTTGGACCTTTTATTGAGAGTTGTCTGGCTTTCCAAATCATACCCATACTCGTACAAGTGATAGTAACATCTACAAGCGATAATGGAATGCTCCTGAGCTAAATTTCAAATGTGTGCAGATTATTTTAGCTTTTTATTTCTAATAAATTTGCAAAGTTCACAAATCTTTTTTTTTTTTTTTTGCTTTGTCATTATGGTCTATGGAGTGTAGAGTGATGTGAAAAAAGTAATTTAAAGCAGTTTAGCTAAAAAAGGCCTCTAACACTAGCTTGCTCTATTCTTTTTCTATTCTATCTGTTTTCTTTTTATTTATTATAATAATAAAAAAAACCTTGCTACGTGTACTGCATTAAGCTGAGAGTTGTTTTAGCACTTGCATATCATTGCTCTCTTGTTGATTTTGATTGCTTCTATTGTCCTCATTTGTTAGTATCTGTGGATAAAAGCGTCTGATAAATGACCAAATGTAAATGTAATGTTATATATTTATATATATATATATATATATATATACACACACACACATAGAGAGAGAGAGAGAGAGAGAGAGAAATGGATACATATAGATAAGTAGATAAATAGAAGTAACATGATAAGTAGATAAATAGAAGTAACATTTTAACTAAGCATGTCAGGACTTCATGTGAGGTGTTGCATCTGTCCAGTTCAGTTTGAGCTCCTCACACGTGGTTTGATGTGTTCTCATGAGGTGTTAAGTGTGTTTTATTTGTGTGTCATTTGAGAGTCCTAATGCTGCGTGTGTGTGTGTGTGTGTGTGTGTGTGCAGTACATGCAGAACCAGAGTGATCCCAGCAACATCGAGCTGACCGTCAACATCCTGACAATGGGCTACTGGCCCTCATATACACCGATGGACGTCCATCTGCCCGCAGAGGTGTGTGTGTGTGTGTTGGTGGTGTGTGAGTGCATGTGTTTGTGTTTGTGGGTAATGCGGTGGACACACAACACCCTGTCTGATGAATGTATGTGTGTGTGTTTGTGTGAGTTTGTGTGTGTTTGTGGCTAATGCAGCGGACACATGATGCCCTGTCTGATAAATGTGTGTGTATGTGTTTCAGATGGTGAAGCTTCAGGAAGTGTTTAAGCTATTCTATCTGGGGAAGCACAGCGGGCGTAAACTGCAGTGGCAGCCCACACTGGGTCATGCAGTCCTGAAGACTGAGTTTAAAGAGGTGAATGCAGCACACACACACACACACACACACTCAGTACAATAAAACCATAAAAACTTCATATAGAGTCAATATAGTGACGCCTGAACTCTGTTTGACAGACGAGACACAGCAGAGGCTCTGCATTCACTGAAGAACACCAGCTCATAATTATGAGACACAATGTTACAATTATGACAAAAAGTCTACATTATTAGATGAAAAGTCATAATTATGACAAAAAGTCAAAATTCTGAGTGTCTTTAATGCATAGAAAGTTAAAAAAAACGCATTTATTTAAATTAGAAATCTTTTGTAACATTATAAATGTCTTTACTGTGACTTTTGATCAGTTTATTGCGTCATTGATGATTGAATTATTTTTTTTATCTTACCCCAAATAAATGAATAATTGAAATTTTGAATATTTGAATAATTTAATAGTATATCACAGTTTTGAGCAACAAATCAAAATATTAGAATGATTTCTGAAGTATCATGTGACACTGAAGACTGGAGTAATGATGCTGAAAATTCAGCTTTGATCACAGAAATAGATTACATTTTACTACATGTTCACATGGAAAACAGCTATTTTAAATTGTAATTATATTTCACAATATTTACTGTAACTTTGCCTTGAATTAGCATTGAGCGATACTGACCCGATTGTGTGTCTCTGCAGGGTAAGAAGGAGCTGCAGGTGTCTCTGTTTCAGACTCTCGTCCTGCTAATGTTTAATGAGTCTGACGAGTGTTCAGTGGAGGAGATCCGCGCAGCCACAGGCATTGGTACGTTCCCCTGGTCTGATATGTATGTCTGTGTCAGTGGTCAGTAACACTTGTGTTGTGTGTGTGTGTGTGTGTGTGTCAGTGGTCAGTAACAATTGTGTGTGTGTGTGTGTGTGTGAGTGAGCGTGAGTCAGCGGTCAGTAACACTTGTGTTGTGTGTGTTTGTGTGTGTCAGCGGTCAGTAACGCTTGTGTGTGTTTGTGTGTGTCAGCGGTCAGTAATGCTTGTGTGGTGTGTGTGTGTGCATTAGCAGTCAGTAACACTTGTGTGTGTCAGCGGGTGGTAACGCTTGTGTGTGTGTGCGAGCGAGCGGTAAGTAACACTTGTGTGTGTGCGTGTGTGTCTGTCAGAGGACGGTGAGCTCAAGCGCACGCTTCAGTCTCTGGCCTGTGGGAAAGCGCGAGTGCTGAATAAAATGCCACGTGGGAAAGACGTGGAGGATGCCGACTGCTTCCACTTCAACAGCGACTTCAGACACAAACTCTTCCGCATCAAAATCAACCAGATCCAGATGAAGGAGACGGTGAGCGTGTGAATGTGAATGCAAACACAGCACACATACAGCGCATCGTCTCATTCCCATTCATTTTTTCCATAAGGGTTATAAAAAAAAGTCTTAAGTTAAGAGTTCTCATCCATTAACTAAATCAAGCAGCTACGAGGAGAATCACAACATTACAAAATCCATTGTGAAGCAAAAAAGTATTTGAAAATCAAAAAGGCGAAGGTACAATGAGGGAAAGAGCTACAAGAATCACAGGCATTGTGAAAGACAATTAAATAAAAATAAAAAAAACTATTGATTTAAAGTTCTGGATTATAGACATAGAAACAACATATTTTAATTTGATTGCAAAATATGAATATACATACAAATAATTCAGTATATTTGAGACGTCATTCAGTGTTGTGTATTAATTCATTTGTAATTATGCTGGTAATGACTCATGAATGTGCAGTGTGAATATACAGATGAGCTGATGGTCATGTGATGCTCATGTGATGGTCAGGTGGAGGAGCAGGTGAGCACAACCGAGCGCGTGTTTCAGGATCGTCAGTATCAGATCGACGCGGCGGTGGTGAGGATCATGAAGATGAGAAAGACTCTGAGCCACAACCTGCTGGTGTCTGAACTCTACAACCAGCTCAAGTTCCCCGTCAAGGTGACACACGTGTTCATCTGTTTTACTCATCAACATATACACTAATCAAGCAGTCACCTGTATTTCTATACAATACAGATTCATTCAACACAGCTTCACAGAAATAAACAGGAATATACCAGTGTTAATGTAAAATTCATAAATTATAAAACTAATTCAGTTTCAGCTGTAATGCAGCTCTACAGAAGACAATAGAGTCATTATTCAGATCAATTCAGTTGTTTTTTACATGGTACATAAATATCAGGGTCCTGCAGGCCTGGAAACTCAGAAATGATTAAACTCTTGAAAAATCACAGGAATGTTTCACTTCACTTGATATATTATGAATAATACATAATTAAAGCATTTTAATGCATGAATTATGTCTTGTAATGCACCTAATAATGCATTTTATGATGTCTAACCACATTTATAATACATTATAATATTCGCCAGGTCATTGTTACTCTTTTAGAAAGTATAATGCATTAAAACACATGACAAACAGCCAATATCAGATGTAACATATGAATAAATATTATTATGCACTTAGAATTGGGTTAAAAAAAATTAATAACAGTGTGCATTAGGGCTGCATGATATGTAAGGGATAATGTACATGAAGCCGGTTGTTATCGCAGAATAACCCCCGACAGGATAATCGCTTGGTTATTCAGCGATAACAACCGGCTGCATGTACATTATCCCGCTTTGAGTTGAAATATTTGAACGCAAAGCTTCCGTGAAGAAAGCAGTTGCTAGCAAGTGGCAAGTTCAAACTGGATGGACATTTAAGGGAAACGGTGCAGTCATACCACTTATTACACAACATTTCACCACATAAATAATTAAGGCAATGAAATATATTGATTTAAAGGGGTCATATGATGCAATTTCAAATTTTCATTTCTCTTTGGAGTGTTACAAGCTCTTGGTGCATAAAGAAGATCTGTAAAGTTGCAAACACTAAAGTCTCAAATCCAAAGAGATATTCTCTTTATAAAAGTTAAGAGTCAACCACGCCTACCTAAAACGGCTCGTTCTAACACGCCCCCACATGTCTACGTCACTATGTGGAAATATTAGCATAATGC
>NW_015635524.1:207093-210554 GCF_001515625.1 Sinocyclocheilus rhinocerous
GCAGTGTAGAGTAGCATTTGTTGTTTGTCATTTCTCCGATCACACATGCAGACATGGTTTTATGTTTACGCGGCGCGATGCAACGCAATGCGTAAAAAGACAGTATAAGTCATTATAATCTGTAATTCTGTCCCCACTGGATGCAACAAATGCCTCGTTTGTAATGGGTTTTAATGTTTATGTCTCGTCGCTCCGGCCGGGGGCATCATCACAGTATGGTGAGGGGCGTAACATATCCGTCACACGCTTGAGGTATTCGGCCGATCATAACGCACTGGATAGTTGGCCAATCAGAGCACACCTCGCTTTTCAGTCCGATGAGCTTTGAAAAAATCGATGGGTTTTAGAAAGGCGGGGCATAGAGGAGAAACATTAATGTACAGTATGTGGAAAATAATGTGTTTTTTTAACCTTAAACCACATAAACACATTTCATTACACCAAATACACAAAATAATGTTCTTTTTAGCAACATCATATGACCCCTTTAAGATGAACATGTTTTAAACTCTTACCAGTTTATGTCTTATTTATATCTTATCCATTACAGTGTACAAAACAAATCATGGCAAAATGGTAGCAGCTGCGTTTGCATGAAATGAGAGAGCGAGTCCGTGATACCAGGTTGACATAATTAAATAATTGTACACATAATATTGAATTGAGTTTTAATATTTTATTAGCTAACCAAACGCAAAGCTTCCTCCAAGAAAAACTGTTCCTAGCAAGAGTATAGCGCAGTTACTCGGATGAGCCCGTGTTATCAGCTTTTTACCGGTTGTTATCAAAAATAATAACATACCTTGGAATGTCACGATTGACCAATCAGAATCAAGGTTTTCACAGAGCTGTGTAATAAATTGAAATAAAACCAATGTCACAATATGGCTTAATGCAATTATCATATTGTGCAGGCTGTGATTTAATTAAATATATGCAGTTAAATATGGCAACCCGTCAAAATAAAAGCTTGATGGTTTACCATTTGAAAATGGAGACGTAAATATTAGTATTGTAATTTTACAGTATAATTAAATTATATTTATTACTCATTACAGCATTATTACAGTATATTTCTTTTTGTTTAATATTTTTATTTCATGACCATCACAATCAAATTTTAATAATTATTATTATTTTATAGTCATATTTATTTGGGAGAATGTGGTGAATAAAAAGAGATTTTTAGTATTATTATTATTTGTTTATCTCTGAAATAGTTTCTGAAAAAGGTTTGAGTTGGTTCTTGTAAAAAGGAAAATTAACACTTTTTTTTTTCTAAAGTCACCCTTAAGTTTTTCCCTAAATCACTCATAATTTTACACTAAAAAAAAAACACTTCAGGCTAAACGTTTATTTTCAGCTCTTTAATTATTTTTATTTTCTCTCCCAACAAAATCACCTCACTAGCTCTAGCTATATTTGGAAAGAATCATCTATTCAAGTCATGTAAACCAATTGTAGGAGACTCCCAAAACAATATTAGGAACCTTACAAATGGCATATTAGGGGCACATTAAAGCTTCAAGTAAAGTCTTACCATTTTAATTTTTGTAGTCTATTAAACATTTCCTCAGCTAGTAGATATAAGTGCTCTACTAAATTGTTTTTATGTTTGTATTCTTCATAAGTAACTCGTGTGAATTCATTGGTCAGATGTGTGGTCATATTTCCCATGATTCCATGTGTTGATGATTCAATCTCTCTCTGTGCAGCCGGCCGATCTGAAGAAGCGCATCGAGTCACTGATCGACCGTGATTATATGGAGCGCGACAAAGAAAACCCAAACCAGTACCACTATGTGGCGTAAGAGCGGCTCTGAGGCTGTGACCCTTGACCTCTCACCCTCCACACAAGGGCTTTTGGGCCGGGTGGGACATGTGATGCCGTAAATCCCTTGTGACCCTACAAACGCTGTAGGATGATTTTAGCATGATTGCGAATGATTTTCACTAAAGATGCACTTTTCTTTGACGACTCTGTGTTCGTTGTTATTGAGTTTAGCGTGTAGCTTGTCTGCTGTAGCATCACAAGTGTGTGTGCGTGTGTGTTTCTTCCTCCCTGATGCCAGAATCGTGTTGATGTGAGGCGTGTTACGAGTGATGTTGACACTTTTGGCGTTTACCCGCTCAGGCAATGGAAATCACACACACACACACAAGTGTAAGAGTGTGTGTGTGTCTGAGATCTGTCACTCATCACCTGTATTCTGTCACATATACAGTTTTGTAGAACAGACGATTCTATTCTTTGTAAGTGGGCAAAGATATAAAACAATAAATCATATTTAAGATATTATGAGTGAACTGTTACTTGCTATTATTTCTCATTTTGTTTATGATCGGACTCATGAAAGAATACAGCCAGCTCATATTTCAGCCCAAAATCACAAATTTTGGAAATTAATGAAGCATTTTTTTATGCATGACAATTGTAATACAGTGATTTTACTGAAAGCAGAACTATAAATACTACCATTATTTCTAAATACAATTTAAATAATTCATGCTGAATCTATAATGAAACATCAAGAACATACCCCCACCCAAAAAAACTGCATGAATATTGTTAGCTCTGTGATGAATTGCTTTTGTTCCTCTATTGTAAGTCACTTTGGAAGCATCTGCTAAATGTATAAATTTAAATTATATTTTTCATAAAGAAGCTTATTTTTATGATTTGCACATTGATAAAAATTTAAAATGTATTTTATATTTTTATGACATTTAACAACAAATTCTTAGAACAAAAAAATACGAATAGTACATACAAATACTAACATGACAAATCTGTACAAATTACCATAATTTTTTATTACAGTAATGAGAATGTGATCACTATGTAAGCTTATATCGAATAAAAAATAAAAAAAGGTAATTGTGACAATCTCACAATTCATATTTGTTTTTCTTGTAAATCTGAGATTTAAATTGTGTGATATAAACTCAGAATTGCGTGAAAAAAAGATGTGTAAGACCAAAAAGTTTCAATTCCCTTTTTAATTATTTTTTTTAAAATTCTGTGGTAGTAATAAAAACAACTAAATTGTAAACTACAATTCTGAGAAAACAGTCCAAATTATGAGATATAAACTCTAAATATAAATTGTGAGATAAAAAGTCGCAATTTCCTTTTTATTATTATTATTTTTCTGTGGTGGAAACAAGCATTCAGAGATATCGGTTTCATTACATCACAAGAAGTTTTAAAGTAATTGCTATGAAACTAATGTCTCAATGCAACAAAAGTCTTCTAGGTCTTAAGATAGTCTTCACTAACTTTATGCAAAAGACAGTTATTTATTTTGTTTTGTTTTGTTGCTGTTCTGTATCTGAATGTTGAGGGAAGCTGTCAGTCTGGATTCTCCTCCCGCAAACACAAACACTCTCAGACTAATGTGATTTCCTGCCTCATTCATGGAGTAAGTCCTTAAAGAAACAAATTACGGCCCTGACCGGCC
>NW_015635524.1:211044-213471 GCF_001515625.1 Sinocyclocheilus rhinocerous
AAATAATTCATGCTGAATCTATAATGAAACATCAAGAACATACCCCCACCCAAAAAAACTGCATGAATATTGTTAGCTCTGTGATGAATTGCTTTTGTTCCTCTATTGTAAGTCACTTTGGAAGCATCTGCTAAATGTATAAATTTAAATTATATTTTTCATAAAGAAGCTTATTTTTATGATTTGCACATTGATAAAAATTTAAAATGTATTTTATATTTTTATGACATTTAACAACAAATTCTTAGAACAAAAAAATACGAATAGTACATACAAATACTAACATGACAAATCTGTACAAATTACCATAATTTTTTATTACAGTAATGAGAATGTGATCACTATGTAAGCTTATATCGAATAAAAAATAAAAAAAGGTAATTGTGACAATCTCACAATTCATATTTGTTTTTCTTGTAAATCTGAGATTTAAATTGTGTGATATAAACTCAGAATTGCGTGAAAAAAAGATGTGTAAGACCAAAAAGTTTAAATTCCCTTTTTAATTATTTTTTTTTAATTCTGTGGTAGTAATAAAAACAACTAAATTGTAAACTACAATTCTGAGAAAACAGTCCAAATTATGAGATATAAACTCTAAATATAAATTGTGAGATAAAAAGTCGCAATTTCCTTTTTATTATTATTATTTTTCTGTGGTGGAAACAAGCATTCAGAGATATCGGTTTCATTACATCACAAGAAGTTTTAAAGTAATTGCTATGAAACTAATGTCTCAATGCAACAAAAGTCTTCTAGGTCTTAAGATAGTCTTCACTAACTTTATGCAAAAGACAGTTATTTATTTTGTTTTGTTTTGTTGCTGTTCTGTATCTGAATGTTGAGGGAAGCTGTCAGTCTGGATTCTCCTCCCGCAAACACAAACACTCTCAGACTAATGTGATTTCCTGCCTCATTCATGGAGTAATTCCTTAAAGAAACAAATTACGGCCCTGAGCGGCCAAGAGCAGGAGACAGCAGACAGAGACGCACAGAACCAAACACACGCTTCACTGCGCTCACTGACCTCTAAGCTGCGCTTAGTTTGTTTGCTCTGAAATACCTCACCAGTGCATTCAGTACTGACACAATACACACGGTTTAACTCCAGCATTCATCAGAGCTTTAGTCTGGATCAGATGCATGTCATGTGTGTTGTCTGATTACAGGACGGTGCTGTGACTCACTCTGACACATGCTGAGCCTGAGATCTAGTAGAGGAGTTATGCTGAGTTTGAGATGAGAAAGTGTGCCTGTAGTTTCTTGGAGAATGACCAGTGCTCATCTGAGGTAAGAGGTCAAACCACGACTTCCTCTTGTCCCAGATGCTTCCTCGAATGCATGTACATTCATGCATTTGGCAGATGCTTTTATTTAAAGTGACTTACACTGGATTATAGATAAGCATTTTACTAGTTCATACATTCCCGGGGAATCAAACCCAAGTACTAGGTTTGACTACATACATAGATGTCACTTTAGACATTTTATAATCATAACTGCATCTAATTTTACCGTTTAATGTATAAATATATACATTAAAAATATATAATATCAAATATATTTTTTATAAATTATATTTTATAAAATAAAATGATTACATTCTAAAATAATTTTAATATAATTTCTTGAGTCATTTTTTATTAACAGCAAGCAATCAGCTGTAGACTCTTTTTACATAAATATGAACATACAGGTACATAAATAAATATAGAATGTCTGCAATAAAGCGTTTAATGTATGTTATATTCTACAGTTGGTGTTAATTACAATAAACATGACTTTTTATACTATAGAATGTTTTTAATGGCTCGTGAAATCATACATCTGTAGTTATGATTTGAAACTGTCTTAGCGCCTAAAAACCATAGACTGACAGCTAAAAACGCGTGGAAAACGCTAGGCGCGCCGCTTTCTGCTTTTTTCCAAAGCGTTCTGGCGCTTGCGCTCCGGAGGCGTCTGCCGTTGCTAAGCAACCATGACCTGCGCTCTCCATGAAGACGCGGACGTTTCAGCAAAGGATAAATGGATTTGCAGCACTAAAAATCGCTTGCAGTAGCTCTGCTACTAAATTTATTTAAAAATGGCTATCCCTGTACAGCTATGATCAGCTGTTCCTTCATCTTGGCTGAGCTTTCAATAGGTGCGTTCGACTTCATGCGGCGCCGCGCAAACCGATCGCCGGCTGACTTGAAGCAGTGCATGCCCGTTAGAAATTTTGTCCGACTTGAATCGGCGCCGACGCACGTCACTGTCACGTGTGGCATCAAAGTACCGCGATAGCGTTTCGAGAGCAGCTGGCTCCCTCTGCTGGCCCAGCTTTTTCAGAGCGACTGCAGGAGCGCTGATGACGACACAGCTGTTTGAGATGGGGCCAGATTCACCGCATGACAACTATCACGTGTGTTTCGGGTTTATTCTAACCTT
>NW_015635524.1:213667-221364 GCF_001515625.1 Sinocyclocheilus rhinocerous
ATACTCTATCACAGATGAAGTGAATTAAATGCAATATTTGTCAAATACACAGCATATATTCCCCCACTTTATTAGTATTTAAATAGTATATATTTATGTTGAACTTTATTCTTGAAGAGATGGCATTGTATTAAGCAGTATATAATCAGTATATCTGTTGCTCATGAAAACGTTTCTGAAACGTCTGTATATTTGACACATATTCAATCGCTATTTCAAATGTAGACGCGTGGCAGGCGCGCTCATAACGGAAGAGCAATATGTGTCAAACATACAGACGTTTCAGAAACGTTTTCATGAGCAAAAGATATACTGATTATATACTGATTAATACAATGCCATCTCTTCAAGAATAAAGTTCAACATAAATATATACTATTTAAATACTAAAGAGGGAGCCAGCTGCTCTCGAAACGCTATCGCGGTACTTTGATGCCACACGTGACAGTGACGTGGCGTCGGCGCCGGTTCAAGTCGGACAAAATTTCTAACCGGCATGCACTGCTTCAAGTCAGCCGGCGATCGGTTTGCGCGGCGCCGCATCAAGTCGAACGCACCTTCTATGTATCTCTGTAGCTTTAACAGCATTGTTAATAAATAACGCTTATACTAACATTTTAAATTTTAAAATGAGCATTTAATTAATAACTATTCAACAGTTTAAACTGCCAATAAACACAGTTATAGTGAATGTAGCCATGCAATCCTGTCAGCGGTTAAAGTGATACGCAGTTCGCGCCCCTCACGTGACTGATGTGGGCGGGGCTAAAACGATCACATCACATGACTGGAACATTCTGCCTCATGACAGTGAATCTGCTGCCAGACACTGAACAAACATCGTAACTCCGTTTATAACTGACAGACACTCATATACGCGCTGGTCGTCTTCAGTACGCAAGGTTTAGTACGTAGTGTTTGGAGTGCTCGGAGTTTGACGCTTTTCCTGACGGACGTCAGTAGTACAGACAGACTGAGGCACGATGGTCAAACGGTGTTTCGCTGCAGGTGTCTGCTGGACTCTACTGATGGGTAAGTCATTATAACTCAGCCAAAGTTATCATTATACATCATCTAGTTTGAACATGAAGATATGACGCTATCAAGCGCGAATCTTACAGACTTATCGACGTCAAACTGTCGCTCGCGTCTGACTGGCTCTGGCTCAAAGTAGTTAACGTATATCCGTCAGTTTGGTGTAGTTTAGTCAGTCTGATTCTCTATAAACTGCGTGTTTGTTTCACTTTTGTCCTTTTATTCACCATTATGTGCTGCTTTTATGTCGTCTTTCGATAACTAAACGTGTTAGTGTTACCGCTTCATCCTGCATTTGCTTTAATTTGTGTGTTTTTGCTTTAATTTGTGTGTTTTTGCTTTAATTTGTGTTGTTTGGACGCGTATAGAGGCGCTGGTGACGAAACGTGAGCAGCAGATCTGCGTCACATTATCAGAACAATAGAGCTTACAGCAATAGTTCAGTCCAGATCACTTTGTCATTTTTCTCACAGTCTCTGATCATACTGCATACTGCACACCAGTGGTGGAGGTAACGAATTACAACTACTCACGTTACTGTAATTAAGTCGTTTTTTCGGGTATTGTACTTTTTTGAGTATATTTTTAAAGCTGTAATTTTACTTGTACTTAAGTACAAATTAAGCAAAATAATCTACTTCATTACTTTTAAATCGTAGTTCGTTACTGAGTACGCCCACAATTTGAATTAATATTCAAACCTTTGACGGCACTTCAGTAGCCAATAAAGATATCCGATCGTGAAGGGACCAATAACAGCCCTGATATCTTTATTCTTGAATAGATAGCGATGTAGTAAGCCATATATAATCAGTATATATATCTGTTGCTCATGAAAACGTTTCTGAAACGTCTGTATATTTGACAAATAATTGCATTTAATTCACTTCATCTGTGATAGAGTATGCAAACACCGCGCGAGCGTCACTAACGGGAGCAGAAAGTGTCCGGCTTGACGGTTCCGTTTTCAACTACGCCCCCGACTGCAAGCGGCTGCTCTCGTTGACTGCCGACTGTAGCCGTGCTTCAAGTCGAAGGCACCTGTTGCTGATCATGTCTGTTGCTAGGCTGGAGCAGAGCCATAGAAAGAGAGAGTTGCGTCAACGGAAGTCCAAAACGGTCGAGTATGAAGGTAGAATGACGTCAAAAAGATTTGCATGTGCAGGGTAAGAGTTGTGGAAGAGTACATAAGACCGTAAGCGTAAATTAAATTTGCATGCGCAAGCAAAGCTTTGTAAAGGTGTAAATCGTGTTTCAAGCGCAAGAAAAAAATATTTGCAGCATTTTATTGTTACTCTTAAGCGTAATTCATGTATTGTGAAACTGCAGCTTCATGCTAACGCAAAATAAATATGATCTGCATGCTTCTGACTTCCATTTTTCCGCGCTTACACTTTTGGCACGTTTTTGTCGCCAAAAGACGGTCAAAAGCACTGCAAGCCTGTGAACAGTGATTTGCAAGCGAAAACAACAGTTTAAAGAACTGCAAAACGGATTGACTGCATAGAACCAATCTGTATGTGTAAAATCACAACTCTCTCTCTCTACGGCTCTGGGCTGGAGCAGGACCTCTGGACGCATGTGACCGATCAGCTGATCTGTAGACAGTGGAGTAGGCCGAATTTTATTTTTGGGTGGGCCTGGGCAAAAGTGAGCGGGCACTACTAACTAACGGACAGAATCTGACTCGATATTCAGGTCATTTCAATCTTCTTTTCTTTGATCCTATTGAAAAATAAACCATAGAACACAGTGGAAGACACAAACTACCACGTCTCCATCTCCGTCATGAACGTGCCCATTGTCAACATATCAAAATCATTCACAATAGCCCCAATCCCTAAATACTGTTGCAGATTACAAAATGCCAATCAAACTATAAAGTTAGAAGCTGTGTAGAAAGAATCTCTCACACCAGGTCACTAATGCACTTCTGCTCAACTAACACAGATGTGAACTTGTATCAGCTGTCACTTAAAGTGCCCCTATTATGCTATTTGAAATGTTTATAATTTGGTTTTGGGAGTCCCCAACAACAGGTTTACATGCATACAAGGTCAAAAAACACTTTCATTTTCTTATAATATGCATTTAATTTAACTTTATTTCTCAATGACTCTCAAACGATAAAGCACTGCAGTTTCTAAACCAATGTATTGCTCCATCCTTTAATATGACTCCAAGTAAAACAGACATTCTGTAGTAATCTACACATTTCTAGACAATAGCAGGCCCACAGCAGATTAGTAGAACTACAACATGAGTTAGCCAGAGACTTACAGCTGCACTGTAAGTTGAACATCACGACAGAACATCAAAAGTAACAATTATTAATCATACTTACAGGTTGTGATTCGTAGGAGCAAACAGTTTCAAACAAACTGGGCACTGACCCATCTTTCAAAGACAACCGGTTTACGAATCCCGCATTGAACTCGCGGAGATTGGAGTTCAACACAGCAAAAAGTTGTGATTATTCTGCAGTGGTATTGTAATAAAGATTAATTTTAACCACTGATTCTTCACAGCCTCATCCTTTGGAAATGAAACTAAACCAAATTCGCTTTCACAGCGCAGAGCACAGCGTCTTCTTGACATTATGTTACAGCTGCATTACACATTGCATGAAATGTAATTTTCAAAAATCCATAATAGGGGCACTTTAAGTCATAGAATATTGACATACAAGAGAACTGTAGCTACAACCTGTCCACATACAAAACCTGAGTACCAGAACGAAAGTTAAATACTGCTTTATTTATTCCGACAGAAGTCATTTAAAATGTTATTTGTATATTTAAATTTTAATTTCATCATTCTACAGTAAATGTACAAAGATAGCCTATTCAGGGCACTGTATTTCCTCATATTTTTTCAAATATATTAAATATAATTAAGGTGTATAAAATAATTTTATTCAGAAATGTCATGCTTGTGATTTTTTTTTATTTGTTAATTCGTTATTTAATTTAAGAGGTCTACATATTCGGAAACAGGTTAGGTTAGTTGCCGTTGTCAGTTGCAAATATTATAAAAATAATCTTTGTGAGGACGACTGGCAGCAACTTGTCTTAAATTCTTTAGACACCACACACTAAAAGACTTTAAACACCGACTGAAAACCCTGACTGAGCCCAAATTACATTCATAATCGGCCTGACAGTAGTGTGTTCTCAGCCTTACATAATGAACCCGATCAGCCTGCGCTTGGAACTGAAAAGTCTTACCGTTACTTGTGGGTTGATAGACAGGTTCTTTCACTTGCGTCCTTTTTACAGAATTATGCTTTGCTGCATTTTCTAACACACAACTGCAAATTATAGGCTAACTGCATGAGTGATTCACATGTGCGTCATGCCTGAGACAACCTGGATAACACCTAATTGCCTAACACAGCTGTCAATCAAACTCATCAAGAATTATGCAAAAACACATTTAACTTATTTTAGTATTTGAGATATTATAATAGTGCTGTAATTGTGATAAAATAGATTAAACGACAATTAATTAACAAATAGGCCTATTTGTATAATAAACTGGGACCGTCAGGCCCGTCCACTGGCTACGCCCCTGTCTGTAGATGTAATGTGACTTAGGGCTGAGCAGTATGGCGGTATACAGTTGTGCTCATAAGTTTACATACCCCTTGCAGAATATGCAAAATGTTAATAATTTACACAAAATAAGAGGGATCATGAAAATTGCATGTTATTTTTTTATTCAGTACCGTCTTGAATAAGCTATTTCACATAACGGATGTTTATATATATTCCACAAGACAAAATAATAACTGAATTTATAAAAATGACCCCATTCAAAAGTTTACATACCCTTGAATGATAATACTGCGTGTCATTTCCTGGATGATCCACGACTGTTTGTGATAGTTGTTCATGAGTCCCTTGTTGGTCCTGAGCAGTTTAACTGCCTGTTGTTCTTCTGAAAAATCCTCCAGCTTCTGCACATTCTTTGGTTTTCCAGCATCTTCTGCATATCTGAACCCTTTCCAACACTGACTGTATGATTTTGAGATCTTTTCACTCTGAGGCAGGGCTTGAAAACTAAAAAAAAAAAAATCCAGTCTGTTCACTCCGAGCAGAATCGATATTTCAGCGTTTCTGTTCCTGAATTCCTCTGTATTATTATCGTTCCAAAACCGGTTTGCCAAGAAAAAATAACAGTTAATAACATTACTTTTTAAAACTTTGTTTGCCTATAATAATAATAATAATAATAATTACAAATTGCCTAATAATAATAATAAGTAGAGCGTTTTCTACTCGAAAAAGAAAAAGGAGAAAAAAAAAAAAAGAGAGATCTTACCCCGCTGAGCTTAGTCACAGCCAATACAGCATCATCTTTTCTAGATTTTGGCCAAATTATAGGCTACTAAACAAAAGAAAAAAATCTGGTAACATAGAGCTGGACAATAATTCAATATGTATTGCGATATAATTTTTTTTCAATAACGGTGATATGATTTGTAAACACATTTCCGATATTTCGATTACCAGTGTTCCCATATATTGATTTATTTGTGGCGTTTGATACATTGACTTAAAACGCGGCGCGGGTGTTTTATATGAATGTATCTCTGAAGGGAATTGACTGTCTTCAGAAAAGTTTCGATGGCATTTTCATTTGATCTGATAAAGTAGCATTCATGAGCGGAGCTGCTTTGATTACAGCCATTACTGGAGAAACCGATGTTTCTGCCGCTCTCAAAGCGCCTCCTGCTGGCAGACAATCAGTTTGCATTTTCAATAATCCCGTCTACAGCAACATGTTTTTGTTGCTCAATTTTTGGGTTTTCTGCAGCAATTCAGAGCACTTTTCATACTCTTTATCCTGGCCAAAGCACTTTTTTTTTTTCAATCTATAAGAATAATCAGCCTACACTACCAGTCAAAGTTTTTTGACAGTAGGATTTTTAATGTTGTTTTTTTTTTAAGAATTCTCTTCTGCTCACCAAGCCTGCATTTATTTTATCCAAAGTATAGTAAAAACTGTAAAATTTTGAAATATTTTTACTGTTTAAAATAACTGCTTTCTATTTGAATATATTTTAAAATGTAATTTATTGCTCTGATCAAAGCTGAATTTTCAGCATCATTTCTCCATTCTTCAGTGTCACATGATCCTTCAGAAATCATTCTAATATGCTGATTTGCTGATTATCAATATTTAAAATTTAAACATTATACACTATACCATTCAAAAGCTTGGAGTCGGTGTATATATATTTTTTAGAAAAAAAGGAAATTATAGAAATGAATACTTTTATTTAGCAAGGATGCTTTAAATTGATCAAAAGTGATGATAAAGAAATTTATAATGTTACAAAAGATTTCTATTTCAGATAAATGCTGTTTTTCTGATCTTGCTATTTATCAAAGAAACCTGAAAAAATGCTGCTCTGCTGTTTTCAACATAATAATAAATGTTTTTTGAGCAGCAAATCAGAATATTAGAATGATTTCTGAAGGACCATGTGACTGGAGAGTAATGATGCTAAAAATTGAGCTTTTAAATCACAGAAATAATTTACATTTTAAAATATTTCCAAATAGAAAACAGTTATTTTAAATGGTAAAAATATTTCAAAATGTTACTGTTTTTGCTGTATTTGGATCAAATAAATGCAGGCTTGGTAAGCAGAAGAGAATTCTTTAAAAACATTAAAAATCTTACTGTTCAAAAACTTTTGACTGGTAGTGTATGTTAGCCTATAGTAAGTTTAAAGATATTAATATTAATAATAAGGTGAGTCTGAGATTTTTATTTGACAGTGATTTCACATTTCTTGTTTGTATGAAGGCTAAATACAAATAAAAGGTGAACATTAATTTATTTGTGCTGTTTTTCCCCCTAAAATATTATATAGTTTTATAGAAGGAGGTTTCATAGACTTGGCAAATCCATTTTTCATAAGTTTGTAGGTACAGACATCGGTTGTGGGTGTTCTTGGCAGTTATTATGAGGCTTTTTTTAATAGTGTTCATATCGATATCGGAATTATATGGTATCGACCGAAATTAAGAAACATATCGTGATATAAATTTGGACCATATCGTCCAGCCCTATGTTAACACTTTAAAGACATGAAAGTATTTTTTAAGATATTTAAAAATGTTTGCTGCATTGTTAAAAAATGCTACTCGTATAAATAGCATTTTGAGAGAAAAAGTCGTGTAGGCTCACATCGCATTTTATTATTAGGCTACATTCAGAAATAATGTGCTAAAATGCCGGTAAAGCAAAATGTTTACAAACATTATAAACACTATATATATATAATATACGTAGCCTATACATAGGCTATCTATGATAAACAGTTATTAGTTTCCTTCTCTCCACAACAAATCCTCTAAAGTTAAGGCTATGCGTTTAGGCTATAAAAATGCCAGTCCAAAAACAAATTAAATTAATGTGAAACTGATGCCTACCTCGATTGGTACGAATCTAAATGTTTCCATATTCGCGATGTGTCTGGATGCTAAAATATTATTATGTAATAGGCTTTGTACTGCACTCGCATCGACATCATCCTTCACATCGGCTATATCAGCACAGTGAGGCGGTGGTCACGCTGAACGCAACAGATTGTACAGCGGAGCAGTGCAACTTTTTATGTTCCTTTAACTGTATTTTATTTTGATAAT
>NW_015635524.1:221544-224797 GCF_001515625.1 Sinocyclocheilus rhinocerous
TGATAATGAACAGGCTGCAATGTCGCAAAATATGTTGTGTGTGCGTGTGAGGCGCCGCCACGATATGGTCATACCAACGCTGGTTGGTTTTACAGATAGAAGCAAAACATCATTCAAAACTGTCAAGATTTTCAAAATAAAGAAAACTATCTTCTGCTGTCTTGTTTTCCTTTCCGTGAAATTTGGATCGCGTCACAATAAACCTAAACTCAGCACATTTTTTTCTTACGTTTTGTTAATCTGTCAATGATTTAAGTGAAATACATTTTTTGTAGGCCAATATAGGCTATTCCTTTATGTGTAAGCCTATAGTTTTATTCTGTTTTCTCCATTCACAAGCGCTGCAGGTGTGCGTGATCTGTTGAATCCATCTTACACTATCCTCGGATGTTTATCCATTGCCATTGCGACTTACCTATGATGAGTTCACAGCTGAGCGGGCATTGCACGCGTTGGATGCGTCAGCGTCACATTTGCATATCTGAATTTCTGATTGGTTGACAGCAAATTTCAAATATTAAATAGAACGATAAAATAACGTTATCAACCGGTTAATGGCCATTTAAAATGTTCGATTCTGTTCGAAACTATGAAATTTGATTTCGTTTCTGTTTCTGGTTCTGTTCCTGTCAAAATTTCGTTAGTACTGCACTTCAGAAGCTACATAAATACATACATGTTTCCAAGAAGACAAAATAAGGACAATTTACCCTGATCATCCAATTCATAAAGTTTACTTAATGCATCATGTTGCTTTCTTGAGCATCAGTAAATGTTTTCACCTTTTGTAATTATGTATGAGTCCCTCAAGTGTCCTCCGTTTGAAAAGATGAATCTCAAAATCATACAGTCAATGTTGGAAAGGGTTCAGATATGCAGAAGATGCTGGAAAACCAAAGAATGTGCAGGAGCTGGAGGATTTTTCAGAAGAACAACAGGCAGTTAAACTGCTCAGGACCAACAAGGGACTCATGAACAACTATCACAAACAGTCGTGGATCATCCAGGAAATGACACGCAGTATTATCATTCAAGGGTATGTATACTTTTGAATGGGGTCATTTTATTAATTGAGTTATTATTTTGTCTTGTGGAGTATATATAACATCCGTTATGTGAAATAGCTTATCCAAGACGGTACTAAATAAAAAATAACATGCAATTTTCATGATCCCTCTTATTTTGTTAAAATTATTAACATTTTGCATATTCTGCAAGGGGTATGTAAACTTATGAGCACAACTGTATTTCGTTACTGGGGAATAAAGTGTCTTTATTTTAAAAATCTTTAGAGATTTTGTTATATCGTGTATTCAGCGGTATGCAAGTACGTCTGCGTAACATAGAACTACTTAAAAGTTATATACACCTTTGAGTTAGGGTTGGGCGATGTCTACCAAATTGGCATCGGACGATGTCTACAGTGAAACATCGTGATGGACGATGACATCGGGGGGCGGGGTTAGGGGTGTGCCCGAAGCGTGAAACAAATAACGCGTTATACGGAGCCACTAAAAGGTTAGCCGCTTGCTAGCGGTAGGCTTTTGCATTACAGTACATGAAAGTTCACTTACCACATACTCCGAGTAAGGAGAAATGTCTGATAGGACGATGGCGAATGATTTGCAGATCCTGAGCACCAATGACAAACATCTAATCTTGTCAAATGTGTGGTAAGTACTGCCGCTCCATAGTATAGAGTCCTTGTGATCGCGAATCTCAAAAGTGAAAGTAAAATGAGACCGGCAATCGAAAGCAGTTTCAATAGCGGCTCCCTGATGCCCACAATTTATATACAGTCGCCAATACTTACCCAACGATATAATTGCGAGAAAAAGTATTTAAATATTTTTTTATCCTCCCATCTCGTAGGTTATTTATTCCCTTTAGGGGTTCTGTAGTACACTTAATGTCCTTTCCGAACACGGAACTGGTTCTGTAGTACACTTCATTTCCTTTCCGAACACGGAACTGGGATGCGGGGGATGATTTCAGCTTAACATGATATATATAATATGCATGCATGAATGAGAAAATAAAGAGTGGGACGCACTTGATAGAGCAAGAAGCAGTGAAAAAGAACTAAATCCGCTGCTCGCGCTGACTGACACACCGAAGCGCACGCACTGAAAGCCCCTCTCTCAGACAGCATGCCATCGCGAAAGCAGATCTCTTTCGTGTTTCATTGTATTTGAATGGTCAAATATGCACACAATTATGTCAAAATCGTGTGAAGTATTCCCGTAAACACAGTCGGTTATGTGTTAAATAAACGTAAACAGTTGGGTGAAAACTGGATGTGTATCAGTTAGGGATGTCAACGATTAATCGATGATCGATTAATTGACGATAAGTGGTGCAATTGTTTAAAGCTGTCGATGGTCGATTAAGCATTTTAATATACATCTAGTCAAACCCGCGCTCGCTCCGTCTCGTATGCACGCACGCATGCACTGTCACGATTTAATGCACTGTAAATGCCGGATTTTTTTAAACAAATAGGCCTACCGCAACGCAAAAATTAAAAGTCTGACATTTTCCGGAACAGGATCCAGCAGGATCAAAGTAAGTACTCACAGTTACGTTTAAGATAATTTTATTTTAAATGCCATAATGTCAGTTAAAACATTGCAATTGTGTTTTAAAATACAACAACGAGCACCACGAAACCATTTAAAGAGGCGCGTTCAGCGGTCTCTGTGACGGGATAGGAAACAGTCAACAAAGTAAAATGATCTCAAACGAGCTCTCTTTATTTTTCATTTTATCAAATGATCATAATCACATCTATTCATTTTACAATCCTGCTACTAGCATTTTATTCAGACTAAAACCCCTTTAATTCGGGTGAGAAATTTTTTTTTTGACATCCTGTCATGCCTGCATAGACGCATTTTGCAGCATTAAGGTTAGCGATTAATCGATTAATTGATCATTAATTTAAACGACGATCGATCATGGAAATGATCGAAAATTGACATCCCTAGTATCAGTATATTGGATTCGTGCAGTTGGTCTTAAAGGGGCAGCAGTCTAATTTTCCTGCTGCTGTGTCATTATTAATGTTAATTAATAATGCTGCACTCACTGCACTTGACTGAATCACTTTTGGATCTTTAACAGGGGTGGAACGGTTCGCAGAAAAAAAATCGAACCGTACGGTTCTCCACACACGGTTCGGCACGCGCTAGGACCGCGGTTCAACTTAAATCTGACAAAGCATCTGTAATATGGTTTGCTATAAATAACACAT
>NW_015635524.1:226410-226958 GCF_001515625.1 Sinocyclocheilus rhinocerous
AACGTGGACAAACCATTCACTCTTGTTCAATGCGAATGCCTTATGCTGGAATATGAGCATTTATTCCGTCATCACCTGGGTGTTGATAGCGCGCGCGCACAGGTGCGACCTGAACAGCACACGTTGATATCTGTGTTTAAGCTAACCTCGTTTAAGCTTTGCCAGTTTAAACATTTAAGAGCCAGAGGACGTGAGCTTGCGCACGCTGTAAGAAGATTTGCGCGTGCGCTCAACCGAAGCTAAATATTAAGCTTTCTCTGAAGTATTGTGTTTAAATGGACAAATTCACACAAAAATTATGTCAAAATGCCCGTAAGTATCCTATAGCAGACAGCCAGCTGAACGTACAGTATCAGTGCACTGGATCAGTGCATTCTCTTAAAGTGACAGCACTTTCTTAATATTAATCAAACAGCAACAACAATGAAATCACTCACTGCTCTTGATTGAATAGCTTTTGTAACTTTAATAAAGATTAATCTTTAATTTATACAGTCAAATATGCAATGCTGTTTTACATTTCATTACTTTATTAAATTTCTGTACCT
>NW_015635524.1:227865-230371 GCF_001515625.1 Sinocyclocheilus rhinocerous
AATGGACAAATTCACACAAAAATTGTCAAAATGCCCGTCTTGGTAAGTTTCATAGTAGACATAGCCGGCTGAACGTACTGTATCAGTGCACTGGATCAGTGCATTCTCTTAAAGTGACAGCACTTTCTTAATATTAATCAAACAGCAACAACAAAGAAATCACTCACTGCTCTTGATTGAATAGCTTTTGTAACTTTAATAAAGATTAATCTTTAATTTATACAGTCAAATATGCAATGCCGTTTTACATTTCATTACTTTATTCTATTTCTGTACCTGAAAACTAATCTTAGACCTACCTAAAAAAAAACTGAAAATCACTGTGTATTTTATTTGTATCTTTACTCTATTGTATTTATTTGTGCTGTTCTTTATTTTTATTTGACCGTATAGTTTTTGCCTAAACATAGCACATATCGAACTATACAGAAACCGTGACTCTAAAACCGTGATACAAACCGAACCGTGAATAAGTTTAACCGTTCCACCCCTAATCTTTAATAAGAATCAGTTCATGTTTGATTGATACAGTGAATACTATGCAGTGTTTTATTTATACACTTTATTCAATTTCTGTAGCATTTTTTACTACATGTTAAATAAAACTACTGTAGTTGAATAAATTAAAAGTTTATTATATATTTATTTGTTCTATTGTGTTTGGTATTGCTGCTTTTTCTTATTTTTAATAACAAAAATAAAAATAGCTATATCGAGATATATATCATTATTGTGAAATAAAATTTCTCATGCCGTGAAATAAGATTGTGGTCATATCGCCTACCCCTAATGTGACTATATAGAGCACAGTCGGGCCCCGGGAGTAAAGCTGCATTCATTTTTTTCCATAGAGTAATTGATTTTTTTAACATTAACTTCTAAACTGATAAAGATAGACAGTGTGAGCTCTTAGGTTTATGCTTCTGTTAAAGCTATCAGTCTACATTTATTGTTTAAATTATTGAGTTTAACCGAGGAAGTCCTGGTAAAAAAATTACATTATTCATGATTATGCAAAAAAAAATCCACCAGCCAGATAATTGCAACAAACAAATTGTGCCATAAGAACTATTTAGCTCCGCCTACTCTCATAAAGCACTGTATGTAAGATATTTTAGAACTTATTATTTTGCATACATATTTTGCAGTAAATGTAAACTGGATTTTCAAATACTTTTTTACTTCAATTCAAAATGTTGGTTTGGTTAGTGTGCATATATGTGCCAAAAAAACAATGCTACTGAAAAAGTGCAAATGCATGCTCTAGTCAAGTCACCTTTATTTATATAGCGCTTTTAACAATACAGATTGTGCCAAAGCAGCTTTACAGTATCAAATAGGAAAATAGTGTCAATGCAAAAGTATTACTCTATGCAGCAGACATTAAGTACATGGCTTTTACTCCCCAAAACATCTACTATATTGTTTGCCGTTACAGTTTTGCTCCTTCAGTGGTTTTTTTGAATGTCATCAGTGGATGATGCAGTGGGTTGTTAGAGCGTCTAAACCATGCTCGGGCACGCCTTGACCTCCTGCTCAAACATCCTCTGTGGTTCTTCTCACTCTTCACACTTGGCAGGTTGTGATCAGTCACATGTCATGCAGGAGCTGCTCACATCAACACCATTATTAAGCTGAACACAAGCAGCAGTGACACTGAGATCAGATCAGTATCTGTTCCTCACTCAGTCATCATGTGAATGTGAATATAGCACACTGTAGTGAACACTAGTGCTCATGTAGATGTAAGCAGCTGTCATGTCATGATGTTGTTGAGTTGGCTGCAGATGTTGTTCATCATACACATGATTCACAAGGAACAGTGTGAGATCTCCTCAGCTTCTGTGAATCATACTGATGCTGCTTCAGATGATCATCATACAGTTGAATCAGGTGATCACTTAATAGTCAGAGATAATGTGAGTGTGTGTGTGAGTGAGCGAGAGAGAGAAAGAGAAAAAGTGTGTTTCTGTTGTTTGTGTTTGTGTGTGTGTGTGTGTGTGTGTGTCCCGATTAGGGTTGGGAACCGAGAACCGGTTCTGTTTTTTTTTTAAAGAACCGGAACCGTGAGCTATTTCTAAGTTTTGGTTCCGAAAACGGTTCTGGTGCGACACGTGACCAAGCGCTGTGAGCAGCCTTGCGCCGGCGTTTCCCGTAAAGGATGTAACAAACTAAATAACAGAAATGCCGCCCTGCCTCTTTAATTACTGAGCACATTGCTTCCCATGACGCGCACTCCACAGACGCGCCGCGCCACGTCTTCAACTGCCGAACACATCGTTCCCTCTCGAGCTTTCACGAGACATCACGGAGATATTTCTCCGTTATGGGAACTCCTTCCCTTCCAACCTTTCCTGAAGTCCTATTGGCTCCCGCAACGCCGAGGCGGCGCTGGACGAGTCCAACATTGGACTTTCCGGCCTGCGTGCTCCGGACCCGCCGCGATGTGGCTCGCGGCCCATTCGGGATGAGGCCCACTGCCGCCAGCGTGCCGCTGGTGGGCCCT
>NW_015635524.1:230794-231225 GCF_001515625.1 Sinocyclocheilus rhinocerous
GGAGTCAATAGGACTTCAGTAAAGGTTGGAAGGGAAGGAGTTCCCATAACGGAGAAATATCTCTGTGATGTCTCGTTCCCGCTCTCAGGGAACCGAGGTTACGATAGTAACCGGAGCGTTTTCCACGAGTGTACGCGCACTCACGTCTTTGATAACTGTGTACGTTGTTTTGTCTCACTGTACACGTACCGGCAGCGCGCAGCTCCTGCCGCCACTAAATTACATTATATTTGTCCCATATTGTCATTAATATACATACCGACTTCAACTTGGACCACTAAATACATAGACTGCTATTGTTATGTTATGATATTGTTATGCTATTTCATTAATTTAGGGAAGTGAACAAGTGTCTCTTAGCCCTCAAGGGACTATTTGGCCAACCAGCTTATTCCTGCTTGAAAAGCAAAATGTTATTGATAGTGTAAAAA
>NW_015635524.1:231257-240666 GCF_001515625.1 Sinocyclocheilus rhinocerous
TTAGGCAAAACTGGAACCGGAAAATTTCTAACTATACCCAACCCTAGTCCTGATATGCACTTCGTTCTGGGGACCAAATGTTCCCATAAGTATAGTAATACCAGTAAATGTTTACCTTGTGGGGACATATTTTGGTTCCCATGAGAAAACAAGCTTCTAAATCATACAGAATTATCTTTTTTTGAAAATTTACAAATGTAGAAAGCTTTGTGTGATGGGTAGGGTTAGAGTAGTGGGATAGAAACTACAGTTTGTACAGTATAAAAACCATTATGCCTATTCAATGTCCCCATAAAACATGGAAACCCAACATGTGGTGTGTGTGTGACAGAGAGAGAGAAAGAGTGTGTGTGGTCAGACACTTAATGATTTCACAAACTCCTTCAGTCATGCTGGGATTTCACAAGACGCTTTGCAGTTGCACGGGAATTTACACCGCTTCAACGGCGGTTTACAGCAAAAACATCACCCAGAAGTGAGAAATAATATATATATATACAGGGCTTGACATTAAGCCTTGACATGTGCTTGTCCTTCGGACTAATAAATCGGTCATGCACTTGTTCGAGTCAAAAGGTTACTTCTACTAAGTGTTCTATCAGGTCTTACTTTAATTTGCATATTTGTGACATTTTCCCTCTTCATTCTAGGACAATTTTTACCTTTATAAAGCAATTATTTTCTTAATCTTATTAAATGCATGTTATTTTTCACGTCAAATTCTTAAATTTTATCAATAAATTCAGTTAAAATAATAAGGCACTATAGGTAGGGTCCTAAATGCAGTTTTAGTTTTATTGATTCAGTTTTTTTTTTCCATTTAAATTTAATTTTAAATTTAATAAGTTTTAATGGTTAATTGAAATTGTATTCATCAAAAACCATGTCTAATTAATTGAGTAATAGTCATGAAACTTACACAATTTAACAGCAATTTATTAAAAGTTTAACAAAAAAATTTATTTTTAATGCCCTATGAAATGTTTTTTTTTTTTCTCAAATTCAGTTTTATTTTTTCCAAATTATGTTTTCCATAAATTTTCTGGATTCCATTTTAATGGTTTCATACATTTTAAAGGGGTCCTATTATGCTCTATTACAAAGTCTTGATTTTGTTTTGGGGGTGTACTAGAACAGGCTCTCATACTAGGTTGTTCGAAAAACACATTATTTTTCACATATTTTACATTATTACACCTCTCTCCTCAGTCTGGCATGAATGGCTCGAATAGTTCCTGTATCAAATGAAGGCCCGCCTTCTGAAATACGAAATGTGCTGTGATTGGTTAGCTGGGCCAGTGTGTTTTGTGATTGGCAGCACTCTGCGCCTAGTTGGGAAATGTCATGCCCCTTACCATAGCCACCTGCAGCTTCAATGTAAATATTGCGTCAAAATCAAATCAATTTGAGCGCCATTTAAACCCGGATGATTGTAACCACTCTAAAGCCTCAAAAGCATCTCTAATTAATTGAATTTATAAAAAAAAGAATTATCATATTTCTGTACAAATATGTAAAATTTTCTGGTAAATAAATTCTGGTAAATATTCCTTAATGTTTTTATAATATTATTATTATTAGTAGTAGTACTGTCATTACATTCAGTAATATATTTCTGTCACAGTTTCTTCAAGTTAAACCAAACTTTTTTGACTTGTGGATCACTTTTGACTTTTTTAGATCACTTGTGGACTTTTTAACTTGATTTAACTATTTTGACAGGTTGCTGTGAAGACCTTTAAGTTTCTGTTTGTATATGATATGATGATAGTTTTTCTCGAAAGAAACGGTAAAATTCTCATAAATTGACTCTCAGAGTAGTTTTAGAGATTATGTTCATGTGTTCATGTACTCCCTATATTGAGGCGGCAGGGGCTGAAAACAATGCAAGCGTCATGCACGCTTCAGTAACAAAACCGCACATCTGGGGTTACTGTGAGTAGGGCGGATAGGGCCCTACACTGTAGGGTTGTTACTATTCAAATTAAATCAGTATCAACAAAATACATTGATACTTTTAAATATGAAACCAAACTTCCAGTAGGTGGCAGCAAGTCACTGTCTTAATGAGTGAGTCATTGAGTCATTAATTCAACTGATTCATTCAAACAGCTGATTCATTCAAGAATGAATGGGATTTTTCTTACAATAACAGTGTTAAATACACATTGATCAGTGTAGAAATTGTGAAATAGAATGAGATTGTGAGATTACCTGTTTTCCCTATCAGTCATGTTCAAATTATGTCACTTTCTGTGTATCAATTTTATGGAATGTTCCTTTTTTTTAAAGCAGGAAATCATGTGCTAATAGGTTTGCGTAATGCAGCTTAATATTGTTTTGGAAATGTAAAAATGTATGACACTGAGAAGTATGACACTGATGTGATTGGTTGGATCAAAGATCCCTGTGAATGTTTGTTTAATGTCAGATCTGGTTTAGAATCAGAATGAGCTCTATTCGCCAAGTGTGCACAACCACACAAGGAATTTGTTGTGGTTTCCAGGAGCTCTGGTTACATACATACTTTCATATATAACACTAGAGAATAGAAAGAACATTTAAATAAGATTAAGAAAAAGAAAAAAGAAAAGAAAAGCAATATACATATAGATCAGAAGGTTTATGTACAGATGTGTGTATAATGTACTGTATATACAACTGTATGAATAAAAATAAGTATTGACATATAAATATCTATTATTTGCCTAACTCTCAGGTGACATAAACACTACAAGAGTACTGGATTACAGGGTTATAAAAACAGGTAGTAATTGGTGTGCTAGCTTTTTAGGGTGGAGATGTCCTGGGGAAAAACTTGCTATGCCTAGATGTTCTAGTGCACAGAGATCATAAGATCTGCTTGAGGGTAGAAGTGCAAAAAGGCTGTGGTCTGGTTGAGAGGGATCTGTGATGATGTTACTTACCTGTTCATTCTGGAGATGTACAAGTCCTGAAGGTTGGGCAGGTGAACACCAGATATCCTCTCAGCTGTTCTAACAGTCTGTTGCAGTCTTTTTATATCTGATTTGCTGGCTGACCCAAACCAGACAGCTATAGAAGTGCACAGAACCGACTTAATAACGGCGAGTAAAACGGTCATCTGCGCCTGTGGCAAATTGAACTTCTTCAGTTGACAAAGGAAGTACAGCCTCTGCTGGGCTTTTTTCAATGTGAGTGTCCTACTTTAGGTCCTGAGAGATGGTAGGAGCCCAGAAACCTGAATGACTCCACTGCTGCCACAGTGCTGTTGTGTGTGTGTGCAGTGTGACAGTGCTCTCTAGTGGACACTGAGGGTCACGACTTATTCACATCCAGTGATGACGATAATGATGATAATGATGGTTGTGTTTCAGGGTGTGTGTTTGCGGCTCATGCTGTGACGTTTGAGGTGACTGATGGAAACTCCACCTGCATTAAAGCAGAACTCAGCGCCTCCTTCAGCATCTCCTACAACGCCGCCAATGGAACGGTACCACACACACATACACACACATGCAGACACGCACGACACACACACACACACAATACACATGACTCTTACACACACACACAAACATTCACACATTTTTTGACACACTCTATATAAATATATTTATTTAATTTATAAAATTTTTGAAATGTTTCGACCCTATGTCTATTTCATGCCATATCAGAGTGAATGAACAGAGCTCACTTCCGCCTTCACCTACTGCTCTGAGTGTGTGTGTGTGTTCACTACTCTGCTGTGTGTGGGCACTTGGATGGGTTAAATGCAGAGCACAAATTCTAAGTATGGGTTACCATACTTGGCCTACACGTCACGTCATTACTTAAGTAAGTAAAGAAAAGGAAAGGAAAAAAATTTATAAAAAGTTTTTGTTAAAACAAATATGCTTATTTGTGACCCTGTAATTATATTTTGCATCACATGTGGACCTGGTAGACATTATTCTTTTCTTTTTTTTTTGCACATTTGCTGTCTGACTTGAGTGGAGTGACTTTATGCTAGGGCCAAAATGAAAATCTTACATTTGATTTTTTTGATGCTAATATATAGGGTGTTGTCCTAGATGCAACACTGTGCATTTTGTCCAGTGTGTGACTGGCATATTTTATTTTTAATTAGATAATCATCAAGTGTTCTAAAATATAAGCACAAAAAAAAAATCAGTGAGAGTATACATACAATATATACATACGTATGTGATTTCAATTGTAGATATTTAAACATTGCCAGGATGTCAATGCCTGGCATGAAATGGTAACACTTTACAATAAGATTCCATTTGTAACATTAACTAAGGTTAATAAAAGCCGTAGAAGTATTGTTCCTCGTTACAGTGTGTTAATTTCAACATTTAGTAATGTTAATTTGCATCTGTTAACATTAGTGAATGAACTATGAACTACCATTAATGATCAGTGTATAAATAATATTTAATATTTTATTACATTTATTCCTTTTTTATTTATTTATATTTTGTAATAAAGTTCAGCACTATTTGAGTGTTCATTCAGGATCCATTTTAAAAACTATCGGTTGATTAATCGGTTATCGGCCAGTGTGGTCCAACCTAGTTATCGCATCGGTAAAATCCACATCAGATGACCTCAAATATAAATAGTCTAGGAATGTTCTAGTTTTAAACTTCAAAACTGTTAAACTGATAATCAAATAATTTTGTAATTGTGATTACTGATTATGATTGTCACCATTCGAGATATTATATTTATTTACACTAGTTTCCTGACTTAAATTATTATATAAATAACAGACTATACATAATAAAAAACAGTAAAACTCGAAAGCTCAAGCAGTGAAATTCCTGATAATTGATTCCAATAATTCCATGGTTGCTAGGTTAGGAAGAGTAAGTCAAACTCTGGCCAGAAAATGTATCCTTTTAAGAGGGAAGCTCTGATAGGGGGATTTAAACTTTTGACATCTTGCAACCCCAAGCATGAAAACTCATGGAGGTTTAATAAAAACAGTCAAATATTTATTTTCCTTGTTTTCCTTTTTGTTGAAGAAAATGTAAAGAGATTTATTTTTTTTAAATACATCTTAAGTCATTTTTTGTCAACAATTTTGCATGTTGATATAGTCACATTGTTTAATGATTTCAGTGTTGTCTCATCGTTGTTTTGGATGAGTGTCTGCTCACAGGTGTTTCTCTCGCAGGAATTGTGTCGGTGATGACGAACGCGTCGGATATCTCGGCGAGGCTGAACAGCACTTACAGGTGTCTGAGCTCCATGTCCGTCAGTCTGAGCACCGAGGTCAACGTCACCTTCTCAGATGTTCGCATGGAGGCGTACATGAACGGAGCAAACCTCAGCACAAACGGTACATGATGGTAGCATGTGACCTTTTTGACATTGAACTAAGTATCATTTTACTTCTTCTTGTTAATCCCACATCAAATGTTGGTTGCCCAGCATACACAGTGGCATAAATCATGCAGTCCTCTTACATGTAAATGAATCATCCTTCTGAACTGGTTCTTTTCAGTGAACCGGTTGAACAGGTTATTGAATTTATTGTTTGAACTGTTCATTCTTGAATCAGACTGATTGAACTCTAAATTGGCCTTTCATTCATTTGTGGCTACTAATGGGGGCTGCTGAGTAATCTGATGCTCAGAGCCGGAGTGAATGGAGCGCCTGACTCATGCAGGAAAATAAACTTGCTCTAATAGATCTATGCAGCAGCTGAGTGCGTAAGTTTACTACACCCTCAGAGTCTGCAAAAATGTGCATCATTTAAAAAGTAAATAAATAAAAGACAGTTTTGTTATTTTTATCTAAAACTATTAAAAAAAACTTTGTCAATTGAAATACAGCTAAAAAAAATATTAGATGAAAAACCTGAAGATGAAAAAAGAGAAATTTTGCCTTGGCAAATACTTGAAATAAAAGTTGAACTACTAAAATGACTAAAACTGAAGTTAAATAACAATAAATAAAGGAAAAAAACTAATGATAATGACAAAAGCACATAAAATTACTAAAACTTAAACAGAAATTTAAATGAAAACTGAAATTATGAAAATAAAAGCTAATTCAATATTCAACATAAGCAACATTATGTTCTAATATTACATGCCATGTGTGTATGTATGTGTATATATATATATATATATATATATACATACACACACACACACACACACACACACACACCCACAGCAGTCCATATTAGAAGAGGATGCAAACTCCCTCAAATGTGTGTGTGTGTGTGTGTGTGTAAATTCTAATTCAAATTATTAATAAATACTATAATAGTATATAGGGGTGGGCGATCTTCCAAAAACATCTGAATCGTGATCTTCCCAATTTTGAGATGTACTATGGAGAATATCCAGAGTGGAACAAGCCTATGACTTACCTATTTGCACAGTTTAAAAAACACAGTATTGCATTAAACAATCAGTTGTCAAAATGGTCATTAAAATCTGTTAAAATTTAAAACACTGCATGAATTTTACATTGATTCTTATTAAAGTTATAAAGTGATTCAGTCAAGAGCAGTGAGGGATTTTCTCTGTCTTTTGTTGTTTGATTAACATTAATGACAGACAGTTATCCTTAAAAAGGGTAAACCTCCAGAATCCTGCTCCTCATACAGACCTATAGCCTTGCTGAATGTCGATCGCAAAGTACTGGCCAAAATTTTGGCTGTTCGTTTAGAAGGCATACTACCATTAATTATTAAAGCAGATCAAACTGGTTTCATAAAAGGACAAAATTCATGTGATAATGTTAGGCGTCTTTTAAACATAATTCAGGTGTTTAAGCAAAGAGGGGTGGATGGCTTGGTTCTTTCATTAGACGCCGAAAAGGCCTTTGACCGCATAGAATGGCCTTATTTATTTTCAGTACTGATAAGGTTTGGACTAGGAGACAATTTTGTAAAATGGATCAGAATATTGTATGATCATCCACGGGCTGCGGTCGTTACCAATGGGCTTTCGATCGGACAGTTTTATTACATATAGGGGGACTAGGCAGGGTTGCCCCCTGTCACCCCTCCTCTTTGCGATGGCACTAGAGCCACTGGCAGAGGCTATTAGATCATCTACATCCATTCAAGGTTTGGCTATAGGTACTACACAGCATAAAATAAGCCTGCGGATGACGTTTTGTTATTTTTATCTTCACTTGAGTTATCAGTACCTCCTCTCATTAATATTATTACTCTATTTAGTTTGTTTTCTGGATACAAAATTAACCTAAGTCTGAAGCCATGCCTCTTGGTTGCTTAATTGATATGCCAAGTACTATATCTCTGTTTCCCTTTAAATGGTCCCCTGCAGGATTTAGATACCTGGGAATCTTTGTGACTCCTAACTTTAATCAGATGCATAATGAATTTCATGCCCTTGTTTGAGAAAATAAAACAGGATCTTGATCATTGAAACTCCCTTCCAGTTTCATGGCTGGGTAGGATATCACTAGTTAAGATGAATGTTCTTCCTAGGTTGCTTTATCCTATTCATATGATCCCAGCTGTGTTCTCTAAAAGGGTTTTAAAAGATTTGAATGGATGGTTAAGCTCTTTCATATGGAGCAAAAGACGACCAAGGCTTAAGATGTCAGTTTTACAACTGCCAGGATTTAAAGGGGGTTTAGATCTACCCAATATTAGAACATATCAGTTAGGTGCTCATTTGAGAAATATTTCTAAGTGGATAACAAAAGATGTCTCCTCAGTATGGTTCGATATTGAAACAAGTTTATCCAAATATTCATTACCAGACCTATTGTTTTTTAAGTTTTAAAATCATTAAAGAAAGTTGTGTTAATCCTGTTACGCTTAATACACTTAGAGCATGGCGGCTAGTTAGACGCCTGGAGGGTAGGTCTAAATTTACCTCTGTATTTTCTCCAATTTGATATAATCCAGATTTCCAACCAGGAATGATGGATGCTGGCTTTAAGCTCTGGTGTGAAAAGGGCATTGTTAAGCTACAAGATTTGTTTATTGATAATAATTTAATGTCATTTCAACAAATAATGGATAAATGAGTTATCAAAATCAGAATTGTTCAGATTTTTACAAATTAGGCATTTCATCCAATGCCTAAGTAAGTACAACTTTGAAAGACAACTTTGAAATAGCTCCAGTTGAAAGACTGCTTTTTCAAACAACTGGGAGAACATCGATTAGCCTTTTCTATAACACTTTATGCTTTATGAATGGCACTGACTCACAGAATATTAGGAAGAAGTGGGAAAAGGAACTATCAATTCCGATTGATGAGGATGTTTGGGAGGCAGTCTGGGAGGGTGCTAAAAAATATCAGTCTGTAACCGTGCAAGAGCAATTCAGCTGAAGATACTGCACAGGCTACATGTATCTCCTAATCGCAGACATACTTTTAACAGTTCCTTTTCCCCATTTTGTCTTAAATGTAAGACCGAAATTGGTACTCTGACCCACTGTTTATGGTCATGCCGTTTGATACAGGATTACTGGTGTAAAATACTTAGAGAAATGCAAAAGATTTTGAGTTTAGATCTAGATTTAAACCCTTTGTCATTGTTACTAGGATTGCCTGATAGTAAGGTAACTTCTCTGGCTAACAGAAGGCTCTTTAATGTCATGACATTTTCAGCACGGAAAAACATTCTTTTGCAGTGGACCTCTGATAAAGCCCCCTCTGTGAAGGGCTGGCAAAGTGTTAATGGAGCTATTACCACTGGAATACCTTACTTGTATAAGAGGGTAGGGCTGTCGCGATTCGTCGATTTTATTTGACTATTCGATTTTTTTAAATCCTCGACTTTTTTGCTCGCGTCGACTAACCGGCAAAATACCGGAAGTGGCGCATTTCACGGACGAGAATCCATAAAACACATTATAAGACTGTTTCCCAAGGCTGCATAGTATATTAAACCCATTTAAAAATCATAATTAAGCATAATTGTGAATTCACAAACGCTCATCGCGGTTTCAAAATAAAAGCTGAAACCCTCAATCTGAGTTTACACCTTTTGATGTCCACATATTCGTTTAATTACAGCGGCTATAGCATTTCTGTCCTAAAGAAATGGCCAAATATTAAAGATTAAGTGGTCATCTGAATTAAATTGTGCTTGGTCAATATTAAACAAGTATTAGATCGCACAAGTAATGTGTAAAAATAATCATCAGGCCTTTGGCGCCCTCTGCAGGCCTTTGTTGTAATGTGTAATGTACATTAGATTACCACAAAAAAATTTATTATAATTGTAGGGGCCTATGAAATCCGTTTTATTTCCAAATTCAGTTTTTTTTTTTTTTCATTTTCGTTTTTCTATACTCTGTTTTAATGGTTAAATTAAATTTTATTAATCAAAAAGCCTGTCTAATTAACTAAGTTTTACAGTATATATATATATTATGTCACGATTTAGCTAAGTAAGTGTGTGTGTGTGTGTGTGT
>NW_015635524.1:240883-242463 GCF_001515625.1 Sinocyclocheilus rhinocerous
TTGGTGCCCTCTGCAGGCCTTTGTTGTAATGCGTAATGTACGTTAGCTCTATTGTTTATAATACATTATGTGTTTTAACAGTTTTGTTCAATAAAACCATATGATTTCTTGCTTTTGATACTTTATTTTAATTAGTTATTGCCTCATTGCTATTATATATGTATTTTAAGTAATTTTAAAGGCTGTGTTCACTTACATCTATTTTTATTACCACAAAAAAATTAATTATAATTATAGGGCCCTATGAAATCCGTTTTATTTCCAAATTCAGTTTTTTTTTTCCATTTTCATTTTTCTATACTTTGTTTTAATGGTTAAATTAAATTTTATTAATCAAAAAGCCTGTCTAATTAATTGAGTTTTACAGTTTTATCTTTACCAAATTCTGTTTTCCATTATTTTCTGGATTCCATTTTAATGGTTCCATTAAATTTTAATAATCAAAAGCATCTCCAATTAATTGATTCTATTAAAAAAAAAAAAAAAATCTTTTTTTTTCAGAAACTGCACATTTACATTTTTCTCCTAAATAAATTCTGGTAAATAACATTTCTAGTAAATACTCCTTTAAAAAGTGTTTTTTGATTATAATGTTATTATTAGTAGACTAGAACACGTGGATATGTTGTCATTCTTACACTATAATACTGAACTTTGATTTCAGTGATTTGGACTATGAGATGGACACTTGCTTCTTGCACTCTATGTTGCACATTTGCTTTCAAAAAAGGATTTCATAGACATTTGGATTTCATTTCGTTTAATAAAATATAGTTTAATCAAATATTCTTAAGTAAAATGGGGGATTTTTTGTGGGAAATTAATCGTTTAGATTAATCGATAAATTAGTCGATGGATTAATCGAAATAAAAATAGTCGTTAGTGGCAGCCCTAAAAGACGGACCTTTTCTACAAAGTATGGGAACCGTTTGTAAATTATTTGGACCCCTGGGATTGCCAATATTATGCTGTTTGGTTTTCATGGATGAAACTCTACCAATATGTTGAAATTTGGACATTTGAGCAGGGGTTTTTTTTTTCTACTTTTAGTTCTTACTTTTCTTAAGATCCAAGTTAATGGATGTTGTTGATGTCTTTGTCTATTGTGACTTGCAGTTTGTGAAAAATCAATAAAAATAAAATAAATAAAAAAAACATTAATGGCAGACAGCAGTAGGTTTATTAGGGATCAAGGTTGCCAAGGTCATGTGTGTAATTAAAGGTCATGGGTTTGATTAAAGGGGTCCTATTATGCTCTTTTACAAAGTCTTGATTTTGTTTTGGGGGTGTATTAGAACAGGCTCTCATACTAGGTTGTTCGAAAAAAACACTTTATTTTTCACATATTTTACATTATTACAACACCTCTCTCCCCAGTCTGGCATGAATGGCTCGAATAGTTCCTGTATCAAATGAAAGCCCGCCTTCTGAAATACGAAATGTGCTGTGATTGGTTAGCAAGGCCAGTGTGTGTTGTGATTGGCACCACTCGGCGCCTGGTCGGGAAATGTCATGCCCCTTACCATAGCCGCCTGCATGCTTCAGTGTAAATATTGCGTCAAAATCAAATCAATTTGAGC
>NW_015635524.1:245227-257989 GCF_001515625.1 Sinocyclocheilus rhinocerous
TTCGAAAAACACATTATTTTTCATAGTTTACATTGTTACAACACCTCTCTCCCCAGTCTGGCATGAACGGCTCGAATAGTTCCTGTATCAAATGAAGGCCCGCCTTCTGAAATGTATCAAATGAAGGCCCGCGTTAGCTGGGCCAGTGTGTGCTGTGATTGGTTAGCTGGGCCAGTGTGTGCTGTGATTGGTTAGCTGGGCCAGTGTGTGCTGTGATTGGCAGCACTCGGCGCCTAGTTGGGAAATGTCATGCCCCTTTACCATAGCCACCTGCAGCTTCAGTGTAAATATTGCGTCAATATCAAATCAATTTGAGCGCGATTTAAACCCGGATGATTGTAATCACTCTAAGTTCGTCAGCCTTGGGAAAGCTAGCGTGTCTCCGACATAAGCAGTGGATTTATTGATTTATTTAGGCTACTGTATATTGCTGCTGCTGCCACACAGATCTAAAATAAACAAGAGATTTATTTCCCAGCCGTTTACCTTCACAGACATAACTGACTGTTTTTGTAACTCGTGTGTTTTTAACTTAAACTTGTGTGTGAATGAGAACTTAGTTTAGTACTCACATGCTGTGACAGCAGCTTTCTGTCCGTGTGCTTTGGATGTGTGCTCTCAGAAAACCTTATATCTGAAGTTTAAACTCATATGGTTTAAAACGCATGATTTCAGCGTGACATTGTGTCCGACTTAATCAACAGATACCCAGAATCTGACTCAATACTTCTGCAGTTTCTTCATATGAGCACTGCACTTGACCCACGTTTAAAGGTCTTTGCCCTTTCTGGATGAGACCATGTGCAGCAACCTCTACAATAACCTGATGGAGAAGATTCTGGAATACCATCCCCCACAGGTATTTTTTTTAAATTGTTTTAATCCAAACTTAATTTAATAAATCTTATTTTACCAATACCATTTAGTTTCACACAGACCTACAATGCATCTTACTAGCGAATATGTCATATATGTCCATATATTCAGTATATATATATGTATATTTTTTTAATTTACAGGTGACATATCATGAAAATCTGACTTTTCCAGGTTTTAAGTGCTATAATCAGGTCCCCGGTGCATCTACCAACCAAGGAAACGTGAAAAAGATTAATCCAGTAACTTTGTTTTGGTTTAATCTGTAAGAGTTTCCACTCACAGCGCCGTCATTTTGATTTCGGAAGCGACAATGGTGTACCAGTTCTAATGCCATGGCGAAAGTTTGAGCAAAACATGCTAACTGTTCTGTCTTTGGCTGCACAGACGAGCGCAGAACACCGTTTAGAGTCCCAGCCTCAGAGGAGGCAAGAGAGCAGTGGATTTATTGATTTATTTAGGCTACTGTATATTGCTGCTGCTGCCACACAGATCTAAAATAAACAAGCGATTTATTTCCCAGCTGTTTACCTTCACAGACATAACCAACTGTTTTTGTAACTCGTGTGTTTTTAACGTAAACTTGTGAGTGAATAAGAACTTAGTTTAGTACTCACATGCTGTGACAGCCGCTTTCGGTCTGTGTGCTTCGGATGTGTGCGCTCAGAAAACCTTATATCTGAAGTTTAAACTCATATGGTTTAAAACGCACGATAAACATGATAATCAGAACCAAAACAGATGTTTTTAGCAGGTCCGAGCTGTAATGGCGCAGCTCTATTCTGGAAAAGGGGGCGGGGAGCAGCAGCTCATTTGCATTTAAAGACACAGGCCCGAAAAACAGCGTGTTTCTGCTTCCACTCAAAATAGGCATTTTCAAAATTATATAATAAATGATCTGTGGAGTATTTTGAGCTGAAACTTCACAGACACATTCTGGGGACACCAGAGACTTATATTACATATTGTAAAAAGGGGCATAATATGTCACCTTTAAATAAAATATCTCCTTTTGAAGTGGACTTTGAGCTTTGTAACTTTGCAGATCTTTTTTATGCTCAAACAGCAACATTACAGACTAACTAAAGTTGAAAAAGTGAAAACGCATAATAGGACCCCTTTAAATGTCATGGGTGTCTTTTATGTAAATGTGCTCCGGAGCTGTTAGTTATGTGATGCTTTAGTTAGTTTGTGACACTGTCACTGAACTAAATTGATCTGAATAATGACACTATTGTCTTCTGTAGAGCTGCTTTACAGCTGAAATGGAATTAGTTTCATAATTGATGAGTTTTGCAACATTTGCACTGTTATTTTCCTGTTTTATCACTGTGAATCTGCTTTGAATCTGTGTTGTATAAAGCACTATTTGAATATATTTGATGTGTTTTTTGTGTAGAGAGTGTTTGCAGTGCTGATCAGACGGTTACGACCGCTGCTCCGACTCCATCACCCAGAACCACTGTTGCCCCGTCACCCGTCCCACTGCCCGCACCGGAGCATGGAAACTACACCATTACCGACGGCAATGGCACTGCCTGTCTGTTGGCACTCATGGGGCTGCAGCTCAACATTACGCACCACTCAAAGTCTCTGAACAAGGTGACAAATGCTCACGGTCACTTCCTGCTGATGTTATGTGTTTGACCGCCGCTGATGTTTGATCTGATCCTCCACAGACCGTCAGTAAAGTCATGAACCTGCAGCCCAACAGAACCACAGCCTCGGGATCATGTGGGGTCCCCAGGGCCACGCTGATGCTGTCTGAGGATCTCACCAACCTCACCTTCGCCTTCACACTGGTGTGTGTGTGTGCTTTCTGTGTCTGAATGTCTTGTAATCAAAATATAATGATAATCGGGATGTTTTGTGTGTTGCTGCAGAACCTGACCACACAGAAGTTTTTTCTGAGTGCTGTGAATGTCTCTGCCTTCTGGCCTGACATGACAGGTACGTGTTCAGTTCACTAGTCTGTAGGATTATTAGAACAGTCATTTAAATCTATTAAATTAATATATGATGTACAGATAGAGATGTGCTCCAGCAACAGGATGTCCACCGATCCTTAAAAAGCATTCAAATGTCTTAAATTCACTTTTCAAAATTTAAAGGGGTAGTTCGCCCAAAAATGAAAAAACCAACCAGTTGATGGTAACTTCCATGGAAAATACCAAATTAAACAGTGCATCATTTTGTAGTGTATATACTGCATTTTAGATTCTTTCTTTTAGTGTAAAGATGGTGATAGATGACATCAGGGGCACAGCCATCATTCCAGAAGTGAGGGGGACAGAAATGTCAAATGTAATACCTTTTTTTGTCCAGTTGACAGGTTTTATTTTTTCTTATCTCTTACTTTTAATTGGCTAAGAAATCAAATACACTGGACAATAACCAATCATTTGTATTCTATTATTTTTTCCCCTATATTTTCCTAATGACAATTTTATGATTGGTTTATATACTATAAACACTTTTTTCCAGTGTTATCACAGGATAAGGCAAAAAATATATTTTATAGTTTCTATACTGTAATAAATTGTCAATACTGTAATGAAATGTCAGTTAGCACTGCATTATTCATAAACATTATTTATTACCTGGCAATGACTTGAAAAACTCACATAAACCATATATTGTTGCAATTGTGTTTATTGTCTTTACGTTTCATCAGTCAAAACATTTCTGTTTTTTTATTCAGCTTAGCTATAGCCATAGCTGGATTCCTTTGTCCATATTAGGGATTTCCTGGCACATCATAGGCCATGTCTCAAATGGCACAGATCATGTGCACTTGCGTACTTGAGGACTTAGAATGGCTGCCGCGTGCTCATGTCTGTTTCTTCATTTTAGCTTTCAGAAGGGTGCTTGCGAGTGCACCCCTTTGCGGCCGCTATGCGCCCTCCATGTGCACTTCTGGCGAGCCCCACAGCAGACTTATTACTAGAGATGCACCGATTGACCGGTCAGTGATCGGAATCGGCCGATTTTTCGCATGACTGGCCCGGATCGGTGACCGGCCGGTCAGTCTCACGTCTTACCAATTCCGAGCCGATCCTTTTATTGCCAGCGGCGCCGGCAATGACATTACAGCCACGCGCACACTCACGGTCACGTGTAAACATGTCGTTTCGCATGAGAATAATTCTAATTTTAATTGAATTCAGTGTAAACGGTGACTGATAATGTATATGTCGTGCCAGATGAGGCTTGCACAGCCTGAGTGAATGTGTGAGAGGGAGCACACACAAATGGCGCTTTTCCACTGCGTAGTACGACTCTGCTCGGCACGGCTCACTAAGGTACGAGTACGACACGGCATGGCACGGCTCGGTTTGCGTTTCCACTGCAGTTCAGTACCGCTTTAGAGTGGGCGGGATTATTCACATGTCGTTATAGTTGCGCCGCCTCTATTGCCGCAACTCCTGAAAAACTTTTTCATTCCGCGTCGCCCCATCAAGCTCGCTGGATCCGCTCCTCTGCTATCAACGAGAGGAACGTCTGTTCTTCCACAACAGACAACAAAACTTTTTGGTTGTTAAAAAAACAACATTATACGGCCATGATGTTTCCCCGAATATCAATATTATCAACACGATTGCAATGTGACACTGATTTTATACAATAGTATTTCAATAAACTAGAAGTTAAAATTAAGTGACTTAGATTTTAGACAAAATATTGACACTTTTTGCTCAATTTCGCTGACGAAAATAGTTCAGATCAAAGCCACAGCAGAACTATTGTGTGTCTCCGAGCAACACACAGCCTGTTTCGGTATTGAATGAATCCTTGAACGAATCAAGTGAGTCAATGATTCAGTGGCCCATTCATAAGGACAGTCACTTGCCTCGTTTCTGAATGAATCAGCCGTTTGAATGAATCGGTTGAATGAATGAATAAATGACTCACTCGTTAAAACAGACATTTGCCGCCACCTACTGGTGGTTTAGTCATATTTAAAAGTATCATTGCATTTTTTTTACATTTATTTGTGTTTAAAAAATATGTAAAGCATTAATCTTATAAAATTAGTTATGCATTTGAAATTTTGCAGTGTAAATGCATTTATGGCACCTCAGCTTCATCAAACTGTCTGTGTAAATGCATCTAATGCCACTTCAGACGCAGCTTCTGTTTCCTCAGCAGTGGAAAGATAGAGTTTAATACTAATTTCATTTGAATGGTAACAACTCTACAGTTTCTTATTATTCTAACTGAATTAATTGAAACAAAGTAAGAATTTGATGTGAAAGATGACACATTTAATAAGGTTAGGGGGGAAAATGACCATTTATAAACAGTGGGAAATTACATCTGTTTTGTTACATACAGCAACTCATTTTAAGTTAACTATTTCTTCCTCTTTCCAGTCACAGAGCACTTTATTTTGAGAGTTGTTTAAGTGAGAGAAAATCTGTAACTTATATGTAAATAATTTTACATTTAAATTTGCATAGATTTTTGTTCGTATATGCTGTCAATTATAGTTCTTAGAAAGAAAATCGTATCGGCAGGTCACACTTCCAAAAAATCGGAAATCGGAATCGGCTAAGAAAATTGCAATCGGTGCATCTCTACTTCTTACCCAACAGTCAAAGTGGCATTACGTCACGAAAGTGTGGACTCGGAGGAAGACCGCGAGGGATTAGGGTGCGATTTGGGAAAGGGCCATAAGTTATTACTTCTATGAGTCTATTTTGAAATTTCTGTGTGAGAGCGCCCTCCGGCTTCGAGCATGAATGAAACATAGACTGCATGAGAGTGTTAAGCACTCCATAATGTTCACATCGCCTCATTTTGGATACAAATAAAATATCAGGTCATGCATAGACTTCTTGTCTCTATGAATTTGAATCTAGATTTATTCCCACTGGCCCTTGAGAAACTCTGCGTGAACACACTTACCCGAAAAAACTAATTTGCTTTTTATTAATAGTGGAAACCACTTGCCCTGCATATTCGACGCCCATGGTTGACATTTATTCATACTGATTTTCAAAAAACTGAATCACCCAGCTGAGGTTAAAAAGCTGAATCATAATGATAGGTGTTTCATAAAACACTCTGATTAATCATTAAATATAATTTTTTACCTTTGTTTTGCTACAGATTGGTTTAAATTCTTTTACATTTTTTTTGCATTAAAGTCTTGTCTCATTCAATTTTTTATATATTTCATGTTCTTAAACACGCCTGAGTAATATTTATAAAATTATTTGAACATATTGATCCATGACTGGTTTGTGAATCCTCCATCCACCTTAGTTTTAACATAGGAGCAGCGCATCAAACACAGAACGATTGTTTTTCTGTGTGATTGATTGTTTTCCTCTCACGTGACTGATGTCAGTAATAAAGGTCTTATTGATCAAATGTTTCATGTTGTGATTGTGTGATTACTGTAGATTGGTTTGTGGAGGGAAACGGCTCTCTGAACTTCCTGCAGTGCAGCGTGGGCCGCTCGTACATGTGCAGTGTGGAGCAGATGCTTGCTGTGGTGCCCACCTTCTCCATCAACACCTTCAGACTGCAACTGCAGCCTTTCAACGTCACTGCAAACCGCTTTGCTGCAGGTACTGACCAGCGGTCATGTGATCAGCTGTTCAGTTGGTCTGTTTCATGTTCAGTGTCACTGTCAGTCAGTCATTCCGTCTGATTCCTGAAGGGTGAGACACTGACGCTCTCACAACATTGATCTGTTTGTTTGAGTGACATGTCTACTTCTGACTCAACCAATCATGCGAGTTTGGGGCGGGATATATGACTGACTGACCAATAACAGACAAGTGTTTGAAACATTCATTAATGTTGCAATTCAGTGTGTAACAGAAATCAAATTCAAATCAAATAGAATGACATCACTAACCAATCACAGGGTTTCTGCAGGTTATTACAAAGTATTTAAAAGTCTTAATTTGTTTTTGGTGTGAATTCCTAAGTACTGTAGCAAAATTCTTAATTGTAATTTGAAGAGGTCTTAAATTTGGAGACGGAAAAAGAGTTGCCATGATATACAGTTATGATTATTAAAGATTATTAAACTTCTAAAGGCGATGATTCAGTTAAATAGTTGTGAGTGCTGCAAATTTCAAAGCACATAAATTGCAGCGCTGTTGCACATTGAACAGGATTGCAGTTTTAGAGCAGTTCACAATCAGTGAATTCTGCACATTTTTACAATCGCTTATGATGCACCTTTGATGAATTGACAATGTTTACGTTATGGTTTTTATTATTTTATTAAATCTTGTAGATGGTTTTAAGATGCATATTTTATGTCTCTTATCTGTTTAAATGAACAGCTGAAGCAGTAGTGTAGACTGTTTAGTGGAAGTGTAGACATTTTAAAATAAGAGTTCTGGTGTATTTCGGCCTTATTGATAATTAAAAGTCCCTCATTATGCATTAAATCTTTTTTTTTTCTTGCCTATTATTGGTGTTTTGGTTACATAGTAAACAGTATCTGACATTTAAATCAAGGTAAACTCTTGTATTTTCTCTCAGAATCGCCCCATCACAGGAAAGAAAGACAGAACATTAACTTTTAATAAATGCATAAATGATTTTATTAGTATCGGCGCAGTTTTTATTGCCTTTCTTTAAACGCATCAGAAAAATCCAGTATTGACTGACCTCTACTTCATGGGTATTGATATATGAGAACATAAACCAATTTCAATATACATAGCCTATGTAAATTCTGAAGTATTTAAACTTGCACTTCCTCTGTTTTGCAGTCGAATGCGAGCTACAGCTCATATATTAAGTAAATAAATTTGAGATACCTGATTTATTTTAAAATTGTGAGTTTCTTCTGTACTGGCATGCGGTATTTATTTTATTTTTTCAATTTGATTTTAAAAACTCTGTGTATGTGCAGCGGAGGAGTGTCGTGTGGATCAGGAGAACATGCTCATCCCTATCATCGTGGGAGCGGCTCTGGCCGGTCTGGTGCTGATCGTCCTCATCGCGTATCTGATTGGCAGGAAGAGGACACACGCCGGATACCAGACCATCTGATTGTCTTCATCATCATCATCATTCTCCTTCTGCACTGTGATCAACTGCAGCTGGACGCACTGGAGTGAGAGTGAGTGTTTGCTGTAAGGTCAGAGGTCAGCTGCAGCGGTCACTTGTATGTGTGTGTGTGTGTGTGTGTGTCTTTGTGCTGCGAGGTCAGCTGCTGTGGTCACAGGTGTATGTGTGTACGTTTGCTGTCAGGTCAGAGCTCACAGGTGAGGTCAGCTGGAGCGGTCACTTGTGAGTGTGTGCTTCTGCGCTGTGAGGTCAGAGGTCAGCTGCAGCAGTATTAGTGTGTGTTTGGTCTGGACTATATAGTGTCGATAAGTTCAAAGCTGTTATGAATGAATGAATGTGTTTGTGTGAATGATGATTGTTTGAGTTCAGACGTTCAGCACAAACTGGACAAACCAGTTACTCTGACAAACCTTCACTCATGGACATCCTCAAGTCCTCAAAAATATATTTTTAATTTTATTATAATGTTCTTTATGATGTTCTTTTTGTTCTAAACATGCTAAATGATTTCTTTTAGTGTTTGTAGTCATTTTAATTGGCTTTAAGTAAAATTAATAGAAGTTTATGACCTTAGCTTATTTTCATAAGTGTGTGTTTGTGTTTCAGGTGCCCTACATTATAAGAATTTAAATTATAACAATTAAAATATGATTAGCTCAGTATAAAAACCATTACAGTGTGTGTGATGCTGGCATTAAATGACACCTGATATAAATAATAGATGTTTGTTCTTGCTTCTCGGAACATGAAACCTGAAAAGAGCCACTGGTGAATTAACCATGATCCTTCACACAGGCACACACGATCAGCAGGTGTAAGGGGCCATTCACACAGAAAGCGCTTGTGCTGAAAAGCACGAGGTGCTGCAGTGGAGTGGGAAAATATGCAAGGCCTTTTAAAAGTTGAGCACTGCAATTTTAGAACTGTTTCATGTATGAGACGCTGAAAAAACAGTCAAACGCGTCCATCTAGCACAGTGGTTCTCAACCCGTGGCCCGTCACAAATCCAAATGCAGCCCACCATGCCAAACATAATTAAAAAATAACTTCGTTTTACAATTCATTTTAGTTTTTAAATTAATTTAAAAATGTACTAAACAAATATAAGTTTGAGCTATAATGTTTTTGTCATATAAAATAATTTTGGTTTTCATATATTATTTTCAGACGTATGCGTATATGTACTATGCATGGGCCGGTATGAGATTTTGACCTTAAGCAAAAATATCACAGTTTCATGTATGACGGTATTGTCATTACAGCTCTAAAATGTGTTATTTTTAAATGACTGGTTAAAAAAAACAAAACTTTTTCCGCTGAACACAATATATTTTGTTTTTGAGCAACATACAAATATTAGGAACAGTAGAATTTTTTCTTTAATTTATTTCCTAAAAATAAGAAAAATAAAGACTGACATATTTATTTAACCTAAATCTGTAATTAGTTCTTTAATTTTAGTTATATAATTTCATATACATATAATTTCATATTTAATTATATAATTTCATATACATATAATTTCATATCATTTAGTTATATAATTTCATACACATAATTTTATTTAATAATAACCCAATTTGAAGCAAAAACAGAATGTGCTGACTAACTTTGTGAAATTATACTACATGCCTGAACAAAGCAAACAGCAGAAGCTCTGAATGAGATGCAGATTCACTCTCTGACAGCAGGAGGCGCTTCTGGAACACCAGATACATCGTTTCCTTGGTTACCGCTGTAAACAAAGCAGCGCTGCGGCTGAAACACTGCTTTAAAGTCCCCATGAAATCAAAATTAAACTTTTTTTGGGTGTTAGTATCAATATGTTAGTCTTAAGGTTATCTATAAGGCAGTGTGCTCCAAAACAGTGACAAAATTAGCATTTATAAGATATAAGCATTCAAAGCTTGCAGTTCGTCACTTCCGCCAAAATGGCTCAACGATTTTTTTGACGTCAGATCGTACTTCATCTTCTCATCAAATCTTCTGACCAATCAAGTGCTCTCTAGAATCCGAAGCGCCCGCCCCCTGCACTATAAATAGATGCTGAAGCTGCAGCTAAGATCGGTCGCTTGTGCACAGTGTAGTATTTCCTGTACGGTGAATGGCTCAAAGTGCACAATGTAGGTGATAGGGAACGATTCAGACAGTGTAAATATGCTTTCGATTGGTGCAAATGAGGTCTGGTTTCATGTTGTTTCACGCGAACCACGGCAGCGCACACAGTCTGATCCGGACTTTGGCTCCCACGGATCGCACGGAGCGGATCAAATGCGCGAGTCGGCATATATTAAAAACTTTTACAACAACACAGCCTCAGCATGATTATGACCACTATTTTGTTTTACTAAGAGTTTCATATTGAATCTAGGGGTAATCTATTAGACTGTGGCTGTCAAATACGGCTTTACCGAGCTCAACGGCTCTGTGCAAGTCCAGAACAGAGACATGTTGCTTGCAATAAGACAAAAAACGGCCGGGTTGCCAATCGCGTAAGTTCCAGGGGAAGCTCCTTAAGTTCAGCCATCCTACACACACGTGACTGACCGCTCGCTCGCACCAACAAAAGGAGGAGGGTCGTGTTACTCTCTACACTGCACTCAACCTGAGGGATTCCTACACTTTCCGTCTTTGAGGAGACATGAAAAACAGCACATACCGCAGGAACGGTATAACAGAAAATATTAGCGGTTTTGAAACCGTGAAATTTTCAAATCACGGTATACCTTGAAACCGGTAATCGGCCCATGCCTAATATGTACTCACGTAATTATGCATTTAGCAAACACAAGTGCATGCGCTTTGGCAGAACTCACTTCAAATAGTCATCAGCAGCCATTAGTTCTGTAAAATTAAGCATCAAAATGGACAAATTTGTTATTAGGGGAGAAAAACGAAATGTGGAAAATGCCAACGAAGGAACACGTACAAACAAGAAAAGTCGTAGCATCAGCAGTGAAGGTAGGAGAGTGCTGGAAGAATGGAAGAATCAGTTTGCTGTTAATGAGTGTGATGGACAGCCTTTCTGTTTGCTCTGTAGTAAAGTACTGGGCGTATGCAAAACCTACAATGTCAAAAGACATTTCGATACCACCCATGCAGCATTTGACAAGAAATATCCGCCTGGATCTCAGGAGAGAGCCCTCAAGATAACTAGTCTTGAAAAAATGCGATTGCTGAACTGAATACAATGCGAGCTAGTTTAAAAGTGTCCCAGGCTGTGACATTAGCAACTTTCAAAATTTCATGGCTCCTTGCCAAACACGGCAAATCATTCAGTGATGGGGAACTAGTTAAAAACTGTTTTCTGGAATCACAATGTCTTTTTGATTATCTGAGCAACAAGAGTGAGATACTCCGCAGGATAAAAAGTTTACAGCTCAGTAATTACAGTTACACGTCGAATTTCAGAAATGTCTGAGAACTTGACAGAATAACTAAAAACTATGCTAGCCACTGCTTCAGCATTCAGTTTGGCTGCGGATGAATCAACAGACACCGGAGACATTGCTCAGCTTTGTATTTGGGTGAGATGTGAATTCAAGCACTTTTGAGACTACGGAAGATTTATTGGCATTGAAATCGCTACACTTGTTGGCATTTCACTGTATTGTGCACCAGCAAGCACTATGCAGTAAGTTAGGTGATGGATACCTCATGAAGATCATGGACACTGTGGTCAAGGTGGTCAACTTCATTCAAGCAAGCCCTCTAATGCATTGCCGTTTTGTTGCATTATTGGAGAAATTGAACGGTGCCTATGGAGACCTCGTTCTGCACAGTGAAGTGAGATGGCTAAGTTGGGGAAAAGTCTTAAATCGCTTTCTGGCTGTACTCCCCAAGATAGTTCACTTTCTTGATGACATTGGCGAGGGAGATAGATTTCCTGTCTTGAGAGACAATGAGTGGGGGGAAAAATCCTGCTTTTCTTGCAGACATCACAGTTCACCTAAACGAACTGAATCTGCAACTTCAAGGTGACTGAAAACATGTTGATGACCTGTTGGGCTGTGTTGAGAGTTTCAAAATGAAGCTAGTACTGTACACTGCACAACTCAAAGATGGGGATTTAACTCATTACCCACTGCTGAATGACGCGAGTGAGGGTGTATTGGACATACAACAGAGAGAAAGATTTGTTGCAACTGTCAATCAAATGCAAGAAGAATTCATCTAGCGTTTTGCAGATTTTGAGAAACTTAAATTTGCTGGACATTTCATTAGAGAGCCATTCACTTTCCCTGTGGAAAAAAATCAAGGACTTGGCTGCAACTTTAGGTTCCTCCGCCACTCACTTGAAGATGAATTGATGGATGTTTAGGCAAAAGGAAACACCCATACTGCACAGCAATCATCCCCAATTGCAGAAATGTGACGAAACATCCCTGGAGAGAACCTCAGATTATTCAAGGCACAATATGTAAGATTTTTTTATTAAAATATCCAAAAACCACTAGAACAGTGTTATATATTTTGCTGACTTGTGTACTTACATTATCCCAAATGTTTCGAAGAATGCTTAAATCCAGAGAAATAAGCAATTTTAACTAGTGACACGGAGCGTGTCTATAGTGTCATTCTGTCGCCTGCCAATGACGTCATAACCCCTCGATTTCCGGTTTTGTTTTGTAGAAAACATGGAAACACCAAAGATGCTTTAATATGTTGTGCGTTTTAATAGACCGGTGACGACCGCACAGAGTAGCATTATAACAGAACTTTCAAATGTATCTAGTATGATAAAACAGCGCTGCTTTTTTTCCCCCACATACTCACGCCCGGAAGGAGTGGAAGCAGTCGACTGTGGCATAATAAAAGCTCTGCTGCTTTCGAGCCATGTGCCGC
>NW_015635524.1:258193-277171 GCF_001515625.1 Sinocyclocheilus rhinocerous
AAAACTTAGGCAGCTGACTTGTTGCCTCGCTGCCCTATCAGGCAATGACTTGCAGGCAGCGTTTGCGCATGAAGGCACCTCACAAAACTGATTTCGGACAGACTTCTGAGGCAGCGTAACGGTTTAATGATCTACAGCAAAATATAGAGAGCTTTGGTGATAACTAAGTGAATATTTAATTACTGCAATAGTAATTTCTCGCTAGAAATGACATCAAAAGTGGAAAACCTTGATCAAAAATGTACATTTACACACAAACTGACCACCAACCGCAACTTTTAGACGCCATCTTTATTTTTTTAGCTTAACTGTCACAGAATGGAACACACAGGATTGTGGGATATCACAGGCAACGAAGGATACATCTATGCTGCCTTCAAAAATCGGCCAGATGAAGGCATCTCAGGAGACAAGAACTGAAGCTAACATTGAATGCGGACGTGCCTTAATGCCTTCCTACCTTGGAATGCGTTCTCCGAAGGCAGCATTTTTCAGTTTTCAGATGCAGTCGACAACTCCCATGTTTCCACACTCAGTCACGGCGTCATCAAACTACGCCTTTGTCTATTTGTTTATTTTGAATATGCGCCCTCTAGCGGCGAAAATTACATATTGTGCCTTTAAGTTCAAAAGTGCTTTCCATATTTGGATCAACATACATTTGTGAACGCACATTTTCTGCAAGGTCTCGCATCAAGTCACGCTTCTGTGTGCATCTACAGATTGCAACTAAGTCGCAACTCCATTGTGCTGTTACTCCTTTCGAGCCAAATTTCACCACACTGGTCAGCTCCCGACAACATCAGGTGTCCCATTAATGGCGAGTAGAATTATTTATTTATATTAATAAATATAATCATTTAGATATCAAAATATTTATAATATCTGCTAATGCAATAATATAAATCTGGTTGGTTTGTATTGGTGACATAAATGATATGCGGCCCGTGAGACTTGCACTTGGACCACAGTGCGGCCCAGTGGGAAAAAAGGTTGAGAACCACTGATGTAGCACAAAACAATGGAAAGGCAGCGCAGTGGAATGAAAACATGTTCTGTGTGAATCAGCCCTAAAAATAACTGGCATGACATGACTGATAATGATGATGAAGGTTTAATTTGTTGCTTGAGTGAAAAGGGAAGTCGTGATGGTCTGGATGAATAATAAACGCAATCAGTCTGTGTGTCCAAGTCTGAAAACTGTGCTTTTCTAAGACATTTAAAGTGTGTGTCGGTGACATCTTCTTCCTGACAAGATTATGATGATGAAGCACACCGATCATGTTTCATGGGTTTGAGTTTCTTTGTCCTGGTGATTTGATTGGTCACAAGACTCCAGCGGCGTTTGCTTCTGTCACCGACGCTCACTAATCAGGTTCGCTGGTTTCTGCTGCACTCTGTTGTGAATGTTTGGTTAATTTTATGCATCAGGTTTTGAGGTTAATAAATAATAAATGACTTGCACTCGTCAGTGTTTTATTAATGACTGTGTGATGAAAACAACAGCTGAATGTGTCAATCAACATGAGCAGCTCCCATCAGTCCGGATCATTTCAAAGACATGAAAATATACGCAAATATTGTTGCTAGTAAATAAAAAGACTAAAGCTCCAAAATAACTACAGATTTACAGATTATTTTAGTATTATTTATATACTATAATAATATCTAATATTTTCAGTTAATTGTGTTTTTATTTTCAATTGTGTGTTTTGTCGTTTTTAAGTTTGTTTATATTAGAGATGTCCCAAGCCAATCTCAGCCCTACCCTTGTTTTACGTCAACTGTCATGCATAATTGCTCTCTACCATTGTAACATGTTTACAACTACCAATGTCTTTACACACACACACACATATATATATATATATATATATACAGTGGTGTGAAAAAGTGTTGGCCCCCTTCCTGATTTCTTATTTTTTTGCATGTTTGTCACACTTTAATGTTTCAGATCATCAAACAAATTTAAATATTAGTCAAAGATAACACAAGTAAACACAACATACATTTTTTAAATGAAGGTTTTTATTATTAAGGGAAAACAAAACCCAAAACTACATGGCCCTGTGTGAAAAAAGTGTTTGCCCCCTAAACCTAATAAATGGTTGGGCCACCCTTAGCAGCAACAACTGCAATCAAGCATTTGCGATAACTTGCAATGAGTCTGTTACAGCGCTGTGGAGGAACTTTGGTCCACTCATCTGTGCAGAATTGTTGTAATTCAGCCACATTGGAGAGTTTTCGAGCATGAACCGCCTTTTTAAGGTCATGCCACAGCATCTCAATAGGATTCAGGTCAGGACTTTGACTAGGCCTTAATATTTATATTTGTTTGATGATATGAAACATTAAAGTGTGACAAACATGCAAAAAAATAAGAAATCAGGAAGGGGGCCAACACTTTTTCACACCACTGTATATACAATTTTGTTGTTTTTGTCATTTTTAGTAGTTCTGTTGTTTCGGTCTATAAAGTATTCATTTTTATTTCAGTTTTAGTTATTTTAGTATATCAAGTTAAACTAAATTAAAATGAGAAATGTCACCTTGGAAACTAGCAGAAATAAAATACGTTTTTTAATCATTCATTTTATTTCAAACATAATATTTATAATAATTTATAAATCTAATAATAATAAATTAATAATAACCCTCAATATTCAATGACTCTGATCGGGGGGGCACAAAAAACCTGATTGGGACATCCGTAATATATAGCTTCAGCTTTAGTTTTATAATTCAACTTATTTCAGTACATTTCTAATTGATGTTTTAATATTCCATCTAATATTTATTTTATTTCAGGTTTATTTCAGTTAACAATATAGATTTTTATAGTTCAAAGTTTTTGTTTTAATATTTTACGTTTTAAGTGTCTTTGATACAATCTTTTGTTTAGCTTCTTTTTTTTTTTTGCATTTTTTAATATTTTATTTATATTTTTAAAAAGTAATTAAAATGCTAAAAACAAAAAATGATTGAACTTTTAAAAATGAACACTTAAAATGCTTTAAAAAACATTAAAGTGCTAAAAAAAAAAAAAAAAAAGTAAATTATATATACCGGTAATAGTTCCAGTTAACAATAACAACACTGTTTGGACACATGCTGAATTTATTGATCTTTTATTTGTTTTTATAGATGTTTGCTTAAATGATTTAAATACGTTTTGTAGACAAATAACAATTGTACGGTACTTATGTATATATTTCTTGACAATTTTGCTTTAAAGAAAGTGAGTTCTTAGGGTTGGAGCAGAATGTAAAGTTCCTTCAATAGTGTAAAAACCTCCAGGATGCACCTCATGAAGCTGGTTGCGCTAAAACATGTATATTTAGTCTGTAAGAGCTGCAAGTCAGTTTTATTTCACAGTATTATTGGTCTTAAACTAAGAGAAAGAGAAAGTATTCAAGACATTGATTCCAGCACCTAGGATTCTTCTACATCTACACAAATATCTCTACAAACGTAAGAAAATACATCTTCATGAGTCTGAGTGAATGCCACATCTGTGTGAGCGACAGACTCTAGATCGAGTGCAAACTATCAGTGGGAATGTTTGAGTGTCAGGATTCGTCAGCCGTGATCCGTGCACGGCAGCTCTCACGCAGTTTAGTAACTGTGGACATGGAGAGACTCCCGGGCTCCTGGAAGATTCTCTGAGAGGACCAGAAGGAAACCAAACTTCAGTTCAACAGCTTGAACCAGTTTTAGAAGAAATGTGATCATGTAGGTGCCCAAACCTGTTGCTGGAGATCCAGTTTTCTGGAGTTCAGTTCCTGTAATGATAACGCGTTCCTGAAGATCTTCAGGTGTGATTGATCAGGGTTGGAGCTGAACTTTGCAGGAAGGTGGATCTCCAGGAACAGGATTGGACAGCCCTAGGGTGGACTTCTGTCTGGTTTTAGGTCAGACAGTCCGGTTTTTAAACACCATGTCCATTTAGTGGCGCAGGCTTGAGCCAGATGCTAATTTGTCCTGCTTTTAAGATCATCACTATTTTATACTTTATCTAACGGTATATAATTAATAAACAAGGAGATTAAAACATAGGCTAAGTTTAAGCGACTGACATTTTAGACACAATATTGTCAGTATCGACTATTTTTTGCTCCAAAACTGTTCCAAACAGAGTCACAGCAGGACAGCTGCATCTCCATCAAAACTGTGGTGTTTGTTCTTGAATGATTCAGTGAGCGATTCAATGATTCATTCATAAAGACAGTCACTTGCTTCGTTTCTGAATGAATCAGCCGTTTTGAACAAAATGGTTGAATTTCTGAATGAATCAATGACTCTCTCATTATGTCAGTGACTCGTTGCAACCTATTGGAGGTTTTAGTTTCATATTTAAAGTATAATTTCATTTTTTCCAACATTTCTATATTTAAAACATATATCTTATAACTTTAAGCAGTGTTGTACACAGTCTGAGTAAATAATCTAGACGCAGCTTCTGCAGTGCAAAGATGGATTTTGTCTGATTTCATTTGATTGGTAACAGTCCTATAATATCTTATTCTAACTGTATTTATTAAATAAATATAAAAATGTACATGAAAGGAGACATGCATTTAAAACGGTTAGAAATGTTGTCCAAAAAAAAAGGCCCTGGAATTTGACTTAAATACCACCCCTTAATGGAAAAGTTTCTGTCCACTGCTTACAGGTTTGGGATTATTTTTCAGTTTTTATCCTGGCTTCACTTTATCCTGCAAAATATCCTTCCGCCCTAAACACCTGATGTGGATGAATGTGACTGACCTGCATGAAAGCGTGGCAGTCCTCCACAAAGGCTCCTCTGGTGATGCGCTTGAAGCACTCACAGATGTCCGGCAGGTTCTGCGCCTGCAGAATCACATCCTGATGGTGGTGGATCAAAGTCAGAGCCACACGGAACAGGATCTTCGAACCCTCGTAGAACAGACAGTCCCAGATCCGCAGAACCGTCTAACAGAGCCCAAACACAGAGGATCAGTCGTGAACCGATCGATCACATGATCACATTGGGATGCTCCATTACCTCCACTGGCAGGATGTCGATGAACAGGCAGATGAACCAGCGCGAGACCACCAGAGTCCACATGACGCCGTGATCCTGCATGAGCTGCCACACCGCAGGAACCTTCATCCGCACCAGCTCGCCCAGAACCTCCTGATCGGCCTTCAGACCCAACATGGCCGGAGTGTAGTAATCTGAGAAACGAGCCAGAGACCAACGGTGAAACAGGTGAGGGTCAAAGGTTACAATGATGCTGCTACAGTGTTTGAAGAGACGTTTCCTCCTAAAACAGCTTCACTGTAGTCTGACACAGTCTTGTTAGTAGTTTAAGTAGGTTCACTACTTTAAGAGTGGTTTGTGAAGGAGCATCTAAACCCGTGGATCTCTTTTTTGAATTATTTAATTTGAATTTTATTAAAAATAATTGACAATTAAAATCCTAAAACCACAAATGATTATATTTAAAAATTATTAGAACATCAAAATCCTAAAAACTAAAAATTATTTAATTGTATTAGCAATAATTAAAACTTAAAACGCTAAAAATTAATTTAAAATGCTAAAACCACAAAAAATGATTTAAAGGGTTAGTTCACCCAAAAATGAAAATTAGCCTGTGTTTTACTCACCCTCAAGTCATCCTAGGTGTATATGACGTTCTTCTTTCAGACGAATCCAATCGGAGTTATATAAAAAATTGTCCTGGCCCCTCCAAGCTTTCCAATGGGGGTAAGCGGGTGTTGGTTGTCAACAGTTCAGAAGACATTAAATAAAGTGCACGCATCCGTAATAAAACGTCCCTCACACGGCTCCGGGGGGTGAATAAAGGCCGTCTGTAGTGAATCCATGCGTTTTTGTAAGATAAATATCCATATTCAAATGAAATAAAATGTTCTCTCACTTCCGCTGACTGTGGTACGCGGAAGGCTTTCTGGCGGATGACGTAGGATGTCGACGTTGCGTGATTAGTGACGAACGCGGAGACAAAACAAAACGCCGTTCACGAATTAGAAGCACAAAATGAGGATTTGTAAAGAAAAATGTCGGAGGATTTCGATATAAGCCAAGAGGAGACTGGTTTTCCTTTGCTAAAGTAAGGAACTTTGCTTCCTTTGCTCCTGCATATCTCAGAGGCGTGCGCACGACGCATACGTCTTGCGTCATCCTCCTGAACGTCTTCCGCACAGTCACAGTCAGCGGAAGTGAGAGAACATTTTATTTCATTTGAATATGGATATTTATCTTACAAAAATGCATGGATTCGCTACAGGAGACCTTTATTCACCCCCCGGAGCCGTGTGAGGTACGTTTTATTACGGATGCGTGCACTTTATTTCACGTCTTCTGAACTGTTGATAACCAACACCCGCCTACTCCCGTTGTAAGGCTTGGAGGGGCCAGGACAATTTTTAATATAACTCCGATTGGATTCGTCTGAAAGAAGAATGTCATATACACCTAGGATGACTTGAGGGGGAGTAAAACACAGGCTAATTTTCATTTTTGGATGAACTAACCCTTTAACTATATTAAAAATAATTAACACTAAAACAAAATGCTAAAAACAAAAAGATTACATTTTGAAGTGCTAAATAATTCAAATTATTTAATCATTAAAAAATTACAATTTAATGTTAAAAACAAAACTTAATTTAAATAATCAAAAACACAAACTACAAATATTTCTTTTTTCCCTCTAACTATTATTTTTATTGAAGAACATGCAGAATCAGAACCTTATAGAGTCACAAAATGAATGTTTAATTAGTTTAATATTTCAACATGTTTCAAAAATTGGAAACAAGCAGCGTTTTCACACAACAGAAATACCAAAGAAAATATCTATATTGTTTTGGACAATGGAGGGCTTTCAGATCAGAGCATTTGAGAAGCGCTGGACTGGAACAGTGTTGAGACTGATGGAACAACAAACACTGACTATATCTGGATCTATACCTCACTAAACACACATACAGTATTAATGTTTCATGATCATCATCTGTCATTCAGATGTGGACCTGAACTCTAGCAGGAACAGGAAATGCAGCACTGTAGGATCAGACCATGTGACCTGAGCCCAGTTTATTCATAGACATGAGCTCGGAATAGATCTGCTCATGTCACACTCACACACACACACTCAGACTCTATGACCTCTAATGATGTGGTTTATTTTCATGAATAACCACAGGAGCAAACAGGAAACACACCTGGCAGGATTCTGTCCAGCAGGGCCTCCATCAGCCAGAATGACATCTCCTCATCCTTACTGATGATGATCAGATATCCTGCGATGAAGTTCATTCCCTGAAAGAGGGAGACCATCATTAAATGTAATACTGACATGTAATACTGACATGCATCTTTCCCTTGATTCTGAATCATGAGCTCGCTCGCATGTCGCAGCAGCAGTCAGTCAATCATTCATTTGCATTGGAAATATTGTGCAAACTTTGCATTAAATAAACAAACTGAAACAATGACTGACTATAAGAGAACACCGATAGACACGAGCTCTAAGTATTCCATCTGGCACTGATCTAATGACTCATCTGAACACAACCGATTCACCTGTCCTGAACCCACCAGTAACCAGGCTCCAAAATGAAGCAGTATGAATCGCACTTAAGCAGCTTCATGTTTGTGTGCTGATTCAGGTGTGTGATCATGTGACCTTACCTGACAGTAGCCCACAGCTTTATTATGGTGTCCATACGCCACCAGCACATTAAACAGCGCCTTCTGCAGACACGGATCCGCCGACTTACGGAAGTGAATGTTATCTGGGAAGGTTCTGTGCAGATCTAAAGGAAATCACAATGGTACAGGTGAATATAGGGTAAACACTGTAACTAAGATTAGGGGTGTAACGGTACTAGGGATGTAACGATTACCGGTTTGACGATAAATCATGATAAAATTCCCCACGGTTAGTATTACCATTTCATATTTTAATTATCATTAAAACCGTATTAGATTACCGGGATTTGAACAACTCACGATAAATAAATACTGTCCAGCATAAAGCACAGTTTTAAGTAACAGTCTCACGTGCGCACAGCAGCAGAGTAGTTTCGTTTTGAGTGAAAACAGGGCGGAAAAGCTGGGAGGTTTTAAAAGAGTGCTAAGGGAATTATACAAATGAATATATGAATTAATTAATTATATGAATGTACCTCTGAAGGTTCTGACTGACTTCAGAAACGATTCAATGGCATTTTGTGTTCATCTTCGCTCCATGTAATACCTTAAGGAAGTGTTCTTAATCGCAATACTGCTTTGTCCACGGAGGTTACGGGAAACGGCTCTAATTCAATTTTTCCATAAGCGCCACCTAGTGTCAGCGAGTGGATTTACAGAGACTTATATTTATTTACATTCAGCCTGTGTAGTTTCTGTCTGCCCAAAAACGGACTGAATTTGCATGCCCTGCTGTAACAAGCTTATGTGGATTCTACACATTTAAACAATTCAGATAAGTTTAGAATTATTGAGCAGAAAAAATAATATAATAATTTATTAATCAATTATCATTTTGACTTAATTCTTTTCTTTATTTAAAGGCTGAAATGTGAGGTTTACCTTTTTATGAAACTTTTTCAAAGCTTTATTTGAACATTTACATTAGATATTTCAACATGCTATTAAACTGTTGTCAGTCAAGTTGTCATTTAAAATCCGAACATCATTAGTAATGTTATTGTTTTAGTGATTATGCAAACAAAAAGTCATTTTATTTGTTGTGTGGCGATTTTTAAATATAAAACTTGAAGTGATTTATGTGTCGGTAATTTTTGAACATCTCCAGCACATTTTAACAATACCGTGATAATACTGATAACCGTGATAATTTTGGTCACTATAATTGTGATAAGAAATTTTCATATCGTTACATCCCTAAACAGTACGTGACGGTTCGGTTTTGACGTCACTGTTCGGTATGGTTTCGGTACAGCAAGGTGAAAAAACGAAACATAAAATTGTTTAACTGCAGTTAACAGAACAAATTGCTCTTTTTGTTATATAAATTCAGTTATAATAAAATTTTTCTTAGAGATAGAAATCTACCTCAGATTATGCTCTAAACTATATAGGGAGTCGTTTTACTTCACTAAAAGGTTACAACAGAACCCAAACTTAAATGATACGTGACATTTTGTTTACAAACGGTTCGCATTTATTGTTTAAATTTCCTGAAAAAAAATCGACATCATTTGAAAGTTAAGACTTTGTTTTATATTAAAATTAACAATATAGTTACGCTCATGCAGTGGTTAAAACAACGCTGTATTTGTTCGGTACACATGCGTACCAAACCAAAAGACCCGTACCGAAAATGTTTGGTATGAGTACATGTACCGTTACACCCCTAACTAACATATATCACCATAATTCACCAGTGGATTAATCACAGTACATTAAGACAATTGTTCTGTATTGCAAGTTTTCTGAAATGTTTAAATAGGCAAATGAGCATACATTTTCAGCACATAAATCAAATCATTGGATAAAGCCAGGTTAAAAATTCTTGTTTGATTTTGCTGACATATTCAAATTTTGGATTTCTCTTTTTATCACTCCATAAATCAGAAAATACTGTCAACAGACAGAAAACAAATATTTTCACCATGTTTTTAGGAATAATATGTTGTATAAATCAGGCCCTGTCCACACGAACACGGTTATTTTTAAAACCGCAGCTTTTTCTATGCGGTTAGGCCGTTCGTCCACACGTAAACGCAGCACCGGGTCCCTGAAACCGAACATTTTTGAAAACGCCTGCCAGGGTGAAGATTTTCAAAAACTGTGAGACGTGAAAAAAGATTTTCAGTGTTATCGTGTAGACAGCGAAACCGGCGTTTTTGGCTTGTGATGTCGGAGCCTGCGCTGTTATCTCTGCCTACTAGAAACTTTTCAGGCTTCTGATTGGCCAACATGGCTTTACGGTTGCGATTATATCGCCACCTGTTGGTTTGGCATGCTCTTGCCAGTGCTTCATAGCATGCGTTTGCATTTTCATGTGAACGGAGATTTTTTTTTAAACAGAAGAAGGAAAAACTCTGTTTATAAAAATACCCGTGTACGTGTGGACATGGCCTCAGTGTGAATGATATATGAACCCTTCAGTTAAAGTCTTCAGAATATAGATTGGAATAAAACTGTAAAGTTTGGTGTATGTAAGAGAAAAAACTCATAACTTTAAAGATATGGATTCAAATTGAAATCTACAGACGCAAGTAGATAAAATGCTATAAAATATACACTTAAATGTGTGTTTTAGATGTTTTCATTTCACTAATTTGAAAGAAGACGTCTTACTATGGACCAAAACAGACCAAAACCTCAAAACTGCCCAGCGCATGGAAAATGCTGGTTTTGCCTGTAGTTTCTCGCCTTAAAGGTAGGGTAGGCCATTTCGGAAAGGCTAGCAATAGCAAGCTAGCCTTGAAAGCAAGATCTCCACCCTCCCTGCATAATCACTCTGCAAAGCCACGCCTCCAAAACACATGAACGCACACAAGCAGACCAGAGGCTAATCAGCGACACGATGAGAGATGGCGTTGGTGGAATCTTACTATGGACCAAAACCTCAAAACTGCCCAGCGCATGGAAAATGCTGGTTTTGCCTGTAGTTTCTCGCCTTAAAGGTAGGGTAGGCCATTTCGGAAAGGCTAGCAATAGCAAGCTAGCCTTGAAAGCAAGATCTCCACCCTCCCTGCATAATCACTCTGCAAAGCCACGCCTCCAAAACACATGAACGCACACAAGCAGACCAGAGGCTAATCAGCGACACGATGAGAGATGGCGTTGGTGGAGGATTGAATGCAACACTGTCAGATTACCTCATGTCTCATTATCCGGTGAGAAAACATTACAGTACAAAGCACGTATTACAATAATAATGCCTCTCATTCTCGCTGGAATGTGCTGATGACGTATCCTGTCTGTGCAAACTGGGTGTGCAGAGGTATGCAAATACATATTTTGACAGGCAGGCCGGACAGCCTATCGTAATCTTCGGACTGAACATTTTGATTGGACGAACATTTTATGGTCCTACGCCTTCCACAGACGATATAAATACATATAGATAAATTTAGACCACTTAACTTATTGATTGCTATCGGGATGTGAAGAGACTTTCAATCAGCATGACAAGAAAAGTTTTTGAACCAAATCACCTACACTACCTTTAAGTGTGTAAAAATTAGAAAACACCGTTAAGAGTTTCCATGATCAAACTGTCCATTTCAATGATTTGACCCAAAACTCAGTGATTTATGAAGGACGTCTGTGTATGATTTTGTGCATCAGACAGCAGTGTGGATCCGGTGGAGAAGCGTGCGAGATCTCACCGGTGCGGATGGTCTCCACTAGTCTGGGGTCGTGTTGTGCGTCCAGCAGAGACTGATAGTACCCAGGGTTCCTCTCCAGCCGTTCCTGCGCTCCACTGGCCGTCATCCACACCTGTGGCCGGTGCTCATTCGGGATGCCCTTCCGTACATACCGCTTCACTGCACACACACATCACCAGTATAGACACGTTATTTTTAGAAAATAGTGTTTTTGTGGAAGTCAATGGTCACCGAAATGGTTTGGTTCTTAACACTCTTCAAAATATCTTCTTTTATGTTCCACAGAAGAAAGAAATTCATACAGGTTTGGAATAAATGATGACAGAATAATCTTTTTTTTTTTTTTGGTTGAAATGTCCCTTTAAATGTGTCTCAAAGCAGCACATGATCTTAATAATGCAACGAATGAGGATGATGCTAAAACAGATCTCATCTTCATTGAGCACAAATATACTGCGTTTACATTGATGAATGTTCATGTTTGTGTAAAGTCACACACCCTTCAGGTTCCTGTCCACACGCCGCTTCCCCTGCAGCAGTTTGGACCACTTGATGGACCTTCTAGTGAGAACGGCCAGATACTCAGACATTAGCTCCTCATAGGACTCATAGTCGAAATCATCTGAGCGCTCGAACCCGTATGGATCAACACTGAAACACAAACACACTCACACTACACTGGTCTGTCTGTGATTAATGACACTGGAACACAGAAGAAAGCGAGTGGTTCCTCAGGTGTGTGTTCAGGTCAGGAGATCATGTGACTCATGACAAAAATCTCAACCCTGAGGCTACATTTACAGCAACTTATCTACCACTGGTTAACTAGGTAAACAGTCATGGGTGGAAACCGAAAGACAAACGAATCTCACACATTATACAGTCCAACAAACGGGTTAGGAAGGCAAATTTAAAACTTTAAAAGTCAAGAAAATGTAAAAAATAACCGAATGGAACAAATTATGTTAATGGTCTCTATAGGTAAATCTCTAGTATTAGCAACACTTAATTATAAATATATTTCTATATTGTTATATAATATATACACACACACACACACACACATACATATATATATATATATATACAAACATATGTTTGTTTTTAAATAGTCTTGTTTTCCGAGAAACTGATCAAAATTAAGTGAGTTTGATTAAAACAAGAACAAATGTCTGCCAATGGAGTCAGAAAAATCATCTTAATTAAAAGTTTTTATTCCCCATTGACATATATTTATTGTTGTTTTAATCATAAGATCACTTTATTTTGTTCGGTTTTTCAGACAACACGACTTCATATCTTCATTTTGCATCGCAAGTAAATGTATCTTAATTTAAGGATGTTTAGATATTTATAATGGAAAACGACAAAAATACTATGACCTAGGAAGATTTTTTTCAATACATTCAAAATTTAAAGCTAATGACTTTATGAATTTAAGACTTTTTAAGGCGAATTAAGGCTTTTTAACACCCTGAAAGATCTTTGTGTCATTATGAAACACCTGGGAAAACTGACACCTGTGTGAGTGTTTCTATTTTTAATTCTATTCTTTTATCCACGTATTGCATCAAATGGCAAAGGGATTGATAAATGAAATATTGCATTAATTTTATTTGATTTTTGAAAAATCATTTTTATTGTGACGAACATGTATGCTGGTGCTGTATGTTGTATAGTTAGGACAGTGTGTAGTATGCAGTATGTAGTGCGGTACCTGGCCGCTCGCTCTCTGGCGGTGCTCGGCACGTTGATACGCAGCTGCGGCTGATTGGAGCTCCGCGTCCCGTTGCGTTGCTCCATAGTCAGACCTCAGAGGTACGGGACTCCATTCACAGCAGCTCCGCGTTGCTCTGTCGCTGCATGGACGCCGATTATTCCAGACGCGACGCGATGAAAACGCCTTTCTCCTGCGCGTCACGTAGGTGAAACTTTTCCCACGCCGCCACAGTAATGGCCCCTTCTCCTGCGGGACAGCGAGCCGCCGATCAACCTATCGTGCGCTCCCGTACTCACACCCACACGGAGCTCAACAACATTAGAACTTTATCACATCCGCGCGTATAGTTGTTGCTTTAAGGACGCGTTTGGACGCATCATCCATAGCGAACACTTTGCGGAGCAACACACGCGATTAATTTCTCCAGGGGAGCTCAGGGGCACACGTCCATCAAATAGAGGGGCGTGGTTATGATCGCAAAGTCCACGCCCCTCAGCACGCAGTCTTTCGAACGTCAGTCAAACCGAGGGGCGGGATTTGTGCGCAAGGGTTACGCCTCTTTGTCATACAATGTTTTACGAGAATTATGAGGAGGAGCGATAATTAGACTCCTGTCTGAGCCTGTCTTTAATTGTAAAAAGAGTTTACTACAAAATGGGCCATGGAGGTATTACTTTAAGCATCAGAAATCCTAAATATGGTCATATTTATATACCATGGTATACAGGGGGTCCAAAAGTCTGATATAATATTGACATTGAAATTTAAATCTTTAAAAGTTTTAAAATGTTGAAGAAAGTCATTTTTCAATGAAAAACTTTATTCAATGAGGGGGGAAAAAGCTAAACGCAAGTGTTTATCATTGGTCTCAAACTTTTGAGCCTCTTTTTTTATTTACTATTTTTGTAATGTTTCCTATTAGGTTATTTTTGAAAAGATATTAATTAGAATATAAATATATATTTTAGAAGCATTTCAAAATACATTTTGCCCTCCATATATTTCAGTACAAAAAAAATAAATTCATATCAGGGTTATTATAAATTTTTTTTACTTGAAATAAAATAAATGTTTGAAATAAAATGAAATATTAAAAAGCTGAAATAAAAAATGAATAAAAACTATATAGAAAGAAACAACTGAAACTAAAAATGACAAAAATACAAACAAAATTAGTAAAAATGTAACTAAAATTAACATGAAAGCAGGAAATATAAAAATTAAATCTAATTAAAAATATTAACCAAAACTATAACACAATCTCAGTGATGCTAAAATAACAGTGATGTCACATTTGAAGAAAATCTTTATTGTCTGTAACACAGATATAACACATAAATGTAGGCTACTGTAAGACTGGAAATGTATTTTCTTGTAACTGAAATACATATTTTTTATTTATATATATACAGTCAAACCAAAAATTATCCAGACACCAGATACAATTTTTGATATTTATATATATATATATTTTTTTTTTTTTTTTTTTTGGTGGCACACTTGAATTATTAGTAGCTTAAACTGAAATTTTAGTATATTGAAGTTTAATGTTTTGATATGCAGGATTTCTGTATGTAATTATTGATATGCATGTTTTGGTAATTATTTTTTATTCTTATTTGCAGATCAATACATTTAATGTCTTCATCCATCTTCCTTATTGTAGGATGAAGTATATTTAAATAAAAATGTATTTAAGCATTGTTCATCGATCAGTACCTTTTAATTAAATTATTTTAATACTTAAGTACATTAAAAGTCAGGTACTTTTGTACTTTTAGCGTATATATATATATATATATATACATATATACATACAGTATATATGTATAATAATAATCATATATATATGATTATTATATTTATTTATTTATTTTATTGCGTCTGAAGTGTGTGATGTTATACTGTCCTAGTAATTCATGCTGATCCTGGTCCGGTTGTGGCCAGTGAATTAAGTGGATTAACCACAGACCCACCCGTCCGTGATGTTTTATTATTCCAAGAACACAGACTCCATGTTTTCTTTGAGGAGTTTGAATGATTTGAATGATGTAAATCTACTGCAGAAAGGAAATGAGTGTTGTTGTTGTTTCTTATTTAAGTTCTGGTTTGTTCCATACTTACCCTGTCTATTTTGATCAGTACTAGACCGTATTAACCACCTCATACTGTTTCCACGACTTGTTTTATAAACGGGTGAAATGAGGTTGGTCGGTTGAACATTCAGCATATGCAGCACTGCCTCCTTAAACTAGTCCCTAAACTAATCCTGATCAGATTAGCTAGAACACATGGTGTGTTCTGACAGATGAGATGATCAGCAGATACACAGCAGTCTGACGTTCGGAGAATCATGCATCTCTTTGACACACATATAAAAATATTCCCTTCAGTGTTTTCTGAGTAAATCACGTAATGCTGCCGTTTTCTGACACACCTTCATGATCCGGGTGTGTCTGTTTATTGAGCTCACGCTGGTCAGCAGCTGAGTTTAACCCGTTTACCCACATGAAATGCATAATTTGGTGCTCTGTTTGCCTGCATTTCATGACTGTGAATGAATTCAGATCATATACACTAGCATTTAAAAGTTTGGAATAATCAAGGAAGCTTTAGAAATAAGTATCTTCTGCTCACCAAGGCTGCATTTATTTAATCAAAAATGCAGTAAAAACAGTAATATTATGAAATATTATTACAATTTAAAATAGCTGTTTTCTATGTGAATATGTTGTCAAATGTAATTTATTCCTGTGATCAAAGCTGAATTTTCAGCATCATTACTCCAGTCTTCAGTGTCACGTGATCCTTCAGAAATCATTCTAATATGCTGATTTGCTGCAAGAAACATTTCAGATTTTTTGGGGAAACTGATACACTAGCATTCTAAAGTTTGAGGTAATCAAGATATATATATTTTTTAAATAGGTGCATTAAATTCATCAGTATGGACAACAAATCAGCATATTTGAATAATTCCAAACTTTTGATCTGTAGTTTTTGAGACGTATGCATGATGAAGCATTTGTTTTGTAGAAGCAGACGTTGATGATTGATCGTATTATTGATGGTTTCTATCAGGGTTTCGCCGGGTCCTTAAAAAGTCTTAAATGTAGTTGTATCAAATTTAAGGCAGTAAAAAGTCTTTATTATCATTTCAAAAGGTCATAAATTTGGGGACGGAAAGACAAGAATCGTGATAAACTTGGTCTGTGTCTAGTCATAGCGTGGGGCGTGGGGAAAACAATCCTTTCCCCCTGACTAAAAAAAGCATGGTGTTAACCCAGTATGGCCCATGTAGAATCACTTCTGCCGCTCGACAGAGCAAGATATATAGAAAAACTGAGCCGTATTGGGTTGGATTGTCCGTACAGTATCTGTGACTGGACAAATGACCCAACAGAATTTTCCTGACATTTTTTGTTACCTGATTGAGTCTCCAGGGGACTGTACCATGAAGCCGGATTAGGTGGCTAGCCAGATAAGTTTCAGTTTAGTTTGCACCAATCTTGGGTTTTAGGTACCATGAAAGTGGCTTAGTTTTTAGTGGTGTTCATTGCCATAGCAACATACATTCCACAGCTAACCTGCTCCAGAGCAGGTTATGTTCTGTATAAGAGACCTCAAACTGAAATTGGACCAATCAGATGTGAGAACATGTGACACATGTCTGATGCAAAAAAGTAATTTATTTGTCCTCTTTCTTGGACAAGTACTTTCTTCAGTATAAATTTGTTTAAATTCCTCATATTCTTCAATCTCTTAACCTTTATCAAAAGAGTTTTGAATCTTGCTGGCTCTCTCACAAGAAGTGAATCACACTTGCTCTGTGTTGCAAGGCATGTGATTGGCTGTCTGCCACTGATGTCACACATTCATGCGCACAAGCTCCACAAACTCAGGATCAAAGCCTGAGTTGACAAAGAAAGTTGTTACCAACAAAGCCGGATTGGAGTGGTTTGGTTTTGTCAATTCGAAACTAATTCTGTAACTCTTGTTCAACTACCATCATGGTACAGGCCCCAGGTAAGGACAGCTAATCTTTTAAGGAAAGGAAGGGAAATGACGTGACGTGTGGCCAAGTATGGTGACCCATACTCGGAATTTGTGCTCTGCATTTCACATGTGCACACACACTGCAGTGAGTAGTGATCAAGTGTAAAACTGCATTTTATGGGTTGTATTGGCCATTTAAATTTATTTCAACAGGTAAAAAGGACTGAATGAGCTATAATCTGTCAAATATAACAACCATGCATTTAATCAAGTCATTTTGAGGCAGAAAGAACAGTTCATTCAATAAGTAGAGGCAGTAATCACTTTTTGGCAAGTCAAAAACAGCATTTTATGGGTTGTATTGGCCATTTAAATGTATTTCAACAGGTAAAAAGGACTGCATGAGCTATAATCTGTCAACTATAACAACCATGAATGAAATCAAGTCATTTTGAGGCAGAAACTACTACATGTTACTACATATTTCACCTGGTAAAAAGGACTGGATTGGTTGGTAAAATAGGCTTCTATTATTGCCTATAATCACGTAAATATCATGCCAGATTACGCTATAAACGGCAAACACTTCTTTGGCCACAATTTTGATTATTCCATTACAAGAAATGTTTCTTTGCTATTAGCACGGACATATTACCACGGACATAAGATTATGTGTATTTTTGAAGGTTATGGCCATTTGATCTGATAAAAGCAGCCGTGGACGTGTAGAAACTGGGGCGATACACCTTGAACATGTTGCGCGCACTCTCGCGGACGGTAATCAGTTTTCGGCAGACGATCAATTTTTCGGCACGACACCGGAACCACGCGCATCTGTAGACTAGCGCAGTTTAATTCTCACACATTGTATTTATAGCTCCTCCTAACCAGCTGTGTATGAGGAATGATTACCTCAAAATATACGTCGAAATGTAGTTTTCCCTATTGCTTGCATGCCAATGATGCCGACCCCAGTCTTATATTATTCAATCTGACTGTAATTTCAGTATCCCAGGGTCCTGCAACAGTCTATATTGTTATCTCATGTTCTTAAAGCTATGACATAAAAAACTAGTATGACTTAGCATGCTTCCATGCACAGTTTCGACTGTAGCAGCGATGTTACTCAGTGCTATTAGCCTATATTTGGGGATGTGCTATATCACACAGGAATCTAGAGCAACATGGTCCCTGGAGGCTCAGAATTTTTTCACCAATCGCTTTGTGGGAGTGGTTTTACATCTCAAAATATCAGGGAGCGACATTTATTTATTTCGTCGTGAAGCCGGCTCTGTTTATTCGCCAGAATATAAAACTTCATATTGTTTTTTTGTTTTTTTTACTTATTAGAGGTGCAGAATGCTACACGGCAACGTTTCATCAAGTAATTCAGGTGATCAGGGGCGTAGCAGCCGTTTTAAAAGTGGGTGGGGACAGCTGTCAGGTGATTTATCACGATTTCAGGTCAAACATACTGCAAAATGGACGCACCTCTTTTGTCCCACCTTGCTTTTAAGCAATTCAGGTCAAAGAATTGCTGGACATTCGGAAGTACACACCACCCGATATTTCACCGGTTTTTGATTATTCTGATGTTTTGCTGGACATTGTTGTCTGGGGAGCTGCGGCGCTGATCAAGCGCTTCAGGATGCACAGATGGGGGAAGAGAGCCGGCGCGCTCGTGAAGCTCAGACAGCGCGGATTCAGAACGCCGTTGCCAAGCATCCATCTGGCAAATCTCCGCTCTCTACCCAACAAAACGGACGAACTTCTTCTGCTCTCCCGGACAAATAAGGATTTTTCAAACTCTGCTGCTCTGTGTTTCACGGAAACCTGGCTGAAAGACGCCATTCCGGACAGCGCGTTCAGCCTGCCGGGCTTTCAGCTGCTTAGAGCAGATC